>NC_059074.1:205216496-205522642 GCF_020497125.1 Mauremys mutica
GCTGCTTGATAAATACTCATCTTAGAGTTGATATATGGCGTTGGTGCCACAGAGGCTTCCAAAGAGCATGCATAACAACCTTGACCTTGCTGAGTTGATGTTTCATGTCAGCAAGGCAACCTCCCTCCCTAATGACAATAGAACCAAGACACTCAAAGGAGTTGACAAATTCAATCTCTTGCCCATTGATTATGATGGATAAGGGTAGAGGTCTATCAGCCACTTTCATCAGTTTGGTCTTCCTCCAATTGACTTGAAGACCAGTTAGGCCGACCAGATAACAAGTGTGAAAAATCGGGACAGGGGTAGGGAGTAATAGGAGCCTATACAAGAAAAAGCCCCAAATATCGGGACTGTCCCTATAAAATCGGGACATCTGATCACCCTAAGACCAGTCTTACTTCTTACTTGCTTTTTCCATAAATATATTCAGGGCATTGATGAGAGTAGTATTTGAGGATGAGAATCTAGCTGTGGTATCTGCATATTCCAGGTCTGCTATGCGGGAGTCATGCAGTACCACCCCTGGTATGCGACTAGTGATAGTTTCCATCATTCAGTCAGTAACAGTATTGAGCATATCAGGGCAACCAAGCATCCTTGATGGACAGTGCTGTTCTACTCAAACCAGTTGGACATCCTGATAACTACGTGGATACAGCTCTCACTTTGGTAGTGTATTTCTATGAGAAGGTGGAAGAGCTTACCAGGCACACCAGCAGCTTGCAGACAGGGCCACAGGGAGCAATGATCAACCAAGGTGGAGGCAGCGTTTACATCAATAAAAGCTGTATGTACATCATATTCCCTGTGCCAAAACTCTTGATCTTTTCCAATAATTTGTCTAATGGTAAAAATCTGTTCTGTGATTGATCGGCTTGCTGTAGGTAGCGTAGATTCTTTATCAGGGGGTTAGCATGCTCACGAAGAATCAGTGTGAACAGTTTACTTGCAATGGAAAGCAAAGTCATGCTGCAGTGATTGGAACACACCAGACCATCGCCTTGTCCTTTCTAAAATGGGAGAATAATCCCGTGGCTCCAGTCATCAGGTCGTTTCTCATGAATCCATACTTCATTGATAATTTGGGTCAGCCATCCCAAGACAGAATCCTGGCCATTTTTGATCAGCTCAGCAGCTATACCACAAACATCGGCAGCATGGCCATTCTTGAGCTTACAGGCTGCGCTTCAAACCTCCTCGATAGTGACATCCTCTACTTTACATGGAGGGGCTCTCATTTGGGCTCTTCACATCCTCCTGGAGTTGTGGAGCTGCAGCTCTGATAGGATGGTTAAGAAGCACCAGAAAATGTTTTTTTCCATCTACTCAGACATTCTGCCTCAGTGCACACAAAACATTACTCAAACTGTAACCCAGAAGAGACGAGACATTCCCCCCCCCACTGGCTGATGGAACCAAAATTTTTGGACCTCTGCACACAATGTAGATTTGCAGTTTGGAACGTACCCTGAAAACCATTGTTGCTCCTACCCTCCCATCACTGAATTGAACCAATACAACATTTCTGTTGCAGGACTCACTGAGACCTGTTGGAGCTGCATCAGCAGGACAATTATTAACAGCAATCATTATGTATAGTCAGGCCTCAGCAGTGTCGCCTTGGCCTTGTCAAGGAATGCCTGTAAAGCCCTTATAAGCTGATCTCCCATCGCCAAATGTATCATGTGGCAAGGACTTTCTTATAGACATGGCAACATCACTGTCATTGATGCTTATGCCCCCACTTACCTTGCCAGTCAGGAGGACAAGGAACAATACTCATGAGCCATGTGTTATGTCAGCAGAGGAGTATCCCTTCATCACATTATCATTGCGCTATGCGATGCCAGCACTACACTGGGAGCCAATACTAGGAAAGCTTGGCCAGAAAGCATTGGGTATTTTGTTGCAGATGCAATTGTGAACAGCAATGGTGAGCGACTGCTTGAACTTTGTGCTGCAACTGGACTCCATGTTTCTGATACCAATTTCCAATGGAAGAACATACATACACACATGGACTTGATATTCCAATGAGGGACAAACCCACAAAGCACTTGATCACATTTTCATATTTAATTGGTGGAGAAGTTGTATGCACCACTATTGGGTGTTCGGGTGTGCTGAAGTGGTCAATATCGATCACAGGTTGCTTGTGGCCATGGTGGAACTGAGGTTGAAGGCAACTCAAACCAAGCCTTCCATTAGTCATTTAGACTTACTGAAATTGATTGACTGCTGCTGTCAAAATGGAATGCCAGCTGAAATCGGCAACTGATTTGAAGCTTTAGCCCTTGCAGATGAAAGCCTTGAACAGGAGCAAGTCAACAATTTATGAGACTCTTTCCAGTCTTCTGTTATGGATGCCATCAACAAAGTGCTGGGGAAAAGGCACCCCAGGCCTAAACATAAATGGATCAGTGAACAGACCCTGGACATCAAAGAAAAATACCATGTGGCTTGCTAAAATGGGAACAACCAAGAATACCAATGCCTTGCATAACACAGCTTTAAAGCAGGACATTTGGGGCAAATAAGGCTCAGTTGACGGAAGCTGCATCAGCCAGAAATGACTGTGGGACTGTCTATAAAGAATTGTGCATCTTAAAAGCTGGTCCAGGGAACAAATCCTCACTTGTCAAAGATGGATGCCATAACATGCCAGTTTAACTTTAAAATGGTTTTTAAAATGATATACTTAAATCAGTGCAAGCTCAATGTGGACAGACATTCTTAATTGGATTTAAACCTGCCTTATAGCAATGAAACTTCATTTGGTAAAGCATTGGCTTAAGCTAAATCAATATAAAATAGCTTTAAATCCAAATAAGAGCATCCTCACAGGGATTTGCACAATTTAACAGAATCAGTTTAAAATCACACATTTAGGTTGAAGTGATGCGAGTTTGAATACAGACATGGCCTTGGCAGCTTTGCTTCAAACATAAGGAATTATGCCTGGTTATGCGTGTAGTTTGAATAAGCTATACAAATGCATTGAGTCTATTGTGAGGCTCTGAGTTGAAAGAAAGATAAGCGTTTCCAGTGCCCTAAGACTCTGAGCAAAACCTTGGTGCTGTTGAACTCAATGGCAAAAATGTCATTGCTTCAGCAGGGCCAAGATTTCTTCCTATATGTCTTTACAACAGCACATCATGTTTGTCTTAAAAACAGTTATTTAAAAATATGAATAAGTGAATCAGACACAGAACTCTTTTTTTTAAGCCAAATCAACAAACTAGTTCTTCCTAATACAGCTTGGCACAAAGAAGGAGATTGCACATGAAAGTGTTATAGGGGCTAGGAACTGTAGGAGCCTGGAACTTGGAGCATATTTCACTTGGAGCAAATTCATTTACTTTATCCCTAGCTCTGCTGACTCATTGGACAGACAATCAAAAGCTTTTAAGTTTCCAGAACTGGAGTTGTAGCCAAATTTATGCCACAGGGGAAAAGGCAAGGTATGCCCAACGAGGCAAGCATGGAAGAAAAACACTTTTTTGTTTTGTTTCTTTGATCACACATCAAGTGGTATAATTTGTAACATTTGGCTGTGAATCTAACTCTATCCACTTCTAACAGCCCACTAACTATGCCAAGTCTTTGAAGCATGGGTGGAGCCAGCTAATTTCATGAAAGCTTTTAGTAAAAGAAGCACAGTTCTTGTAAGGTTCCAAATATTTTAATAGTTTTTAATTGTAATTTTCAAATTACCAGTAAAACAAGTTTTAAAACTTCCACACCAAAAAAAAAAACAAAAAACCCCAAACCCCTATCTATTTTGTTCTTTTCAATTGAGTAGTACTTGAATGTGCTAAAATTAACATGGACGTTTTTAATAATAAACGTGACTTTTTATAGCAAGTTGGAGAAATGAGGTTCAGTGTTAAGTACCTGAACTTTCATAGACAATCATTATAGGCACAGAAGTTTGTTCAAATGCTGAATATTTTCCCATTAGCCTTGTGGTTGCAGATCAGCATATCTGTGACAGGTAAAGCAGGTAATTTTCACCTGTAATTTAGGAGGTCTCTGTTATTGGATCCCATAGAACAGTGTACAGATTTCATAATAGAATCAACTGTAAGATTGTTACAAATCGTATCTGTTTCTTTTTTACCTCTTCTTGCAAAGAAAAAATGTCTATCAACATAAATGGGCTTCATCAGCGGTAAGAAAGCTAATCTTAGTTACTATGTCACTAGAAGTGTCCAGATAAAATTCTACATACAGATAGATTTAGATTTGAACATAAGTAACTGATACTGGATGGTTTTGGTAAAATAATTCTTTGGACAGATGATCTGTTTACAAGCCGTCGTATAGCTGGTTGTCTCTACATACAGAATGGCAAGATTATAAGGATTCATGCCAAATTTTTGAGCCGTTACACTAGATGAGAGCCTTAGGAAAGAACACTCCTTTACTTTCACTATTAACAGAAGAAGCAATAAAGGAATGCAACTGCCAATGACATTAAGTTAATAACATCAGGGGTATTTTGAGCAGAGTAGCTGTTTTGAAGTTTCAGTAGTTTTTTATTTCATTCTTCACATTTAATATACATTACCTGAATGTTACTATCTTTGAGAATGAACCAAATGTTTTGAGTCCTAAAAAGAGTTGCAGTTATAACTCAGGCAGATGTATACAATACAGTTTCATTTTGACAGGGGTCGGGCTGCAGTTCCTTTGCTGTTCAGCAAAGTGTTAGAATGGAGATAACCACAATCAGAATAGAGTTTCTGAGAATAGATTTCCTTTCAGTTAGCCATGACATTATGGAAAAGAAAAATGTGCTTAATGTTCCATTGTTGTTGGTTCCTGAAATTAGATAGGCTTAAAGTATTGCGGGAGAGGGGTTGTGCAGGGGATATGATTCAGCCCAGTGTCATGATGGTACTTATGAGCTTAACGCCACACACAGGGCTTCTGAGGCAGCCAGCGCATCAGGAAAGCTTGTCTGGGAACCTGCAAAGACACAGTGAAACTCAAAAAATGCCTGGCCTTGAACAGGGATGGGGCATGGCTAGTATCGCTAGGAAGGTGCTGATTTTGTGTAGCACACATCCCCCCCTCCCCGGCAACCTCTATCCGAAGCACTCCTGTGGAGGTCCAACCATAACTTAAAGTTCTCTCTCCACCCAAGACCCTGAGGTTCATTGGGGTAAATGCCCATAAGGATATAGGGGGCCAGGCTGACACAACATGGTGTCATTTACACCTCCCTATGGGCCTGATCCAACTCCCATTACAGGCTCTGACAGAGTCCTATGTACTATCATGAGAACTGCATCAGGCCCTAAAGCCTCAATTCAGCAAAGCATTGAAGCACGTGCTTAAGTCTCAAGGAAGTCAATGAGCTTAAGTGTGCACTGAAAGCTAAGCATGTGCTTATGTGCTTTGCTGAATTGGGGTCTAAAGGTCAGGTTCAGTGGATGTAACCCATTGGCATAAACCGTGGATGCAGTAAAGTCTACCCATTCCAAGCAGTGATGTAGAAAAAGTCATTCAGTGATGAATGAGCAGAATACAAGACTCTAGCAAGGAGAGTCTTTACCGAATGTGCCTTTGACTGAAAAGAGATTTTAACTAAGAGTGAACTACTGAGGAAGCTTTTTACTCTTTGTAGTATTCTTTAGGAAAGTAGATTTTCCCTGTTAAGTTTTGCCATGAGTTGGCATATCACATTCCTGGATTTTGTTACACAAATGAGGCAGCATGTCGGAATGTTTTTAGCAAACATGGTCTGATCTTAAGCCCACTGAAGTCAATTGAATTCGATGAGCTTTGGATCAGGCCCACAGTCAGGAAAATCAAGAATGCTTATTACTGTTTTCTCCAACAGATAGATCACAATTCAGCTGGTCTGATTAGCAAAGTTTGTGTGTCACTGTTCATTTGATTCGGAGTGATTCATAAATATATAAAAGGTGTGAGATATCACATGCTGTACGTTCAGTAAGCTTGGCAGTTTCTCCGTATTCCAAATGTTCGTTGACAGACTTGGAGCTCTTTGTTGCATTTTAGTGTTTATAGCCTAGTTTGAAGAAGAAAAGAGATTTCTGGTATGGCTGACAAATTTTGGGCTCAGGTACTGCGGTGATAGTTACCCCTTTTCTCCTTCTGTGTATATGGCTGCATCTGTAGGTGTGGAGGCTAAGATACAACGTAAGAGCAGAATCCTGGCCCCACTCAAGTCAATGGGAGTTTTGCCATTGATTTCAAAGGAGCCAGGATTTAACACAAAATGTTGAAAGCACTCTTACGATAACATTCTGTTATAAGGTGAAAGTTCACCCAAATTCCGAGTCCAGTCGTTACTTACACATACAGACCCATTTGCGTCCATAGGATTACTGTAGGAAGGGCTACTCTTGTGATTGAGAGTTTGCAGAACGAGTCCTTTATCAGTACAAGTCTAATCAGGACAGTCTTTGTCAACTGAGGAAAGGTTAGTTTCCTTTAGTCGGATGGGGAATGCACCTTGCAATTTATTTATGAAGGTCCTTATGGGGTGGGTGGTACAGAATCCATCCACCCGTCTCAAAGCTATAAAATGAGGTCTATAGCACAGGAAAATGTCATCCCTGTTGTAAGAGTAATAGAGTTACACCAAGGATGACTATAGCTCCATGTGATAATATTTGTAGCTAATGATAATAACTGAACAAAAATATGTGGGGGGGATGGAGTGGGAGAAATACATTTCATAGCAGGGACGCTCTTGAATGTTTGAAAGGTGAAGGATCAAAATTCCCTGATTTCCCTACAAATATCTGACTGACTGCACGTCCCACCACATTTTTAGGACGCAACAACCCGAGTGATGGCTGGTTGGTCCATAGGCCATTATATAGGAAGACTTCTGATATAGTTTGAGAGGTGGATAATTTGAAAAATTAGCAGGTGTAAAATAATGTTGGGCAAATGCTGTGGATTCTATTTCAAAAGCAGCTTCCCCTCTGAATTTGGTTGGTTGCTTGTAGATGGGTATTATTGGTTTCCTTGTGTCAAAAGGATGTGAGATTGTGCTACCATAATCCCTTTATTAAGTATAGAGTCAGCCTGTGGATTTGAATGTTTACAAGTGCACTACCTAAGACAGAAGTCATGCATTGGACTAACAGAAATAGGAGGCAGTTTTGGGCCCAAGACTAGGTGGGAGAAAATGTGGAGTGGACCTCTTGCTTCAAGTACCTGTCTCAATAGCACGCTGGTATAAGTCACAGTGTACCCTACACTGCACATGTTCATTGAAACATCAGCTCATTACACAGGCCATTGGAATCCTCTCCCAACATTTTTTCCCAAAGAGAAATCAGTGTCTCTTCAAAGTGAAATTTGCACAATACGCAGGTGTATTTTATATTCGATCCTCTTCCTGGGAATCCCTGTTTTGTTCATTTATAAACAGAAAACACGTTCTGCCCACTGTAAGCGAGTGAAATGGACAGGATCCTGGCTTTTTTATAGACAAAGACAATGATTACACTATGAGCGTCACTGATCCAACTGAATGATAATAGTTTTGATGTGGGTATTTTAAGCTTCCTGAAGCCAGGCCATCCCATATTTAACTATATTCATTAAAGGATTTGGTCGTGAATATGACAGATTTTGGGCCTTATTTTTTTAAATTTTTAAACAAAGATTTATATTATGTACTTTAACCCAGTATGTTCTCTGTCATTAAAACAAAGTCCTGTGGTAGCTGGCTGCCATGTGAATAGGAAAATAAATCTATTCGGGCTCTTGAGAAGACAGAAACTGATGTCAGTATTTAAGATACTTACACACACACATTTTTTGTAAGTGCAAAAGATGATTACTTGTTTTTAATTTGTTTTCATGTTTGTATCAGCAAGTAAATATTACTGTTGCATGCCAATCATATATGTATATAAGAAATATAACAGGACAAGTCGAAACAGCATATCTTTGTAAATTCAATAGTATTTCCAATTATTGTTACTACCACTATGCTAAATTCTAGTTCCCTTTCCTGAATGTAAGAAAGTTTTTAAAAAATGATCAAAGTGGTCAGGAAATTGTGCACTGAAATATTTATACACTTATTTATTTATTTCTCTTACGTGAAGAATTACACCCCTGAATCAGGAAAGCATTACCTTGTTCAGGAAGAGCAGTTAAAACCCAGGGCAGTCAATAGAATTTAAGCCCACGCTTAAAGTTAAGAGCAGGCATCGGTGCTTTCCTGAATCAGGACCTAAAGTTGGAGCTGTTTAAACACATTAGTACCATTCTTTTGAACTTCCGTGAAAAGCGGTGAGACATTTAATTTACTGTGATTTTTTAATCAGCTTGCGATTCCCCTTCCTGCAACCTGTATGGTGCAGGTAGTTATTGAACATTGAGAGAACCTGAAAAATGTCTCTGTGCTGGTCACTTGTACTGATCGCTGGAGTAGAAATGCGTAAATATCAAACCTTCACCTCCGTCTGTCAATCTATCATATTTTGAGGGCAACCATCCCTGTTTTTTCTGAGCACCATTTACAGTCATTAAAATTTACATTTCGTGAGGTTTTTATAAAAGATCTTCCTTTCCCAAGTTTGCATCAATTTCTTCCCAAAACTGTTTTTAAAAAAAGTCTAATTGACCTCGAATTACCTGTGATGACCTCCATTTTTGTAACATGAAAGTAAATGTTTGGGTGCAGATCCTCAGCTGGTATAAGTTGTCATGGCAACATTGACGGAGCATTGGATCAACCCCTTGAAATCTTGCAATAAAATGCTCTCACTCCTTGCAAACATGCAAGTGGGTACCCCCATTTCAATAAACCTGTTTTTTCATGTAGGTCAGTACATCTCCATTCTAGGAGGATGTATCACCTGGCATTGCCGTCAAGGTGAATTATGGTAGAGCTCAATGTGGAGGAAGCAAGAAGCAGTGCAGGAGTCTCCATAAGAATGGGACAGTGGAGAGGAAAGGTCAGAATTTTATGCTTGAGGAAGCTCTTAGACACTTAAGTATTTTTCATTTTAGGAAAAAAGCCTGCAAATCAAAAGGATAAAGGTTGATTATGAAGCAAGAGTTGCATAAAATGAACCTCCATTTATTGCAGAGTTCATGACTCAACTGAATTCTTCTTAAGTTCTCACAGAAAACATCTTTCTTTCTGGTAGCTCTCCAGAGTGAGTCTAAATCTTCACGTACAACATACATTTCTTTGTATCAAAACTGGGATATGAAATCAGAACATTCCTAGATAAACTAAAACTCCAGCTAAAATACTGCATTTGTTGAGATCTTGAAAAAAGACACAAATAAATTCTTGATAC
This sequence comes from Mauremys mutica, assembly GCF_020497125.1. Classification (NCBI taxonomy): domain Eukaryota; kingdom Metazoa; phylum Chordata; order Testudines; family Geoemydidae; genus Mauremys; species Mauremys mutica. Next base: position 205,225,808 of record NC_059074.1, read on the forward strand.
CTTAGTCATTAAAGCTTTCTAATTTAAAAAATGAATGGCATATCAAAAGGGCACAGCAGATAAATACATGTTTTATACAGCACAAGCGGAGAGCAAATGCAAAGGAAAGTAAAACTGCATTATGAAACGCAGATTCTTGTGTAATGAGAATGTTGGCAAGTTTTTCAAGGATTGCATTTATGTTGTGATGTGTCTGAAAGAATATTTGATCTTTACAGTTTCACTTACCGGTTCTGAAAAAGGGTTTTGTTTTGTTTTTTCCAGTAACAAGTACTGTATTTCCTTACCAGGCAAAATGGGGAAGATGAGTCCAAAATATTGCATGTGTCAGACTTGATTCTTACTTTAGGTAAATAAGTGTGTATCACTGATCATGAAAATCTACCGTGCACATGTGTCAGTATAGACCTATATACCTGAGAGATGAATTGCACCTTTGCAATTACTGAATTCTCAGGGCCAAATTGTGACCAACTTCCTCATAAGAGAAGCCTCACTGAGTTCAACATCTACTCTCATGAACAAGGAAGTCACAATTGGGCTCTTAGGCCTAGATCCTCAAAGATATTTAGGTAGCTAACTCCATGGTTAGCTGATTAAATAATTGTTAAGAGCTACTTTAATCCCCACAGTGAAATACAAGATGGAAAATAAGCTAGAAGAGACATATTTCCCTCTCTGGCAGTGTCCTGTGCAATGCCAAATTCCCCAGTAAAAACCATGGAAGTATTCTCATGATTAGAAGGCACGAGCAAAAATTCAAAAGGGTGTGTACACACAGGAAGACAGTATTGGTGCTTTTTTTTGTGCATTGTTATGTATCCAGAAATAGGCACAGGATAAGCAGTCCTATGGGGTGAACTTCACCCCTGTGCGGAAAGGCAGTACAAGGCTGATGAGACATTTAAACCCATAAATAGGATTTAAGTAGGACGTATGTGCCACATAAGCCTAGTACTAACCCTCTGCAGAGAGGTGAATTTCAACCATCATAAGTAGCAGTGCTTTCAGGGTCAGATGTTCATTAGAGCTCAGCATCTCAACAGCTCCCATTTAGGCACTAAATAAATGGATGGATTTAAAAAAAAAAATGCTGAGCACCCAGTGACTCCCATTGAAAGTAACGGGTGCTGTTGAGTGTGAGCCCTTTGATTTTTTAATTATTTTTTTTTAGTGGCACTGGCTTGACAGCACATGCTTCTGTGGCTAGAATGTGTTTACAATTACATTGTTGTAAGAGATAAAGAATAATGTAATGTATTCCTTGGAACGCTTAAGGAAAACTTTTTGTTTTGCTAACCTTGCTAAAGTCTCAAGAGCACTGAATGCAGTCTCTGGTGTGGCTTTTTCTAAACTAAACAGTGATCAAACTGTATAGCTTTCCTTAAACTATTGTGTGCATGCTTAATTTTCTACTTAATGGTGCATCAGAAGCACAGCAATAAAAGTGACTGATCTGAACATCTTTTATTCAAATAACGTTATCTGGGTTCTTTTCCATTGAGTTTGAAGACTCCATGATGCTTCTAACCATAATGAAGAAAATGTAGGTGCAACTGAGTGTAAATCTGAAATGCACACAACATATAGTTCACTTATAGCAGCCGGGGCTCACCAGCAAGGAGAAAATTCAACTGTTTATAGTAATAAAGTTCTATTCCAAATAGCTTCTTATTAACGTGCTTTTGAAATGTCAAAATGGCAGCGCCACAGACAAAACATTTGTTACCTTTTCAGATAAGTTACAATAATTTTGTCATACTTGTACAAGTATTATTGTCTGTCTTTCTGTACGTTTGTTTTGCAATTTGTTATAGAGTATTACTTGTATGCATAGTTGTTCCACTTGCCTGTGTCAGTTAGAAATTTAACAGAAATGAGAGCATGCATTTCTCTATTTGCTGGTAACCTATGAATTAGAAACTTGTATTTTCTGTGTTTTTCAAGTGTTATAACTATAAACAAAAATTCACATCACTGTTGTCTAAGGAATATCAGAAAGTTTTAATAGATTGAATTACTTTAAATGTTTTGTCATTTGATTTGCTACTGTGTCAGATATCTACACTAAGACAATACGTTTTAACAATAAAAAAAATCTTCTCTTGGTACTAACTTAACACTTTAGGGCACATTGTGACAAATAGAAAATCAACTGTGGGTCAATATCCTACTTTTTAATTTTCTGACTTATTCTTCTAAGGACATCCAGTACCATTGTTTTGATCTGAACATTTGAATAAAAAAAACCAGGGAAAAGAAATGTAGTAGTGTTTATAGTTTACATTCCCTTCGCTATTCAATTTTCACCCTCTGGGACTTCAGAAGCTCTGTTGGACATAGTGCAGAAGGAGGCTGCTAGATTTAATGTATCTGACTGCCATATAGAAAACGGACATTGAGGAATTTTATTTGCATAATAGATGGCCAGATTCTGCTCTTTTACATCCATATAAATCTGCAGTCACTCCACTAAAGTTAATAGAGTTGCTCCAGATTTACCCTGGTTTAACTTGGAACTGATCTAGTCCAATATCCTTGTTTTGGGACCAGTCTTGCACCACTGAAGTTGATGGTGCAGATTCAAGCCCCATGGAGCCAGCCTTAGAAGACAAAATTTAGGAGGTGCTATTAGTACAGCAAGACTTGTTGTAATCAACTTTTGTTGGGAGCCAAGCTTCAGGTACCCTGTGAAAAGGAATATTATAGATAGGAAGGATTATGCATACTTCTGGAATAGTGAAGTATCTGTAAGTAACTTAAAGAGGAGCAATTTTTGTCTTCAATGAATGAGTCAGACAGTAATTTCTTCAGGTATAAAAGAAAATACGGTGATGACAATGTTATTATGTAGGATAGCCCTGTGATCAGATGGAATTTATCCAGTGTACATTCTGCCCTGCACCAAAAAGAACTTGGATAAAGATTAGATTTCTCTTGTCCCTATTCAAAATGTTGCTTGGATCACACAAAACATTGGCATCTACATGTGCCACACCTGAACTGTCCCATCCATATAAGGACCACAAAACTGCTCATCTTTCTCTGCATCTCCCAACTTGTGGAATTTGTCTCTCTGGTGATGCTGATCTCTGTGGACCTTCTTGGAAAGTGTTGGTCATTGGGAATGTACAAGCTCTCCCTTTGCAGCACCAAGGATTCAGAGCCATAGTTATAAGCACACATTTCTCAGTGCCAAGATCTCCTTGGATACGAGATCTGACTCTCCTCTGCCCTCACGTACCAGAATAAGAATACACAGAGCTCAGGGATAGTCTCCACAGCATGGGACTGGGTGTTATCACAAAGGAGGAACAGCACCTGCACCCAGGGAGCTCAAGAATAGATCAAAAGTTTCTGTTCCAAGGGCACCTCCTGCCCGTACAGTAATAACAATTCCTAGGACAATTCATGGGCAGCAGTGTGGCCTACTGGATAGTGCACTGGATAGGGGTTCAGAACAGGTGGGTTCTATGCCCAGCTCTTCCACTGACCTGCTGGGTGACTTTGGACAACTCACCTCACCTGCCTGCGCCTCAGTTTCCCCATCTGTAAAATGAGAGTAATGTTACTGACCCCTTTTGTAAAGTGCTTTGAGAGCTACAGATGAAAAGCACTGTATAAGAGCTAGGTAGTAGTATTCCAGCGAGCTGAATGGTCTCATCAGAAATGTCAGGCTCCACATGCTGACTTTGGCTTCTCTTATCATTTATCCTTTCCCTCAGAGGTTGGTTTAGGGCTCTTCACCCATCAGGCTAGCTCGTCTGAGATACTTTTGTGTGTGTTGGTGACAGCCACTACCACAACAAAGTCTTTCCTTTGCCCATTCTGAAGCACCACAGCTGTTCACCCGTAGCAGCTGTATATCTCTTGCATCAGGAAGAACCCATATACCCATACATGGACAGCTTGCTGGCTGATTCAAGCTTACACCCTTTGAGAAGTCCTGGCGAGGGTAAACTATCTGTTTCAGTCATGTCCATGAATAAATGGAGAATAATCTGTCTTGATGTTCTTCATCAATTCAAGACAGACACAGACTAGGAAAAGAATTGGTGTATGCATCTCCAGTCGTTCTGTTGGTACTCCAGAAAGTGGTTGGCAGAGGGCCCAGGCCAGTCTGATGGCTCTGTCTTGGGCCAGACTATGTTGGTGCACAAATCTGCAGGGACACCCCATGTAATTTTTCACTATCACTAGACCTTTTGACTCAGGAAAATCTAGGGTCACATCCTCATTTGGAGCCACTCCACCTGCCTACATAGCGCGTGGGACATTAGCTCAACGGACTCTGTCTTAAAGGTGCGCTGCAAAGGACTTTAAAAAAACCCTGGGCTTAGGCTGTTATTTTATTCTGTATGATGTAGAAGAGCCTGGAAGTTTGGGGAGACAGTATTTATTACTGCTGCTTTTTTAACCTTAGAAATATCAGGAACATCCAGACTGGTCTCTCCTGGTTTTGCTGGAGAACCTTTGAGAGGTATCTCTCTCAGGGATGTTTATTGTAAGTTCTAACACTTTGAAGGAGCAAGAGTGTTGAATCTGTAACAGAGCTTTCTTAAGCCAAAATATTAATCAGTCGCTGAAGTTTCATAGGTGTAAATAAAACACAAACTACAAACAAAGTTTTAAGCATTCTCACTCAAAAACACCTTCCTCACCCAAAAAGAACAGGAGTCCTTGTGGCACCTTAGAGACTAAAAAATTAATTTATGCATAATGTGTTAGTCTCTAAGGTGCCACAAGAACTCCTGTTCTTTTTGCGGATACAGACTAACACGGCTGCTCCTCTGAGACCTTCCTCACCCAGCCGCTTAACTTCTATCACGTCACTGTTGCACAAGGCTTCCACCCTTGACAGGACCTGAATTTCTAGTGTTACACACTCACACCCACATGCAGGAAGGAAAAACTAGGGCATAAACCCCATTTTATTTGTCTCTTTGAAGGTCACCTTTAGCCTACTCCGTGGAGGTTCAACCTGTATTTTTGTCATTTGCTTTGAAATGTTACTCCCAGAAACTAAAAGGCCTGTCTCTAGAGGTAGCAGATATCATCCTCTCTCCGTGCTCTGCCACATTGATTTGGGGCTGTTTATTACACCTGAAGTATCTCTGCCTCTGCATGTCATGGATCAAATTGCACCTGTCTGTAGCCTCATCATACAGCCTCCAGTTGACAAGGTCTTCAGCCATCTCAACATCCTGGAGCACTTCAGAGGGCTAGTTAATTATTTCCTCTGTTGCCTTTGTTTTCACTGAAAAAAACATCTGCAAGAAGTGTTAGATGCAGGTTTTGATCGTTGGTCCTCCAATCTCTTTATTCTACAGGGACAAAGTTGCCCTATATTCACATCCAAAATGTAGTGTCTGAATGCACCCGGACCAGAATGTCAATCTGGTTTTCCTTCCAAACCCTCATTCTCACCCAGAGGATACTAGGCTCCATACCATCACCAGAAAGAAGACTTACATGTTTGTTTATTTGGGTAGGACTAAGGCCTTTAGGCAATCACCTAAACTTTTAGTTGTGTTTGGGGTTCTATGAGGGGAGTGCAATTTCCACCCACTGCCTATCAAAGTGGAGTAGGCTTGGCACTGATCCTTGTTCTACCCTGGCAAGAGCATCGGTATCTGCAGGTTATAAGGCTCATTTGACCAGGACTAAAGCAGGGCCTGTCACTGTAACGGTGGCTCTTGGAGAGTGTTGAACTTGTATATTCACACGCCCTGCCCACTTCCTCAGGTTTCCGCTCTCTGGGACTATGTGATTTTTAGCAGAAAAAACTGAGGCATTTGGAGACCTCTCAGCCCTTTGTAACCTCCGCTCCTACCATTTGGTGCTGTGAGGTAGGGGCTCTCATGCAGTCCCAACAGGCAAGTTCCAGAAGCTCATTAGCAAGTGGGTGGCCACATCTCCCAAATGGGACTATGCAGAAGCAAGACTCAGGGGAAACCCCGGGTACCCTTTTTTGTGGCTGTTGCTTCAGTAATCATCCCTCCTTAGACCAGCTCAACATCTGCCCCATTTCCCTTACATCTGCTCTAATTGGGATGGAGTTAGCTTTCAGTGAGAAGTGCATCTTAAACTGCCTGTCTGTCACGACCAAGCATGCTCTGAAATTGGTGTGACCCTCTCTATAGGGCCAACCAAATCACTAGAGATGAGCAGCATCAAATATTAAAAACAAGCAAATACCACAGCATTGAGAGCAGGTGCAGAGAAACCACTTCAGAACTAAGCAGTCACTCTATGCCTCTCACACAAGAAGATTTTACAAGCGATCCCTTTTAGAGAATGCATGAAAATAATGCAGCATCATTAAAGTATTAGCTGTGGTGAAAATCTGTCAAGCAAATAACATTGAAAAGAAACTCAGTTATATTTCTTAAATCAAAGCTTTGTCTGTTCATAGAATCATTTGCTTTAGTTGCAGAGAAAGACGGTTTTCAGCATTATATTTCCTAATGTTGCAGAGCAATGCCATCTGGTGCATACACAAATACTGGTGAGTATTTTTTTCACCCTTAAATTGGATAATAATATACATTAGATCTGATTGGGAAACAGTTTTTCTGTACTGGGAAAATTTGAGATTTGAAACCTTTTTTACGATCCCAAATCGGGACAAAAAGATGAAATCTCAAAAATTTTTGCAACCCAATAATCTGAGGGAAAAAATAGTTCAGGTCGATTAAAATGTTTAATTTCAGTAATTTCAAAAGTTGTTTTGCTTTCAACTTTTTACAATTTGCTACAACTTTTTCTATAAATTAACTTAAAATTTCAAAACTAAAAGTCCTTTCAAACCAAACTATGGTACTTTCTGTTTAGAAAATGTCAAAACAGGACACTTTGACAATTTAACATCTTTTTTCAATTTTTTTTTGAAAGGGCAAATTCACTCAACTGGTCTTTTTCCCAGAAAATGTTTTGGTTTGATAAATGGACATTTTTTTGGCAGCAAAACATTTTGTCAAACATTCCTGAGCATCTCTAATACTTATTTTAATGCAATTAGAATTTGCTCATGTCATACTTATTATTGGTAGCTGCTTTTGATTTTCCAGGATATGTTCTTTGTCAGATAGTAAATGACAGCTTTTTCTTGGTGAAAAAGAGTTGGAAGCTAACTGAGCTTGTGTGTGTGTGTGTGTGTATATATAATAATACACTTAATAATTTTAATCTGTGTGGTATAACCACTTTATTGATATTCTTACTAATCATCAACCATTGGAGGCCGCTATGGCTGATAATGATTAGTGCAGTGTGGAGGTAGAAAAGCTCAATATGGTAATTACCATCTTGTATCCTTGGATGACAACTGAAATATGTATGTATTATGGGCCACATTTTGGCACCCGTACTCATGGTGAGTAGCACTACTTGAATAATCCCATTTAAATCAACATGGCTACATGTAGAGTAAGGTGCTGTTTAGCGTGAATAAGGCAATAAGAATCTGGCACTATTTTAGCTATGTTATTACCCTAGGTATCACCATTACCTGGGCTGTTTTATATCATAAAAAATTGGCAGAAGATTAAGGGCCAGATCTTCAGCTGCTATAAATCAGCATGGCTCCATTGAGGTCAGTGGAGTGACCCTGAACTGGATGAGCGAGAGTTATACTTTCTTACACTCTTGGGCGACGTTTATGGCAGCATGTAGAATACATACACTGTACATGTCCCTCGCACTGCTTAATCAAGTTGAGCACAAACACACCAGAACCCTAAGGTGTGTATCCTACACAGCTCTCAACACACCTAAGCACTGCCTCACCCATCTACACGGTTATTTTTAGCAGCGTAGCTTCCCACTGGAACCTTTCACTGCTGCATGTAGCTACACACCGCAGTGTGGACACAGCCTACGTTTCACTGTGGTATGTAGCTACACGTACCCTGCATGCCGCTGCCAGTGTAGACAAGGCTTAGGGGTACAGTCCTGGACTTTCACTCCAGTTGCATCCTCTCATTTGGCGTAATTAAATGCAGCTGGGTATTCTTTGTAAGGGGAGGAGCTCAGTGCACTGATGAGGAGCTGGGAGGCATGGGGAGAGTGTGTCTTGGAATCCTCTTCTGTGGTGGGATCTCTGGCCAAAGGCCAGGAGGGTCATGGAGAAGATACTGGTGGAGAGAGCCCTGTGGTGAGCCTTGATAAAAGGGCAGGAACTGGATATCTTTTGGTTCAGCCTTGCTGATGAATGACACCAACATTTGGCTAGGTTTTAGGAGGGTATCACCTTCATAGGGAATTTCCTACACAGGTTTACACCAGGGACCTGGCTTGCCCTCACCCGAGTCAGCAGATCACCTGAGATCCATTGAGGCTCGTTGTTGTCACAAGCTGAGGTAAGATGTGGTCTCTGTGCTGCCTCCCCCTGGGCAGATCCCAAGCACCCTCCCCAGCACGGGGCTGATACCTTTGCTGGGAAGGTGTAGCACAGCTGTGGAGGATCCCCTCTCACAGCAACAGGCACAGCCCTTTGTTGTTATCACATGAAAGCACCTGGGGAAATGTCCACGGTTCAGTTGCTAATAAAAAAAAGCACAAGAGTGCGTAACACAGCCACTCTCATTTCTGTCCTGTCTACCGACACAGTAGGCACATCACTGTACAAACAAGGATAGGACCCGATCTTGCGCCTGGTTTGTGCGTGGCATGCCTGTCTGCTTCTCTGGGAGTTCAGTGCATGGCACGGCTGGGAGGTTAACGCCAATACAGAGCATCGTGCAAGGGAATGACCCTGGAGACCCCTGTGTGACGGATCACCCCACACTGGCCGCAGAAGGGTTAACAAGAGCCTGAGGCCTCAACTAGCAAGTCTCTGTGGTAAGCCTTGATAAAAAAGCAGGAAGTGGACCTCCAGGGAGAAAGCTCTAGGACAGTGTTTCTCAAACTGGGGTCTGTGGACCCTGGGTACACAGGCCCAGCTGATCAACTCCTCTTCCTCCCTCCCAGTGCCTCCTGCATGCCAGGGAACAGCTGTTGGGAGTCCCTGTAAATTTTTAAATCAAAATGGGGGTCCTGGGATTGCTAAAGTTTGAGAGCCGCTGCTCTAGGAGACATCCCTGGGTACAAGAATCCAGGAAGAACGCTGCAGAGCCCAGAAAAGGGCCTAGAGGCAGGCCAAGGTAGGAAGATATCCCCAGAGACAGGAAGGAGTCTGGGACTCAGAGAAAAAGGCAGGCCTGGGCCCCTCAGCTGGCCCCAAGGAAGGTGATGTGAAACTCCTCCTGACAGCTGACTCACAGGAAGAGGTGTGGCGGTTGGCAGCGGGTGCCAGAGGAGAGCCTTTTGCACCACACCTGGCCATGAGGAGGCACACTGGCCGGTGAGTGTCACTCTGTTCAAGCCTTTATTCCTCAGTGCTCTCTTACCATGTTACAGCTTGTGTTACATGCACACAGCCTGGTGCTGGGATATCATGGCTACAGGATTAGCTGTATGTTTGACCTACCTTGAGTCTCTCTGAGGTCTCTTCGTTTAGGCCTCCAGCCTTTCCTTCTCTGGGATGTAATCCCATGATTCTCCCATTCGCAGAAGTCTATTATTGCTGTAGACATTGCTTGGACTTTAAAGTGCTCAGACTTGCTACGCTCGGGGGGTGATTTTTCACACCCCTGAGCCAGCAAGTTAGAGCACTATAAAATGTAAAGTATCAGAGGGGTAGCCGTGTTTGCTGCTTTTACAGATCCAGACTAAGAGTCCTGTGGCACCTTATAGACTAACAGACATATTGGAGCATGAGCATCTGACAAAGTGGGTATTCACCAACGAAAGCTCATGCTCCAATACGTCCGTCTATAAGGTGCCACAGGACTCTTTGCTGCTTATAAAATGTAAGTGTAGACAAGCCCTTAGCCAATGTCAACCATGTGCCTGTCCTTAGAATAGGGTTCTCTATTGGGAGTGCATTCCTGATGCTCAGCAGTCACTATGAACATGCTGCTATTGATGAAAACTGCAGTTTCTTGCTTTTCTTTGATCACACTCAGTGCCATTGTTCAGGCAATGGGTGAGGAGCATGCAGCGTGATTGCATTACCCTAAAGCTAACTAAAGTCTTTCATCTTCCTTATATTTAATTAATTCTATTTTCCCTTATAATACTTCTGAAGTATTCAGAGACTCCCCTGGGGATAACAAGCCTGATACATATCAATTTCTTTGTTAAATTGACGAACTCATAACTTTGCAGCGTCCAGCTGGCGTAACTGGACACTGCAAGATGGCGGTTCCTAGGGTTGTGTCTGGGACCAGAGATATTGGTTAATGTCATTCAGTTGCACAATCCAAGTTGCAGCTTACATGCCAGAGGCTGTGCATGAGCAGCCCAGGAGTGGGGGTTCTCACAGCAGAGCAGGGTAAGGCTGGCTCCCAGAGTCAAGGATTGGAGTGACCTAGCAGATCACCGGTCCAGATAACACCAGAGGGGAATGTCACACCCCGTACAAAAGGACCCTGGCCTGCCACAGTTCTGGCCCTCAAACCCAGGCTTCTTCCCCTGAGGTAAGAGCACTATGTCAACTCTCCTCCCTAGTCATCCCACAGCTGCTGGACTTTCCTCTTAAATCCAGTATGCCAGGACAGGTGTAGCAGAGTAGGATCACTGGCCCCAGATCTCCTGGCCCTGAACACAGACTGCCCTGTTACAGGGGGGCTGTATGTATCTCAGAAACCCTTAATTAAACAATTTCAAACTTGGACCACTAACCCCATCTCAGACCCTCACTAAGCACAGCAATTTTCAAGACAGAGTATGCCAGGATTTAGAGTGCTTAGAAAAGAGTGAAACAGAAAGCTAGTCCCAGATTCTCAATGCTATTTAGGCACCTGACTCCCAAGCCTTAGGGCTGGTCCACACTAGCTCTTTAAATCGAATTTAGCAGCGTTAAATCGAATTAAGCGTGCACCCGTCCACACCAGGAAGCCATTTAATTCGACATAGAGGGCTCCTTAGTTCGACTTCGGTACTCCACCTCGACAAGGGGAGTAGCGCTAAATTCGACATGGCTATGTCGAATTAGGCTAGGTGTGGATGCTAATCGATCTTAGTAGCTCCGGGAGCTATCCCACAGTGCAACACTCTGTTGACGCTCTGGACGCCAGTCGGAGCTTGGATGCTCTGACCAGCCACACAGGAAATGCCCCTGGAAAATTTGAATTCCTTTTCCTGTCTGGACAGTTTGAATCCCATTTCCTGGTTGCTCATCGGGGCGAGCTCAGCAGCACCTGCAACGATGCAGAGCTCTCCAGCAGAGGAGTCCAGGCAATCTCAGACTAGAAAGAGGTCACCAGCATGGACTGACCGGGAAGTCTCGGATCTGATCGCTGTGTGGGGCGATGAGTCTGTGCTCTCGGAGCTGCGCTCCAGCAAACAGAATGCAAAGACCTTCGAGAAGGTCTCCAAAGCCATGACAGACAGAGGATACAGCCGGGATGCAATGCAGTGCCGCGTGAAAGTCAAGGAGCTGAGACAAGGCTACCAGAAACTCAGAGCGGCAAACGGATGCTCCGGAGCCCAGCCCCAGACATGCCGCTTCTACGAGGCACTGCATGCCATTCTCGGTGGGTCTGCCACCACTGCCCCACCAGTGACCGTGGACTGAGAGGATGGGATAGTGTCGACGGACTGTTCCTCGGAGATGTTCACGTACGGGAAAGTTGAAGAGGACGAGGCAGTCGACAGCGCTTACAACACAGATTTCCCCGACACCCAGGATCTCTTCGTCACCGTCAATGAGATCCCCTACCAACACTCCCCACCCGTTACCACGGACCCTGAATCAGGAGAAGGATCAATCGGTAACTGCTTCAAACATGTTAACATTTATTTTTTAAATAAACTGGGAAAACAACTAGGCGAACACAAGGTCTATGTACAGGTGGATGGAACAGTCATCTTCCTCTGACATCTCCAGGAAGCTCTCCAGGAGGTAATCGCCAAGCCTCTGCATGAGGTTCCTGGGCAGGGCTTGCTTATTGGGTGCCCCGAGGAAGCACACTTTTCCACGCAACGCTCTCAGCTGGAACTCGGGGACCAGCGCCTTCACAAGCATGGCAGCATAGGCCCCAGGGTTGTGTTGGCTTTCCTCCAGCATGCGCGCTCTCTCTCTCCGTGACACTCTCCTCAGTGTGATGTCGCGCGCAGACTCCTGCATGTAATTAGAGTAATTTGTGTACCATTAATAATGGTTGTGCTTAACTGTTCCTTTGCATAACAAGAAGCGTCACTGTACAGCCACGTGTAGGAGCCTGCAGAGTGGGAGAATACAGGGATCGCTAACAGGGAACGGCCGCGAGGGGCTGCAACAGCGGCACCGATTCTGCTTTCATGTTTGCCTGCAGCAGGAGGACAGTGCTGTAGATGCAACTTAAAGCTGCAAAAAAAACTAGGCTTACCATGCCTGGCCGCTCCACGGATTCTTCTTTCCTGCCCCGCTTCTCTGGTCTGCAGTGCAATACCACAGGCAATGAAAGCGAACCCAGAGAAATCGAACTTTCCCCGAGTGAGTGCTCATGAGAGAGGTGCTGTGCTTGCTCTTGTTCACACACACTGAGTAGACTTTGTTTCTTTTTTGACCAAAAATATCTCTCTATGGAATTCACTCACTTTTTCCCGTCACACAGGTGCAACTGTATCCCTACCTGATCCAGGCGCCTTGTCGATGTTCTGCAGCACCGCAGGAAGGAGGACGGAGCTCCCCTTCACTGCATCTGCGACCGCCGCCCCCCGCCGCAAAGTCCAATCCCCCCATCACCCAAAATGACAAGAGGAAGGGGCACCAGGGGCCGTGAAAAATGTTAATGCACCACAGCAGAGTGCTAAACTTACAAAACGCTCTCAGTACCTTACTTTTGAGAAGTCCTTCCCTTAATGTGCTGTTCAGTATAAAAAGTTTTTATTTTTTGGTAATTTCTTTTCCCGTCAGGTTTCTTTGCAGAATACTTTCCGTGAAGGGGGGAGAATGGTTTGGGAATTGCATAGGACTTTCACCGTTAATAGTGGTACAGATATGGGGGCAAGATCAACAGCTGGTCACTCACAGAGTGCAGCCTCTAGTCACCCTGGTCAGTCTGTGGGGTGATTTTCATGTTCTGATCATAGGCGGAAGGTGCCCTGCGCCAGGTATATTTGCAGGTGGGTCTCTCCACCGGCCATGCCTGGATCGTGCCCTGTCCCACGCGGGTCTCCCCCAGCCCCATCAATTCCCTGCCTGGAGCAGGTACCAGCCCCCACCTGCCACCCCTCCCCCGGCGTGTCGTCTCACACACCCCCCCCCCGCCGTGCCGCGTCCCTGTCTCACAGTAGAGAGGCTACCCACAGAAATGCTGTCTGCTGCCCCAGGGTCATTGAGCATGCCATCCACAAGTGGCAAGGCAGGTTGCCCTCACCCTGCCCTTCTATCGTAGCCCTGAGCCTCTACAATGCATCAAACCATCAGCCCCCAGCCCGCAACCCCCTACACCTCCTCCCCATTATCACACACCACTCACACCTTCCTACGCCCCCAACCCCCAGCCCAGAGCCTGCACCCAAACTCCGTCGCAAAGCCTGCACCCCTCACCCATTCCTGCACACGCACCTGTACCAGTCCTCACCACAGAGACCGCTGTACGAGCAGGAGCCTATCAGTCCTATAGTCTAGAAGCGGTCTCTACATCACTGCACACCCAACCCACCACAGTCAGCGTCCCTGTGTCAACCCTTTCACGCGAAGTCAGTAGTCCAGAGAAGGTTGTTGCTGAACAATGCTCTATTAACTTTATTTGTACACGTGTGTTGGAAGGGGGCAAACGGGGTGAATGGGATATGAAACTGTAGAGGAGAGTCAACAGAAACTGGGTAAAGAAACAGGGGCAGGTTCCGCTTCTCTATACACAAAGTTAATAGTCACAGGTTACCCTGCTCGCTGAGGAACCTGGCTTTCAAAGCCTCCCTGATGCACACGGCTTCCCGCTGTGCTCTTCTAATCGCACGGGTGTCTGGCTGAGCGTAATCAGCAGCCAGACGATGTGCCTCAAGCTCCCATCCCGCCATAAAGGTCTCCCCCTTGCTCTCACAGATTGTGGAGCACACAGCAAGCTGCAATGACAATGGGGATATTGTTTTCGCTGAGATCCGAGCGAGTCAGTAAGCTCCTCCATCTCCCCTTCAGATGTCCGAAAGCACACTCCACCACCATTCTGCACTTGCTCAGCCGGTAGTTGAAGAGTTCCTTGTCAGTGTCCAAGGCGCCTGTATAGGGCTTCATGAGCCAGGGCATTAGCGGGTAGGCTGGGTCCCCGAGGATCACTGTAGGCATCTGCACATCCCCAACATTTATTTTGTAGTCTGGGAAGAAACTACCTTCCTGCAGGCGTCTAAACAGACCAGAATTCTTGAACACACGCGCGTCATGAACCTTGCCCGGCCACCCGACGTTGATGTTGGTAAACCGTCCCCTATGGTCCACGAGTGCTTGCAGCACCATGGAAAAGTAGCCCTTGCGGTTTATATACTGGCTGGCCTGGTGGGCCGGTCCCAGGATAGGAATGTGAGTCCCATCTATAGCCCCACCGCAGTTTGGGAATCCCATTGCGGCGAAGCCAGCTATGACAACCTGTACGTTTCCCAGGGTCACCACCTTCGAGAGCAGGAGATCAACGATTGCGTTGGCTACTTGCATCACAGCAAGCCCCACGGTAGATTTGCCCACGCCGAAGTGGTTCGCTACTGAGTGGTAGCTGTCTGGCGTTGCAAGTTTCCAGAGGGCTATGGCCACTCGCTTCTGCACAGTCAGGGCTGCTCGCATCCGGGTGTCCTTGCGCGTCAGAGCAGGGGACAGCAAGTCACACAGTTCAAGGAAAGTGCCCTTACGCATCCTGAAGTTTCGCAGCCACTGTGATTCATCCCAGACCTGCAGCACTATGCGGTCCCACCAGTCCGTGCTTGTTTCCTGGGCCCAGAATCGACGTCCCATAGCATGAACATGACCCATTGCCACCATGATCTCCACGGCGCGGCGTACCGTGCTTTCTGAGAGGTCTGTGCCACTCTGAGACTTCATGTCCTCACCACGCTGCCGTTGCCTTCTCGACCGAGTTCTCAGCATCTCACTGTGGAAGAGGTGTTCGATAAGGTGCGAGGAGTTGACAACAGCCATAAGTGCAGTGATGATCGCAGCGGGCTCCATGGTCGCAGTGGAGTGCTGTGGCGTCCGCGCTGTCACTTATAGCAGGAAAAGTGCGCGAACTGATTTCCCGCCGGCGGGAGTGACGGTTGACTGATGACAGTTACCCAAAACCACCCTCGACACAGTTTCCCCCCCCAGCATGCATTGGTGGGAAATCCCAGCATTCCGATGGGCGGCGGGGAGTGCGGGAACTGTGGGATAGCTTCCCACAGTGCACCGCTTCAAAAGTCAACGCTTCGCCCATTACTGTGGACTCACACAGTCGAATTACTGTATTTATTGTGGATACACAACTTCGACTACATTAGGTCGATTCCAGAAATTCGAATTAAGATGATTC
Source organism: Mauremys mutica (assembly GCF_020497125.1). Taxonomy (NCBI): domain Eukaryota; kingdom Metazoa; phylum Chordata; order Testudines; family Geoemydidae; genus Mauremys; species Mauremys mutica. Next base: position 205,241,335 of record NC_059074.1, read on the forward strand.
GAAATAGTCTTGTAGTGTAGACGTACCCTTAGTCTCAACCTTAAGTATCATGATGGAGTAGCACCATTATATTATCATACATCTTCACACCAGGGATCTCATTCAGCCTCTGGGCCTCCATCCCCAAACCACATGCTGGCCCTTCCGGTCATCAGGAGTCAGGACAGTCTTAACTTGCAGAACGCTAATGAACCTGAGCCTTGCTTTCATCTTTAAAACTTTATGAAACAGAAGAAAAGAAAGGAAAATGGCCATGTTTCAGGTTGTGAGATCGGCCCATAAGCTATTCCATTAAAGGCAAATGAGAGTGATTTAAACCTCCAGTTAAAAGGGGAAAACAATACACAGGCTGTTAATTTAAAGGAAAACAAATCCCTAGAGAGAACAACATTTAACTAATTATCTGTCACCTTGACATATACCTCTTAACACAAATTGCTTTTTAACTGAACCTAACAAAGATGTGTTAATCAGATTCACATTTAATTAGTGCAGCTAATATTTGCTCACTGCTCTCCAGGACTTCCATTATTATGCTCGTCTGGTATTGTGTGTGTGTGATGCTAAATGTGTTATTTTCAAGGTGACAAAAGAGTTTAAATTATTCTGTTGGTGCTCTCTTAAATATGGGCTTGCTTTGTGTGCAGCTGGGGATATAGTCTCTGAAAACCAGATCAACCCTTTTAAATACAAAAATAATTTCTTGTTGCTGGGGTGAAAGAAATAGGAAGAGGACTGTGTGTTGGTGTAAATCAACATAGCTTCATGAAGCAGGGAGTGGACTAGCACTTCCAGGACTGGGTCACTGGAATTTTAACTGTATGGCTACACTGGGTGAGTTCACTGTATGCATATGGTAGCTTCAGCAAGCCTTTGAGCAAGTCCCACACCAAAGGCTCTTATGCAAAGTATAATAGACTTCTGTGTTCCTCTACTCACACAACAGACATCACTGCACAGAAACGACAGATCCAACATCTCCTGGAGGCCGTTCCCCATTACAGACAAGGAACTGAGGCACAGTTACTTGCTCAAAGTCATACAGGCAGCCTGTGTCAGAGCTGGGAATTGACCCAAGATCTCTGATTCTCAGCCCAGGCCCTCAACCATAAGCCCATCCTTCCTCTCCTCCCTAGAAACCACTTTTCAGCCCAGGCTTTCATTGGCAGCCAGCAGTTAAATGATATAGGAGAGTTTCTGTGCTTACCTGGCTGCCTTGCCACGCCATATTTTCATGGGATACGGTGATGTTCTGCTCAGGACACCCAGAGCTGTAAGCCACGGTGCTACCCCTCTGCGTCAGCAAGTGAGAGCTTTGCTGCTGCTAAGCTGTGTGCCTTACTGGCAAATGCCTCAAGAGTCTGCCAGTGTAAACCTTGCCTTGCATGTAACTATCAGTGAATCCCAGTTCCCCAGAGATGTCTTTTTGCAGTGTCCAGTCCTTCCCACTGTGACTCTTACAGGAATTGAGGTCCCTGCTTATGAAGAGACAGTGTACGCACCAGCCTGTTCCTCTAGCTTGGAGCCTTACACTTTGCTTCAATACACAGCACTGAGCTAGTTTTTTGTAGTAAAACAAAAATAGGTTTATTAACAAAGAACGGAGATGTAAGTGTTACTAAGCAGAAGGCAGAATCATTGATAATTATGGATGTAAAAGCTTAACCGGTAAGCATTAGTCTTACTGGTTAACCTGCTTCAACTGTTAACTCCGGGCCGGCCGGCTGGCTGACCCCCACGGCCCTGCGCCGGCCGGAGCCGTGCCACCTGGCCCAGAGCAGCTCAGCCCCAGCCCTGCCGGACCCAGCCGCTTAAGCGGTTAACCGCTTAAATGACATTTGTAATCATTTAAACGGTTAACTTTTTAAACGGTATTTACATCCCTAGTATGGATTTCCAATCAGTTGTGCACCTATTTTATAGTAATTTAATCTAGACCACATTTCTTAGTTAGCATATGAGTATGTGGGGCAAAAGACTTACTGAAATCAAGATGTATCACATCTACTGCTTCCCCTCATCCACTAAAACAGTAATCCTGTCAAAGACGGAAATGAAGTTGGTTTGGCATGATTTGTTCTTGACAAATCCATGTTATCTATTACTTATCAGCCTATCATCCTTTTACAAATTATTTTAACAATTTATTCTAGTGTTTTTCTGGGTATCAAAGTTAGGCTGATTTGTAAATCCCCGGGTCCTCTTTGTTCCCTTTTTTATAGATAAGTAGGTATTATATTAGCCCTTCCCCAGTCCTCCAGAAGTTCTCAGAGATAGTTGCTAATGATTCCGAGACTGCTTCAGCTAGTTTCTAAAGTACCCTAGGATGAATTTCATCACCCTATGATAGCTAGTTAATATAAGCAGTGCAACTATTGGTGCAGCACATACGAGTAATGCTGCTACATATCCTTAAGTTAGTAAGCTCCATAAAATTGTTTGTTTGTTATTCAAGTGTAACACCTTGGGAGCAATCGACCACCAGGGCAAGTTAGAGCAGCCCTGAGGTTCTGGGGAGTAGAAAGGTGTATCCATCTGGGGATCTGGCCCAAAATTGTCTTCTAAATTATAGCTTCCTGATGGATTCTGAAATAATAGAATCAGTTGCAATCAACAAGCAAGCATTAAGTAGTCTGCTTGATCTCAACATTCACTTCATGTAGCTGTCCACAGTGACTTTGTTCCTCACTCCACCAAGGCACCTGCTAGTTGGCTCCATAAAAGAAAGGGGGGAATGTAAATTATTCAAAAAGTAATAGGAGTTTTTTTGGCTAGCAAAGCAACTGGGGAAAGTTATATTCCAATGCCAGTACATGCAGAAATGTGTGAAATGCTTTGGTGTTATGAAGTGTCACCCTCTGTATAAACCTATTGGGTCCATAAATTAAAATGTCAAATCACCAGTCTCAGGGAGAGCGGGGTTTGCTTTTAATGATATAGCATGGCCTACGCCTCCCTGTCTCTCCCTACTCCCTTGCCCCAGTGGAGAATAAGCAGGCATTTCACAGCCTGACCTAATATCTTCCTGCTTCCTGCTGGGGCATGTAGTCCAAGCCAGTCCAGTCCAACTAAGGCACCTGGCTTCAGAGATGAGGAATAGAAAAGTAAGTCATATTAATATTTCTGTTTATAAACGCCTTAAAACATTTCTGAAACAAAGTAACGGGGTTGCATGCACAGAATAGACTCATAGATTCCAAGACCATTGTGATCATCTAGTCTGACCTCCTGTGTAGCACAGGCCAGAGAACTTCCCCAAAATAGTTCCTAGAGCAGATCTTCAAGAAAAGCATCCAGTCTTGATTTTAAAATTGTCAGTGATTGAGAATCACCACTGTCCTTGGTAAATTGTTCCAATGGGTAGTTACACTCACCATTTAAAAATGATGTCTTATTTCCAGTCTGATGCTGGTTTAGTGAAATATAAAGGCTTTATTGGCACTTATTTAGGATGGCCTACAGAACCTACTTTGCTACATCCCGTGTCAATAATGCCAATAAAAACTTTACATCACAGCATCAGGAGCTAGCTGTAATTTATAGCTGGGGCTACGTTGGAGCCCTGTAAGCAGAAGCTGCTCAGATGTACTTGCTGATTACCTGCTCTGTTCATTCCCTCTGGGGCACTTGACATTGGCCACTGTCAGAAGACAGGATACTGGGCTAGATGGACCTTTGGTCTGACCCGGTACGGCTGTTCTTGTGTCTCCTGCAGACTATTCTGGCCACATCTGCCTCCCTGGGTATCAATGCCCTTTTGGAGCATCCCTGGATTCTTGTGACCCTTTGCACCCAGTATATGTGAGGGAACTGAAGATACTTTGTGCCACCACAAACTCCCTCTATGGATTTTTCAATGCCTGGGGCTTTGGCTTGAATCAAGCCCTACCAGTGTTTGAAGTGTAAACAACAACATGGTGTTTGGTTGCACTAATAGCCCAACATGGCTCTCTTAAGAGTGCCCTATTTATGGAGAAAGCGAAAGCCAAACCATAGGGAAGGGTTGTTCTTAAAGTTTTGTTAATGAAGCAAAATGCAATAAAATAAGTCTGATGTGTTTGTGAACTATTGCATGCGTGGATCTTGGAATGAACTAAGGAACACACCTTGTCTGAACTACACAATCCTTATATTCATATTGCATTGGGTGCTGTAGGTCGTTTTCAGTGTCTCTATTGCATTAGCTGAAGTCAATGAGACTGGGTGTGGAAAAATTTGGCAGACCAAAAAGGTGTGGGAGGGAACATGGTAATTGCCACACAGTCTCAGATGGGTAATCAGTCCAGTATCCTGTCTCCACTGGAAGCCAGTGGTATCGGTTTGGATGAAGGTCCAAAAAGCCCTGCAGCAGGCAGTTGTGGAACAATTTGCCCCAGGGGAAGTTTGTTCCTAACCCACATCAGTGAAAGAAGTGTGTTAAGACACCCAACCCCAGACATTGTCATGAAGTTACACACACTCCTCACCAAGTCTGGACTTGCTGGGTTTTATTGCACTTATGCCATTAACTCTCTCCTGCCTCTGAGACACAGGAGGTTTAGTCAGTTACTGTGTACAAACCACTGGGAGACCTTGGATGCAAAGTGCTTATAGCACAAAGCACTATGATGTGTGTCCCTCTGCCCACACAAAGCTGGGGTTTCAAGCGCACAAACAGCTAAACAGGCACGCATTTGGAGCAAAGGGATTCAACAGATGCCTTTGGAATGTAGCCCTTTAAGTATGCAGCTCGCTAGCTTCCTATGTTAGTGTTTAGCAGGATTCACATCCTCTTCCTCCTCCTGCCCTTCGGTTGTCCAGCTCCAGGTCCATTCTCTACCCACTCTCTTCCAGGAACCAGGTGAGACTCTCACATTTCCCTTTGTCCCATTTTCCTCCATAGCTGTGATCTCCCCTACAGCTCAGGGGAGAGCCAGGTGCTGAAGGGAAATGGGGCTGGCCCTTTAAGGGGTCCCCACTATTCCTGCTCCCCCCACTACCCCAGCCTCTCCCGATTCCAGCCCCCCAACTTCCTCATGGCTCCAGCCCCTGCCACACCTCCCAATCCCGCTACTCCTCCTGCCCCTCAACTTTCCTGCTGCCACACAGCCCTCTGTTCCTCCAACTCCCCCAGTCCCTCCCCACTCCCACCACTGCCCTCCTGCGCTGCTCCCCGCCAATCCCTACCCCTCAACTCCCCCCAGTCCCTCCCCCCTGCCCTCCTGCGCTGCTCCCCGCCCCCAATTCCTACCCCTCAACTCCCCCCAGTTCCTCCCCGCCCCCACCGCTGCCCTCCTGCGCTGCTCCCCGCCCCCAATCCCTACCCCTCAACTCCCCCCAGTCCCTCCCCCCTGCCCTCCTCCCCGCCCCCAATTCCTACCCCTCAACTCCCCCCAGTTCCTCCCCGCCCCCACCGCTGCCCTCCTGCGCTGCTCCCGCCCCCTATTCCTACCCCTAAACTCCCCCCAGTCCCTCCCCGCCCCAACCACTGCCCTCCTGCGCTGCTCCCCGCCCCCAATCCCTACCCCTCAACTCCCCCCCCGCGTCCCCTCGCCGTCAGGACCGTCCCTCCCCCGCGGCTGCCCAGCTCCCCGTAGCAGGCGGGGCGGCAAATGGCCGCAGCGCAGCCCAGCCCCTGCCCCCTGCCGGACCCTTCTGCCCCGCCCTCCCGGGGGGCAGCTGAGGGGGCTCGGCGCAGGCGCCCTGCCCCAGGGGGTTCGCCGGCCGGCCGGCCCTCGGCAGTGGGGAGGGGGTGAGGCGAGGGAGCCTGGCCGGCGCGGCCACACAAAGCCCCGGCTCCTCCCGCCCTCCCCGCTCGGCGAGGCGGACAGCGCCCGGCTGCTCCCGCCGCTGCGGGCAGGAGGCCGAGCCAGGTAAGGGCCGCGCCCCCGCGGGCTGTGCGGACACGCGTGGGGGGCCGGGCCGAGCGATGGTCCCCAGCGCTCCCCCTTGCCCTGAGGGGTCCCCCTCCCCCGCCCGGCGCTGGGGCCGGCTCCGCTCAGTGGCCTGGCGCCCGCGGGGCCGCTCTGCGCCGGCTGGGAGGAGACTCGGGGCCTGTTGGGGGGTGGGATTTTCAGACCCCTCTCGGTGGTTTAGGAGCCAGCCTGGAGCCCTGAAATGGCTGCGCTGCTTTTGAAATTCCCACCCTTTGTCTAGAGTTCAAGGCCAGAAGGGAGCCACCAGCTCCTCCAGTCTGAGCTCCTGTGTGTGTGGCAGGTAACCTCAGCAACCGGAGTGAGACCGAAGCAGTACAGCCGACCCCAGGCTAGCCTGGCCTGTGCCCTAGGCAGGGAGCGGGGTGGCCCCGATGCCGGGTATTCAAGGCCCCCACAATGGCAAGGACCTGACTGAGATACACCTGAGGAGGGTCCCTGCAGTGGGGGCATTGACCTGGGGGGGGGTGTGTTTCTTTCCTGACCCTGTATATGGTGATCAGTTAGACTCATAACCTATAGGTAGCTCGAAAAACTGAACAGGAAGTTGTTCTTATGAGCAGTGCCAAGCAAAAATATTAGAATTCTTATGAAGTCTTATTTTTAACCTCCCTTTAAATTATCTTATCACTCTCCTTTATTGGCTGGTATCCTTTTGTGCGTCTCGCACTAAGTTACTACTGGCTATATGTGAGGAAAACTTCTTGGCTGATGTTCTCTTCAGTAGTTTTAAGAGGCAGATCGTCACCCTATACAAAAAAACACACTACTTTAAAAGGATTCCCAACTACTGTGTTGCACGTGTAACTGACATTATCACATGTTCTCACCTTAGTTTGCCTTCTGTTGTTGGTCATGCATACTTGTCACTTTGTCTTAACTTAAATCATAAACTCTTTGGGGCAGGGACTGTGTCTAACTATGTGTTTGTACAGTGCCTAGCACAATGGAGTCCTGATCCTAACTGGGTCTGTTGGAGCTACAGCAATACAAATGATAAGCAGATTGACCAAAGGTAGTGTGATTACTTGGTCCAGTAGTCTGTTCCAGTGACTGTTAGTCTCTTTCAAAATGGAACGGCTGTGTACACACCCACTCCCACCCACCATCTTTTAAATCTTTCCTTAAAACTACCTATACTATGATATTTACAAATTGCTCCCATCTGGGATTGGCTAGGCAGGTTGAGAACTTTGACTTCTGATTTTCTGCAAAATTTTGTTTTTTATTGTTACCTCATCCTTCCAACCCAGCCAGCCTCCACTTACCTGTTTTGCCCACCTGTTGCATCCTGTCTGATGTGTAGATTATGAGCTCCTTGGGGCAGGGACCTTCTTCTAGCATATGGTGTGTAGCACAATGGGGCTCTGATCATTGAGTGGGGAATTCCAGGCCTACAGTACAAACTTTTGCCAGCATAGCTATGTTAGTAAGGATGATCCCTGGCCAATATAGCTGTGCAGGCAAAAGCCCCTGGTGTAGAGTTATACTGGTATAATTTATTTCACTTGGTAGTTAAGGGTTGGGCACTGGAATAAGCTATGCCAGCAAAACCACATTTTGCTAGTATAAGCTTCATCCATGCTAGGGGCACTTTGCCAGTACTATTTAAGTCTATTCTAGGTTTTGTATACTGCATGCATCGCACCCCACCCATGTACCTATCCGCTCCACCGATACTGACTTGGACTCCTTATTCATTCCATGGGTGGCGTACCTGAGCCCACTTATTCACTGACACTTTAAAAACTCTTGCACCCCAATCTGGGTCTATGCCGGTTATGCGATATGTATGTATCTTTTCATCCTTGCAAACTACATCTGTAACCACCATAACCGAAGCCTGACCCCAGATGTACAGTACCTTCCCTCTCAACCTGTGTATATTTCAGTTCAAACATTTACTTTAATAAAATTTTTAAATCTGAGTGCCTAAAAAGCCCTTGCTCCTTAACAGGGGACCAAAGTGTATGTTGCATAGCTATACCAGGAAAGTGCTCCTAGTGTAAACCTGGACTGAGAAAACACAACCACTTCTTTAATATGTAAGATATGTTATCTTTGAGAGAATTTAATTGTTTCTTAAATAGTAGACTTTATTTGGGACAGATTTTTTTGAATGTTACTTGATTATATGGGCAGTTAGGACTGTACTAGCTAGAAACATCTATTAATAACATGTTATTTGTAGTGTTGTTGTAGCAACCAGGTTGGTCCCAGCATACGAGACAGGGTAGGTGAGGTAACCATTTGTTGGTTCAGTAAAAATATATTACCTCACTACCGTGTCTCTCTCTCTCTCTCTCTTTCTCTCTCTCTCTCTCAGTCACATAACTAAGCAAGAAAAATGGGCATATTTCTATCTGAATTGAATTTCTGATTTGGAACAGTCCTCTTTAGCTATACAATATTAAATACAGACTGCATTTGCTATCACTAACAAAAGGTGTTGCTAAATGCATTGATTTATCTTTTATATTAATTAAAAATAAAACTAAATGCTTACCAAGATTAGTATGGGGGGGATGAATATTGCTTTCCTCAAAATATGGAGGAACAGTTATGTAGATGAAAATCCTTAAATCTTGCAACTTTCCCTGAATCCACTCATCGAAGATTCTATGTTTATAGCTTTCAATGCTCTCATCATAATTTTGTTGCGAATCTATCTAGCAATTTGTTCACATTTAATAAACGAATAAGAGATTATATACAAGGCTGTGAGGAGAGCTGGTCAAAAATGTCAATTACTTTTCCCCCACAAATTTCCCAGGGAGGTTTTCTGGTTTTATCAAAAGCTGAAATAAAAACTCAAATTTTTTCAATGTAAAGCAACCCAACTCTTTTAAGAACTGAACACCATACATTGTTACCTAAAGAAATCAATTTCTGGCTTTTCATTGGAAAACTTCACGAAAAAACAAACTTTTTCTGTGAAAAGTTTTGCTTAGGTAGTACAGCCATTTTTCATCTAAAAATGTTTAGATGGAAAAAATTGCAACCAGCTGTTGATATAATCATTGTGAAATGAACTGGTGGATTTGTACAGCTAAATACCCACCTCCTTTTCCCCCCAAGGATCTTCCATGTCCCATGTTGGTGGTGTTCTGAGGATTTCCCCCAAACATGTTGTTTTTAACATCCCTTCAGGCTCTGGGTTGCAGCCGTAGACTTTCAGGATGAGGAGAATTGGACTGGTATTGGTATTCTACAAAATGTATTGTTGTGAGGATCATTGTTGAGTGAGAGAAGGCAGTTCCTTCTCTAGGGCCTAAACATGATCTTTCTGCAGCATTTTTTGTGTCTCCTGACCCAGACGATAAGGATGGAAATGGGGACCTAGCTAGGGTGTCTCGCCTGGAAATGGAAAGCATCCCTGATAGGTCAGTGAGTCAGTAACCCACATATGTTGTGGAGCAAAGTAATCCAACATTTAAAAATAGCCTCTAAAACTGCTTGTATGAAACAAACCAAAGTTATTGATTGACCAAGAGTTTGGAATGGCTGAGTACATATTCAAGTCTAAGCACAGAACATTGGAAATTTCATATTGGTCATATCTTTGAACATGAGAATTAGTGGACTGCTTAAAAATTGCTGCCAAATTGGGACTTCTTTGTGCTAGGCTCTGTGCAAAACACCTAGGAAGACTGTCCCTGCCTAGAGAGTTTATAAACTAATTTTAGACTGGATCCTACTAAGAACATAAGAATGGCCCTACTGGGTCAGACCAAAGGTCCATCTAGCACAGTATCCTGCCTTTCGACGGTGGCCGATGCCAGGTGCCCCAGAGGGAATGAACAGAACTGGTAATCATCAAGTGATCCATCCCCTGTCGCCCTTTCCCAGCTTCTGGCAAACAGAGGCTAGGGTCACCATCGCTACCCATCCTGGCTAATAGCCATCAATGGACCTATCCTCCATATGTTGTTAAAGTTGGCAGCTTTTGATTCTACTGAGAGAACTTTTTTTTTTATAATGAACAGTTAGGAGGCTGAATTCGGAGTATGTAGCTTATCACAAAAACACCACCAACAACGTAGCAGCTCAAGGGCTTCTGTGGAATGTTATCAGCTTGACAAACATGGCTATGATGCTGTAGTGATGCATTCTGTCATTCATATCCCTCCAATTGTAGAGAATCAGTATTTCACTATGTGAAATGCGTTTGGTGGTCTCAGTCCTACTCTTAGGGCACATCACAAAACCAGTGTGATAATTACTACTAATTGGCACCTTTATTGGCAGTCTCTGCAGAGGGATAAGGCCCTATCGAAAGCCTATTAAATTCATGGGAGACTTTCCACTGATTTTTTTTTCAGTGGGCTTTGGATCAGGACCTGACTGGCATGGAGACTGAACTGTTGCTTCACCTCCTAGAGATGGTAAGATTAGGACATTTGCTTAGGAAACAGATTGATTTAAAATAACTTAATACACCTCTACCCCGATATAACATGACCCAATATAACACGAATTCGGATATAATGCGGTAAAGCAGTGCTCTGGGGGGACGGGGCTGCTCACTCCGACGGATCAAAGCAAGTTAGATTTAACTTGGTTTCACCTATAACATGGTAAAAAATTTTTGGTTCCTGAGGACAGCGTTATATCGGGGTAGAGGTGGATGGTGTAGTAGCAGTGTGATGCATTTGTGGTTTGGTTTGTTTTTGTTTTGAGGACAGAGGGAGTATCCAATATTTGTCTGAGTTTAGTACACTGAAAATAAATACCTCAGTGCTTACAGATGGTAGATGATAAGGTAAAACTTTAAGCAATACAAATACAATGAGGAGTCCTTGTGGCACCTTAGAGACTAATACATTTATTTGGGCATAAGCTTCCTTGGGCTAAAACCCAGCATCTGATGAAGTGGGTTTTAGCCCACAAAAGCTTATGCCCAAAAACATTTGTTAGTCTCTAAGGTGCCACAAGGACTCCTTGTTGTTTTTGCTGATACAGACTAACACGGCTACCACTCTGAAACCTGTCATTAAGTAATACAGTTGCTATTGAAACGGTGCTCTTGTATGCAACAGAATATCAGTGCTGAAAGAGACTGTTTATACCATGGGTGGCCAACCTATGGCTCTGGAGCCACATGCGGCTCTTCAGAAGTTAATATGTGGCTCCTTGTACAGGCATCGACTCCGGGGATGGAGCTGCAGGCGCCAACTGTCCAATGTGCTGGAGGGATGCTCACTGCTCAACCCCTGACTCTGCCACAGGCCCTGCCCCCACTCCACCCCTTCTCGCCCCCTCCCCTGAGCCTGCCATGCCCTCGCTCCTCCCCCTCAGAGCCTCCTGCATGCAATGAAACAGTTGATCGGGAGGGAGGGGGAGGTGCTGGTGGGCGGGAGGCGCTGGGAGCAGAGAGTGGGGAGCTGATGGGAGGCTGCTTATGTATTACTGTGGCTCTTTGTATTAATCTGGCTCCTTCTCAGGCTCAGGTTGGCCACCCCTGCTCTTCCCCTTCTTTCCCTCTCCCTCCCCCCATACCTTTTGTAGCCTTACCACAGAGCTGAAATGGGTTGGAAGGATCCTAGTTTGCATCAAAAGTGAATCTCACTCTAAGGTTGTGTCTGCAGTAACAATAGCGGAAAGGAGAGCCTTTATTAGATCCAGACTAGGGGTCGGATTCTCCTTTTACATCAGTTTTACACTTATTTATACTTCAGAGGAGTTACTTCTGATTTACACCATTGTCAGTGAGAGCTGAGTCAGGTCCAAATAGTTGATCTTCACTCTATAACTTGCTGCTGCCTCATTGTACTTGCATGTAAGCACATATATTATTCAGTGCTCTTACATTGAGCACATGCTGTACTTTTAAGTACAGCTGAACATTCATTTTGCAAAGAGAGTCCCTGAAACTGTACCCTCATTTAATCTAACCAATAGTATGGGGAAAAGATCGTATATTTAAATCTTATTTCAAAAGTGGTTTACTTAAGTAAAGTGACAAACAATTGTGATATCCTCTTAATGCATTTTCATGAAAGGATTTTTGTGATGTAGCCCCTTATAGAGCCATTAAGGAGCAGGTCAGGAATATTTTGCATTCTGTGTCTAGTCATTTAAACAATAACATAATCAAAATTCACTTCAGCGTTTATTGTTGACATATGGAACACATTCCTCCGTTTCTGACCGCATGCTGGTTTGTATGGCCTTTACTGTTGCTTTGATCTTCATGCGGAGAGTGCAGTTTGGAAAAATGGTCCAGGTGTCACCATGCTGTTTGAAACTGAGGGCTTCTCTACACTGGCACTTTACAGCACTGCAACTTTCTCACTCTGGGGTGTGAAAAAACACCCCCCCGAGCGCAGCAAGTTCCAGCTCTGTAAAGTGCCAGTGTAGACAGTGCACCAGGTTCAGGCCCCATTGTGCTGGGTGCTGTACCAACACATAATAAATGACAGTTCCTGTCCCAAGGTACTTACAGTCTAAAACACAAGACATAACAGGTGGGTGAGACAAAAATGTGGGTGGCATGGGAAGAAGGACAAGGTAGCAGTAATGAAAGGGAACTTAATCATCTCCTTCCTTAAACCTCAGAACACAGGTGAGTGCAAAATTCCCTGCAAAAATAGGTTCTTTGGAGAACATGTGTTTAAATACCCAGTTCAGGTTTAATATCCAATTTTGCCTTTGGGCCATGATTATTTCCCTGAATTCTGAAAAGGTCTGCCCTGTGTAATTTTGTAAGCTATTTAAATACTGAGAGCCAGATCCTCAGATGTAAATCAGTACAGTTTCATTGACATTAATGGAGCTATGCAAATTGACACCAGCTGTGGACTTGGCCTGCACTGCACACACTAATTTGAGGCCTGTTCAATTTTCAAAGCCTTTCCTTTCAGAACCTCTTTTTGCTCTCCTTTGCACCATCTCCAGAATGTGTGTGTATGTCTTTTGGCTCAACGCCTAGGACTAAGCACAAGACTAAATGTGACCTCACAAGTGCTTCGCAGAGAAAAATTGTCTTGTAAATGATACCCCTGTTTCTGCATTCAAAATTATTCTTTTTACTTTTACTTTGTTTTTGGTCAACACAGAGTCCCTATGTTCAAATAATTAACTCTGGGGTTCTTTTCATTCTGTATTAGAGCCAAAATACATTTCAACACAAAAATAACATACAGTCTCATTGGCTTTCCCTGCATGCATGACATTACATTTGCTGACATTCCCTTACCTTGCTTCATCTACCTGAAGATCCTTAACATCCTCTATCAGCTAAACTCTTGCTTCCATTGTTCTGTTAATGATTGACTCTGGACATATGCCATATAAGATATTTATATACCTAGTTAGAGAAAAGTTCCAAAGTACCCAAACTGCATCTTGGCCAGACTTAAAGTAGCAGATTCAACTGTATGCTTAGGAGAGCGAATATATGGAGAGACCTGGAAATCCCAGCTTGGCCAACCTGAGACTGCTTTATGTTCCTCCAGGAGCTGAAGGGTATGGCAGATTGGGTAATGAGTGGATGGAGCCTGGACTCAGCCAGCTAACGTAGCAGAGCTAGTGCATAGGGGGAAGTAATTTGTGTCATGTAATGGACTGGCATGTATTAAACTCCCCCATGGAGCAAAGGACAAAATTGTCCCTCTCTGAGTCCCAGTTCAGCCTCATATCTGCTCCTGGGCAAACATAGCTATGCTATATCCAGCCTTTTACTCAGGATTCACAGGAACTCCATAATTGAGTCATGTATTAGGTTTGACCTGATAATGATTGAGGGCCAGAATGTGATATGAATATTTCCTCTGGCATTAATTAGACTGTCTGTGTGTGTGGAACAGCTCATCAGTTTGAGCAAATGAATTCAGTTTGGGATAAACATATCATTATAAAAAAGAACATCAAGTTCACGAGAATAAACACCCACTGCTTTCGTGTCTGGGCCCTTGCTGCATTTCTGACCCTGAGTTTATTTGGCCAATAATTTCTTGGGAAAAAGTTTAGATGTTGGCAACCGTGGGACATAGACAAGTAGTAAAATTTTTATAATAATCTGTTCTAGCAATAGTTGGGGATTTAAAAAAAATGTTTTGCAATGTTCAGAGCAGTTAATGCAAGATGGAAAAGATGATTTAGAAATTTTAAATAGCTATCAAAAAAGGAAGCCAAAATTCTTAGTGTGTTCATAAGGCCCACACCTGCTTGGCTGCTTGGGGAACACCGGGGTACCATATATCATTTAAAATTTCTCTGTCCAAGTACCAAGTCATGAGCACTGCTGTTGTACATGGCTTTTATTAGGGTCCAGAGAAAATCTTATAAGTTGTGAATACACTGGAATTGGAATTTGATCAAAAATTCAATATTTGACATGAGTTTCAGTTTTGGAAAGTGTAACTTGGTGATATAATATTTTTGGTCCTGTAATTTTTATAATATGAGCCATTTGACCTTGATTTTTGTACGTATGAAGCAGTTTACTGTAGCTAAGATCAAGTATCTTTCATTACATACATTAGGAACTGGGAGCTGAATGCTTTGTAAGTTGGCTATAGAAACTGAAACTTGGAAAATGTCTTAGCAATGAGCAATCTTTTCCTCTTTTAGTTAGATTTGTTAAACTATAAATATCAATGTGAGAATTTGTAAATAAAATGGCAAAAATACAAACACAGGCCCAGCTCTTGCAGAAGGAGCACAGGCACCAATCTTGGAAAGACTCCTGTTGACTTTGATGGGCTTTGAATCAAATCAAATGTAGACAGAACCCACTGGGACTTGTAGGAGGGATCTGTCTGCATGGATACAGTTGCAGGATCAGGGTCCCTACTTGCACAGAAACATGCCATAGAAGGCTTTGGTTTTATTGCCTTTCATAATTTGAAGGATCCCAGAGGGTTCTCTGTTTTAATATCAGGGAATGGAGGGGTGGAAATTGTTCTATGGTGTCACCTGACTTTTTTTTCCAAGGGTCAGCACAGCAAAAGAATAGAAAACCCATTTACAAATTTCTGAGCAACAAACCCTGAGGTCAGAATGGAAGAGCTACAAGAATATCACCTATAGCCACAGCAAGTGCACGGCTTTCATGAAAGTTACATGGTACAGAGCAAATTCAGGCTGTAGAAGATATACCCCATTTCCACATTACCCCATCCTGTGTTAAGAGCAATAGGAGGGGGCTCTGTGGGAGGAAATATCTGAGGAGACTCACAGCATCCTGTGATGTCCCTCCCTCCCAGTGTAAAAAGTGTGTGATGACCATGCCTGAACTTGGAGTGCTACCAGGCATGAAACCAAAATATGCTAATTCTATGATGGTATCAGGGTTATCAAGAGTTATGTCTAGCAGTGGCAGCTCTATTTTTCCTTGATGCAAATATAAAAATATAAGGAAATTTCCAATAAAAGTTATAGTTAATAGACCACAAAGGTTGTAGATACCTATGTATTACATAAAGAAACACCATCCATTTGAAATCTAGTCCGGTTTAAATTTGAGATAAAAATAGCTTCAGGTACTTCATGTGTCCTTTAGTCCTCTTGTCAAGTTTTGTGATTTTACAGCCTCTCCTTTTACCACGTAAATGTGTTTAAAATATTTTTCTCTCCCCACACGACCCACATAGGCAAGAAAACAAGATTGTATTGGTTATGCAGAGTAAATAGTGGAATTGACAACGTACAAAACGGAGTCAATGCACAAAATTAAACAATGTTTTTCCTAGATCTTTCAATTATAATAAAGTTAGGTTGTGGTCCTGCAAACACACATGAGACCCAGTCCTGGAAAGACTTAAGCATGTGCTTAAGCACATTGACATCAGTGGGGTTACTTGTGTACTTAAAGTTAAACATGTGTACGTGTTCAAGTGTTTGCTGGATTGGGGCCATGACTAGTTCCACTCAGTTTCCTGGGACTGTGTGTGTGTGTGTGTGTAAGTGCTTTTAGGAATAGGCTCTTGAATCTTACCTGACATTGGTAAGTGTGACATTTTCAGACAGGTTTTTTTTTTAAAGTTGTCAGAATCTCTTTAAGAAAGTAAAGTTGTGATTATAAAACACAAAAAAAGAAACACAAGTATTGGAAAGCTGGGAACTAAACTGAAGTTAAAGTTTTGAAAAAATATAACAGAAATGTTTCAAAGTCTGGCAAATATAAATAATGATAACTAAAGGTTTCACAGACAGCCTTAAGTCTGAGGGCTCGTCTACACATACAGTGTTACATCGACACTGGTGCAGCGGTGCTGCTGTAGCGCTTAGTAAACATGCTCCCTATGTTGATGGAAGAGCTTATCTCATTGGTACCCCACCTGCTCGAGAGTCAGTAGCTATGTTGACGGGAGAAGCTGTCTCAACAGGAGTTTGGGCGATATAACTGTGTTGCTCAGAGGTGTGGATTTTCCATACCCCTGAGCGCCATAGTTATAGTGAAATAAGTCTATAATGTAGACCAAGCCTGACCTTGTGTCAATTCCCATTTACTTATCCACTATGCTTTTTGCTAATTACTGTGCTTGGAATTCTTGGCATAGCTGGCATTAGAAATGAAGCTGCAGTATCTGGAGAGCAGTAAGCCTTACTAAGGTTAATTAAGTTTTTACATAATTTTTTCATCAAATTTTGCAATTATAATCAAATTTCTGTCTCGCCTAGGCAAACGGATAACACATCAAATTGAGTAGGAATTATTATTAAACATATTCTTACCATTTTTTTATATGCTGTGTCTTTGAAAACACACTTTTGTCTTGCATCCGAAGAAGTGGGTATTCACCCACGAAAGCTCATGCTGCAAAACGTCTGTTAGTCTATAAGGTGCCACAGGATTCTTTGCTGCTTCTACAGAACCAGACTAACACGGCTACCCCTCTGATACTTGACACTTTTGTTGTGGCTTTTTCAAGACACGTAAACTGCCAAGATAAATATTTAATTTACTAGATTTTAGATTCACTTTTTTTATGTCCAGAAGAAAAGGATTATTTAATCCCTTATTATTTCAGCAACTGTTGCACACATGTAAGCTATCATTTATAATATATGTTTCCCATGTGGTTAACCGTGGGTCTAGAAACCAAAGAAGTGATTTGGCTCTACTTCACATCTCTTGTTCCTTGCTGAAGAGAGCTTAATGATATGTATCCACCTTTCTTCTAGACTAGGCATTTCCCGTTTACTGCCTTCCTTTTATTGGTAATTTTATAGTTGCCATGTGTTGTTGTGCTGACTGAAAATCCCTACAGTTTCTGTGATGTGGCATATACTGGAGAGTAAATGTCTCCAAAACACCCCACCTTGACAGTTTTGGCAAACTAAAGCCTTATTCTGCTTCAGCTTTCTTTTGAGGTCAACCAATCCACAAAAATATTCTGCCAAGTTACTTGATTTTGTGTGACTTAATTTTCATAATGTATTGTGTTTTGCCAATCACTGAAAGTTATTTTATAGGTTGTGTAAGAAACAGTAATAACACAGTACAGTTGCCTTCTTTATCAGTTACAGCTACCACAGCTTTATTACTAGCTACTCATGTATTTTGCAGAGCTGTCTGTCATAAGGTGGGAGTACAGAGGTTTACTCTGTAGAATTGTGGAAAAGTTTGGAGCCTTTGAATATGCCATTAATGTGTTTAATAGAAGGCAAAAAGCAGAAAGTGTTATTCTAACTGTTCTCATAAAACGCATTTATTTTCTGCTAGTGACTAGAGAGGGCTGCTCTCATAAGACCAATTAATATACTTTGTCATACAGGCACCTCTTCCTTCCAAATCAACATCCTTACAGACATTATTATAACTCCACCTACCAGGAAACTATGTGTCAGTTGTGGCTGGCAGACTTTTTTTTTTTTTTTTTTTGCCTTCTTGCTTACTGGTATAGGTGGAGCTATAATACTGTCTGCAGGGATGTTTCCTTTCCAGGATGGGAGAAGAGGCAGAACGACAAAATACGTTAAAGGTAAGTAATTATTTTCTTCTCTGTGTGTAACCAAGCCTGGTGTACTCTTGTGAATTCTGTCAAATTGTACAGAAGGAAAAAAAAACTTTACTTCGTTAGCAGAGCTTAATTTGGAGTAGCTTCCTGATAGAAATCTGGATTTCATAGGACAAGTGTGATGAATTTAAGAAAGGCAGCTGAAAGGAACTCAGCCCTATTCAGTAGTGCCCTGATGCAGTGAGGTACTTGACTTCAGTGGGATTATGCACATGTTTAAAGTTATGCACATTCTTAAGTAAGATCTATCATGGCAAAAGCCAAGAAGAGATTTTGCTTAAGTGTGACTGTTAGAGTACCTATAATGGTCCTAGTACAGTATTGGCCTTAGTGGTGTAGAGGTTGTATACCCAGTCCCATTGTTTTTAAAACCTATACAATATTCAGAATGTGGTTGCTCGTTTAAATGTATGCGTGCAAAAGTCTCATTATGCTTGGTACCTTTGATAGCTATATGTTAATGAATTTTATAAAGGCATTTATTCCCTAGGAATTGAGAAACTTAGGGCCAGATAATCACAGGTTTGAGATTAGTACTTTAATTTTACTTTTGGGAGCACCAGACCAGATTACACAGCAGATGTTCTTTTAAAATTATACAAGATATTGTTACTTGATAACTAAATAGCAGAAGTACATGTAGAATATGGAACTTTTCTAAATGTAATACAATGAGTGTTGGGGGTTAATTCATGATTGTGAATTTAAATGTCTAATGCTATGAAACTCGGTGCCAGTGAGAAATCACTCCTTTGAACCATATTAAATGTTTCCGCTATCTTGCACTCTAAACTTTCCTCTGTATTGTAGTAACCCAGACAGTGAACAAACTCAGACTTTTTTGCTTCCAGGTAGCTGCTACACAGTCTATTAATCAAATCCAAATAGCAGGTTTACTGACTTTATCCCCTCTGGAAGATTTTGGTCCAAATTTTCAGAAATAGGTACCTAAAGTTGGGCTTCCAAATCCATATTTGCAAGAGTGCTTGATTGCTCAGTAGCTCCCATTGACATCAGTAGAACCTTCTGGGTGAGCAACACTTTTGAAAATCAGGTCACTTATTTAGCAGCCTAAATAAAGACATAGGAGCCTAACTTTAGGGACCCTTCTTTATGGAGGGAGATTTTGTTTTCAAAGGCATACAAGGCAGCTAAGCATCCAACTCCTGTTAACTGCTGATAAAAGTTGGGTGCCTAACTGCTCTTTGTGACTTTTGACTATCTGCCTCGTTAATTATGGCTCCTAAACCCCTCTGTAGGTACCTATATAAAGTGTCCTGATTACCAAAGGTGCTGATCAGTGAAGCTCTCATAGACTTCAGTGGAAGTTGATAGTACTGAGCACCTCAGAAAATCAGGCTGCTTTTATTTAGGTACCTAAATGCCTGTTTAAGCACCCAATTTTGGGCACTCAAATTTGAAAAACTTCCCCTTTATCTCTGTCACTGTATCCCTTAACTAGGATCTCACTCTGGTTTTCAGAATAGAAAATATATTTGGAAGGTCACTTGTTCAAGAACAACCTGACTCTCACATTTGGTTGTATGAGAAGAAAATATAATTATTCCAAATGTCTTGATTTTCTAAAATGAATAGTTTGAGTTTTTAAAATCTTCCTTCTTCAAAAGCAAGATGCTGAGTACATCTAGAGGAATGATGGCCCAGAGATCAGAGTGCTACTCTGAGACTTAGGAGACCTGGGTTCTACTCTCAGCTTCTCCACAGACTTCCTGTGTGTAAAGGAGGGTAATATAAGTAATGTCAGTCAGCATGGGTTTATGGAAAATAGATAATATCAAACTAACTTGATATAATTTTTTTTTATGAGAGTGCAAGTTTGGTTGATAAAGTTAATAGTGCTGATGTAGTATACTTAGATTTCTGTAAGGTGTTTGACTTGGTGCCACATGACATTTTGATTAAAAAACTAGAACAATATAAAATTAACATAGAATCATAGAATTGCAAGGCTACAAGGGACCTTGAGAAGTCATCAAGTTCAGCCCTGTGCTCTGTGGCAGGACCAAATAAACCTAGACCAGGGGTCGGCAATCTTTCAGAAGTGATGTGCCGAGTCTTCATTTTTTCATTCTAATTTAAGGTTTCATGTGCCAGTAATACATTTTAATGTTTTTAGAAGGTCTCTTTCTATAAGTCTATAATATATAATTAAATTATTGTTGTATGTAAAGTAAATAAGGTTTGTAAAATGTTTAAGAAGCTTCATTTAAATTAAAATGCAGAGCCCTCCGGGCCGGTGGCCAGGACCCAGGCAGTGTGAGTGCCACTGAAAATCAGCTCGCGTGCCGCCTTCAGCACGCATGCTATAGGTTGCCTACCCCTAACCTAGACCGTCCCTGACAGGTGTTTGTCCAACCTGTTTTTAAAAACCTTCAGTGATGAGGATTTCTCCCTTGGAAGCCTATTCCAGAGCTTTATAATTTGAAAGATTTTTCTAATATCTAACCTCAATCACCCTTGCTGCAGATTAAGCCCATTTTTTCTTGTCCTACCTGTAGTGGACATGGAAAACAATTAATCACCATCTTCTTTGTAGCAGCCTTTAACATATTTGAAGACTGTTATTGGGTCTCCATCTCAGCTGTCTTTTCTCAAAACTAAACAAGCCCGATTTTTTTAACCTTTCCTTTTGTAGACCTTTTATAATTTTTGTTGCTCTCCATTGGATACTTTAGGAAAGATGTAGACAAATCTCAGTGTGTGCTGCCAGAATTGGAGACAGTACTCCACCTGAGGCCTCACTAGTGTGGCCTCAGGTGGAGGCATGCATTAAATGGATTAAAATGGGGAATCATCACCAAGTTGGTACATTTGTGGTGGGATCCCACACGGATTGATTATTTGCCCTATACTATTTAACATTTTTATCAATATTTTGGAAGGAAACATAAAATCACTGATAAAGTGTTTAGATGACACAAATTGGTAGTAATGAAGAGGAAATGTCATTGATACAGGTCGATCTGGATCTCTTGGTAAACTAGGCACAAGCAAACAATATGCACTTTGATATGGCTAAATATAAATATGTACATCTAGAAACAAAGAAGGCAGGCCATATGTACAGGATGGAGGACTCTATCCTGGGAAGCAGTGACTCTGAAAAAGGTTTGAGGGTTGTGGTGGATAATCAGCAGAACATGAGCTCCCATTGTGTCACTGTGGCCAAAAGGGCTAATGCGATCCTTGAATGTGTAAACAGGGGACACAAGTAGGAATAGAGGGGTTATTTTACCTCTGTTTGTCAGGGTTGCAACTGCTACTGAACTACTGTGTCCAGTTCTGGTGCCCACAATTCAAGAAAGATGGTGATAAATTGGAGAGGGTTCAGAGAAGAGCCACGAGAATGACTAAAGCGTTAGAAAACAGGCCTTACGGTGATAGACTCAAGGTTCTCAATCTATTTAGCTTAACAAAGCGAAGGTTAAGGGGTTATCATAGTCTGTAAGTACCTTCCTGGTGAACAAATATTTGATAATGGACTCTTTCTTTAGTCTTCTTTTTTATCCCACCTCTAAATAGCAGTTACTCCCAAGACTGTAATTTGAGAAGAATGCACGTACTGTATAGTTGGTCATTTTGTCTTCTCAAAGTGTAGGATGGGGTCTGACTGAGCTGTCACAGAGGAGTTTACGAAGAGTAGAGGACCAAATCAGCTTTCTTTTTTTGCATCCAGAGGTGTTTAAAAGTAAACTAAAGTAAGGGCGAGTTTTCATTTCCATTCTTGAAATGGACTGCTCCCATCATCAGTCCATGCTCTGAGTATTGCTAAGTGCAGAGGAGCAGCTTGTCTGGCATGCAGCAGTTAATTGTCACTTTTCTGGAACTAGTTTGGGTTGTCCTGACCTGATGGACAATAGAATTTTTCTTGGCTTGTTGGTTTTCAACAGTTTATGCTTGGCATCCAAAACATGAGCACAAAGCTTCAGAGGCTCAGTGAAAAATCAGGTCAATGTAACACCCATGACAATGGAGTAAATATCAGATATGTTCCAGCAACCGCTGGGCTCTGTTGGCAAGCATGCAGTTCTGGAATAGATCTGACTTGTACCGTGGAGATGTTTAATTTACAAGTATGCTGACAAATGTTGTTAGCTGGCATTACAGATATCTCTCCTAAAATATTATTTCAAAAACCTACTTTTTATGTTGGAATCACAGCCTCTCCCTCGTGTAGTTTTGGGACTGGGACGGCTGCTTGAATGAATCACAAGGTTTATAAGAAATGTTAATTTTATAACATTGTTAATCTACAAGGTATACTGAGCAGCCACCTACATGATACTACTTATGCCTAATATGAACAAATTAACATTTGTAATTTATCCAGTTATATGTACTTTATTTTGTTTTGCATCACTCCCAATCAAGTGAATCACTTTACAGCAATGTGAACAGGCAGTGCACATGAGTTCCACTCCAGACTACTGCATGTAGCATGCATACTGTGTACATTTTGGGGTATTTTGTGGTATTATTTCTTTATTTTGTTGTGATAAATTGGCATTAGATTAAGGTTCTGTTTTAGGCCCTGATCCTGCAAATACCTAAGCACGTGCTTAACTTTACACACAGGCAATAGTTCCATTGACTATAATGAAACTATTTCTTGTGTGTAAAGTTAGGCTTGTACTTAAGTCTTTGCAGGATTGGGGACTTAGACTGTATATTTTTCAGGACAGAGTCTGTATCTTTCTCTGTGAAATTAGGGTTGTATTTGAACAAGAGATGTATCAATTCAGATCTTCATTCAACATCTCAGACATTGAAGATGAACCTGCTGCTTCAGGTTTCCCCAAGAAGAGAGTAAATGTGTTTTCTTCTTCTGAGCTACTCCCTCTTCTGACAGATGTTTTCTCAATGACCCAGCACAAGGAGGCACAGTTGTTATGGCAGGTGTCACCAGGTGTTTCTGTTAAATGTAGGGTATGTGTACACAGCTGCTGTGAGCCAGTCTCACAGCTTGGGTCAACAGCCTCATGCTGGAGCACTAAAAATAGCCATGTAGACGTTGCTTTGACATTCGGGCTCAGCTGGAGCTGTCCTTAGAGATGGGTGGGTAAGCTTCAGAGCCTGAGCTGGAATGTCCATGTTGCTTTTTTAGTAAGCTTTTTTAGTTGACCTAGGCTGCAAGACTCGCTCCCAGCAGCTGTGTAGACAGATCCACCATGTGAGCAAGTGTTCAGTTTTGGGAAGTCGTGCTTTGTCGTAGTCAGTTTTTCTTATGCAAGGTTCTGTGTTGAGGCAGTGAGTGGCCCTTAGAGCATGAGCTCTGTGAGCAACAGGAGAGTTGGTCTCTGGTTAGAGCCAGTTCATGACAGACAGATGTTTCCTGAGAACTGGGCACTGGAGTTAGGCTGAGATTCCCGAAAGGATGGATTGCCTTGCATGCTGTTTGACCACCTCTGTTCCAAGACTGGTGCATATGTATAAATAAAAGAAGTTACACATAAAATATACCCAGACTGGGAGTCAGTGATTTTTTTCCTTGACTGAGGCTGATTTGCTACCTCTTAACAGAAGGGCAGTGCTTGTATCGGAATGTAACACTGGTGTCAGAAGAAGGAGCAACAGTGTAAATGAGAATCAGACCTCTTGTCTGCTTTTCCAACTCATTTAGTATGTTAGGCCTCTATCACACCATACCCAATAATTCCTTTTTGAACATACTTACCTTATTTTGAAACTTTAATAAAATGTAGATGGAAATACTAAGCAAGACAGCCAACATCTGTTATGTACAAGATAGCTTTATAGAGCTATTTCTAACGTTCACAAGACAGACAGGCTGCTAGGGGTTTACCTTTCATAGATAGTTTACCTCCTTGAATGCTTTCAAACCTCCATTTTTGCTGCATTATTATTGACGCAGATAACCTATACCCATCAAATTTTGCACCACAAAGCAGAGTCCAAGATTCAAATTCTAAGCATAGTCTGCAGAACCCTTCTTTGTCACATGGGATATTGAAACACAACTGCTTTCCAGCTGAATCTGTTGTGAGGTTGTTAGTTTAACTATCTATCTTGTCATTTCCAATTCCCGTTTTGCTAGCAGACTGAGTTTAATGCTGCACATGTTTTTGCAGTATCATTGTATTAAAGCAGCGTTTCTCAAACTGGGGGGTGTGGACCCCTGGGGGTCCCCCAAGGGTACTCCAGGGGGTCCACGGGCTCCCTCCCAACACACCGGGGAACAGGCGTCCTACCTGTCCTAGCTCTGCGTCGCTCCTGAAAGCGGTCAGCATGTCCCTGCAGCCCCTAGGGCGAGGCAAGGGGTCTCCGTGTGCTGCCTCCACCCTGAGCGCCAACTCCACAGATCCCACTGGCCAGGAACTGTGGCCAATGGGAGCTGTGGGAGCAGTGCGCAGAGATATCTATGTGGAAGTACAGACATCCGACATCTCCGACAGATGGATGTGCTGGTTGCTTTCGGGAGTCACCCAAGGTAGGTGCTCTCTGGTCGGAACCCACACCCCTCACCTCCTCCTGCATCCCAGCCCAGAGCCTGCACCCAAACTCCACGCTGCTCCCAGAAGCGACCTGCATGTCCCTGCGGCCCCTCGGGGAAGAGGTCTCCGTGCGCTGCCTCTGCCCCGAATGCCAACTCCACAGCTCCTATTGGCCGGGAACTGTAATTCTAAAATTGTGTTTGTTGTTAGAAGATTGGAGTGAATATTATACATCACAGCGAGACTTCTCATTCTGTGATGCAAGTACTGAGGGTGGCAATATAATTGAATGTCAACATGTTGGAGAAGGTGTTTGGTGTGCCGAGCTGGGTGTCATGATGGTAGCAGGCTGATGTTTAGAGGTTGTTGTATTGGGTGTGAATGTTGTCTTGACTTGTTACTTCCTTGTTTTTTAGTGTCTGCGTTTTGTGAGGAAATACACATGAACAGCCTAACTTTTTTAAATTAATGAATTTCCGAAGTGTGGGATTATATAGCGAGAATCTGTGGTGGCATTGTACAGTTGTTTTTGGCATGAGTTTGTTATGGCTGTATTACCCATGAGTGCTAGTGAAACCACAAGTTTTGGGATCAACTAAGTAACTTGCAAGTCCCCCCCAAAACCTCATCTCTTATTATATGAACATATATTCTGTAAATATAACCAACAGGACAAGAGAAATATGATCTTCCAAGTGATCACTCTGACCATTTGGAATGTCACTGTTATAAAAATAAAGTCTAGTATAAGCTACATATTTAACAGGAAGCCACTTAAATTTTTTGATTATTTTTTGTATACTTCTATCTGTAAAGCCAGGTGCCTTATTTACTATGTCCAACTGTGCTTAGAAGCAGAGGGAGAGAAAGAAACATAACTAATATATTTTGTAGAACTTCTGCAAATAACCTCAAGTAGTTTTTCTGGACATAAAAAGGTCATCTTTAAATATTTAATATCTCTAGACAGCCCAGGACTAGATGCATGTGCTCTGTCTTAATGGAAAGCAGCAATGTTCAGTGGTAAACTCCCAAGTTCTAGCCTTGGTAGTCATGAGATCACAGATCTTAAACTCACTGTTCTAGGAGTGAATATGAAAAGGTGCTGCCTGTGTAACTTGTACATGGGCGTGGGATGGGTATGTTCATGTGAAATTCCACATTTGGGGAGAAAGAAAGGAAGCATGCTTGTGGTAGTCTGCTTAAGGAAACAGCAGCTGTTTAAAGCTGCTCACAAGATTGGAATGTTATTAATCCTGGCAAAGAGAGATTAATGGGCAGAGGCAGTCAAAGGTCTGCAGTAAATTCATTTTATCAAAGGGATGTTGCCCCTAGATGTGTGCTTATTATCATTATTTATACTATGGCAACACGTATAGTGCTGCCCCTTGCACTAGGCACTCTACAAATGCATAGTAGGAGCCGTTCCCTGGCCCAAAGAACTTAGTCTAAATCAACAAAGTGGACAAGGGGTGGGAGGGGAAACAGAGGCACAAAGAAGGGAAAGTGACTTGTCCAAGGACACAGCAGACATGGCAAAGCTGGGACTAGAACCCAAGTCATCTCGTCTGAGTCCCAGTCCACTAGGACACGCTGCCTCTGATTTATAATAGTATCTTTGGGCAAGGGAGACTAATGTGGTCAGGTTCTGCAGAAACTAGATTTATTTAAAATAAATTTAAAAACCTTAAGGCTGTGAACAAAACCGTAAAAACATGAGCTGAGTGTAACCAGTGCTGCAGCTGCCAGGCAATAGGAGAGGAGCTGCCACTGCTGTCCCTTGCTTTGCCTTCAGTTCAGCAGCAGAGCATGTGGCGGGTCAGTTGTGTAACGGCTGAATCCTCTGGGCCCATGAGGAAGGGGAGAGATGATCAGCAGCCTCTCTGGGCTCTACTTCTCCTGGGCCAGGATGGTTCCATCCTCACCAGATGGCATAGCCGTGGCGCTCCTACTTAACCACTCTGAGGCCTTCTCCCATGGCTGGCCATAGCTGGCTCCTCCTCTTGCCCAGTTCCAGCGACTGCTTCCCCAGGCCTAGTGAGAGGAACAGATAATACCCAGCTCCTTACCCACCTCTAGGGAGGGGCCAAAATATTCTACCAGCCCTCGTGGGCAACTTGGTAAGTGGAGGAAGGGACAGAGCAGGGCCCCCAGCCCTTTCTGGGGGGACTGGGAGCAGCCAGCAGGAGAGGTGAGAGGGCTTCCATCAGGGGAAGACTCAAGGCTCAACGGAGGGAAAGATGCTGCAATCACGAGGAAGCCAGGGTGGGGCATATATGGCTGGTGCAACTGTGGATAGATGGTGCTGAAAGGTGGGTCGGGAAGAGAACTGGTGAATTTGGGGTATGGGTAGAGAATTGATAGGCTGAGGGTAAATGGAGAGGTGAATGGCAGGCATGTGCCCAAACGAGGTAGCCTTGAGAACTGAGTGAATGATGGGGTGTGTGGTTGTGTAGTTTGAGACACAAAAAGGATTTGTGTCTGTGTGTGAGTGAGAGATTGGTATGAAGTTTGCATGTATTAGTGTCCATGAGTGTGTGTGTGTGTGTATGTTACATAGCGCAGGGAGAAGTGCACATATTGGTGTTCAAGGATACGTGAACAGATTTCTATCAAGGCTGGTAAGATTTTTTTATTTTTGGGACCATTTTGCCTGGATTGTTTTATATATAGAGAGAAATAATATTGACTGGCACTAATGGCAATAGCAACAAAACATTGTCCAAATAGTGCCATATTAAAAACAGGTCTTGAAATTATGGCATACAAGTGAAAGAACAATTTTTACTCACAGGCAGTTTTCTTTTTATGGTCTCTGGAAAGAGATGGGATTTAATCACTTCCCCCAGATGTTAGTTACATTACTTAAACAAGCTAACTTACTCTTTTCCAAAAGAGCAGTAAAACCTATTTCCCAGCAGCCTCAGTGATTATTTTTTTCCAGAATTAATATAAGTTGTCGATATGTTTGTTACTATCAGCCATGGGAATTCCCCAGGTGCCAGTATTCCAGAAAGCCTTTAGCCAGAAAACGTATATTCAACTGATTGACACTCCCCTCTGGGTTTTACCACCATGTTTTGACTCGCATCAGATACATAATGCACACAATTCTAAATTAATGAACACATCCCATATAACACAAATCCCTGAGTATAATAAAGAGTTGGACTCAGCATCTGCACTTACCAGCATGTTTTACTTTCAACCTTCCTTCATTTTAGTTTGGTCACTGCTTTGATCCTATCGTATGAGGCTTGTTGTTCCACTTTTAGAGATCTCTATAAACTCTCAAATCCAGAGGGGAAAACAAATAAATGTTTAAATAGGTTTCAATCAGAATATTCCTGACACTAGTGCTCTGTGTGCTCCTTGTGGACGGGAGTAAGCAGGATAGAGTGGAGTGAGAGTGCTGTTATGGCAGAAGACACCAGGCAGAGCTGTCACATGTAGTCTTACAAGTTTTTTTCTTGTAAGTATGAATAGTATATAGTCTTGGAAGAAATGTGTTTTATTGTTAGGCCATATCTACACTACCATTTATGTGGACAAAGCTTATGTTTCTCATGGGTGTGGAAAAAAACACCTCCCTGAGCGACGTAAGTTTCGCCAGCATAAGTGCTCATGTGCCCAGCACTATGTGGGCGTGAGAACTGCTGCTGCTGACAGACCTACTATTGCTCATTGAGGTGGTTTTACTATGCCGACGGGAGAGCGCTCTCCTGTCAGCATAGAGCGGCTACACGAGCGATCTTACAGCAGCGGAGCTGAATCAGTACAGCTGTTCTGCTGTAAGTTTGATAGTGTAAACATGGCCTTAGTTTTTTGATGAAAATTCTTCTGGGAAAGCTGTGGTAAGCTGCAAGAGTTGGCGTTCTGCCTTGATCTCTGTTACTAAAGTCAGTTGGGATTGCTGTTTGGCCCGAGATTTCTGAAAAAGGGGGATTTCTATGTGGTATATGTGACCACCAATTCCTAAACAGAGGTATTCAGCTTAAGATTTCTATATATTGTTGGTGACCACTTCTGGACTTTCTTAAATTAAAGTGGTGGGATGTTGATGAGAAGATGCTGGAAAGACAGAGAGATGAGAGTCTGAACAGTGGAGGGTCTGTTCAGGGTGGATGGGGAGATTTGAGAGGACTGCAAATAGGTGATAGCGGGACCCTGATTATGGGTATGTGGACACCCACATGGTGAGTGTAAATGTAGGAAATAAGGGAACCAAGAAGAAACCTTTGAGGTCAGGGACACCATTAGATCAGAGGAGCTGACAGGAAGAAGATTCATAGAAGGTAACGCTGAAGAAGTGATTATCCTTGTAAGTGGAGAACCAGGAAAAGAGGGACATAGAAGCCCAAAAGAAGGAAGGTTTTTTAGGACATGTTTGTGACTGACTGATTCAAAGATAGCAGAGAGATTGAGGAGTGTGGAGAAGAGACTCTAGCTTTAGAGCAATGTCAGTGGGCTAGAGAAGGCCTAAGTCAAACTGGAGTGGATCAAGGAAGAAATTGGAGGGAAGAAATTCAAGACATTGGGAACAGATTGCCCAGTAAGCATAGAGGTGTAGACAAGTGGAATGAGGGCGTGTGGGGAAAGGGAAATGGATCAAGTGAGGATTTCTTTAGGGGCAGGGAAACAATTTCTTGAAGGAATTCAGCGGGAAAGGCAGCATTGCCAACTCTCATGATTTTGCCAGTCTCATGATATTTGATGTCTTACTTAATGTACCAGATTCTGGAATCGTGTGATTAGGCAAAATTCTCAGCTTTCTTTTTTTTAAAGTGCGTTTCTAGCCTTCATGGTTGCAGAGAAGAGCTTGAAAACATGACCTGAGTCAATTTAAGAGCTCAAAAATCAGAAGGCAAATGAACTGTGACTGAGAGAAGGATAACGTGTTTACATGACACATAGCTTGGAGCTTCCTGGCTTTGGCCTACGGCTGACATTCAGCTCTATCCTACAGCGTTTTACATAAAGAAAGAGCAATGGTATTAACTCAAGGAGACTGATCAGCAATTTTTAGCATTGAATTTCCTGGGTTTTGTTAGCATGTGTCGTAATCTCAATATCATCTCACTATTTATCCTCTTTTCTTGACACAAGAAAATTAAACACACTATACTAGATCAGACCATCACATTTGGCATCTTTCCGATCTTGTCGGTAAATATATATATTCAGAATGAAATCCAAATTGGCTTGTAGAGTAAATACTTAGATATCTGATTTTAAAAACAAAACCAAAAAACGAACCAGAAAAACCCTAGCATGTAAGAAAAAGAAGCAGGTCAGCTGTATGGAAAATCCATTTAGAAGAGCATGAGTGATATAAATGAACAAATTAAATAAGTCATAATTAGAGCTATAGGGTAAAGCGACTTAAGCACTGATGTCCCAGTGACTGTCAATGAGACATCAGCACTTGGTGCCTCATCTTAGAATTGTTATATGTAACATCGGTGTATGAATCACAAGGCCAAATTATCTTCATTGCATTGAAAGAATAAGGGGTATATAGATATTTTATATTAAAAAACATGTAACCTCTTTCTTCAGCCTCTCTCAAAAGAATCAAATAGTGAAGTGGTTGGGCTCACATAGACTTACTGTGTCATTAGAAATACCAATAGCTGGGTATGTGGTGCCTGTGAGAATAGTTGACTGCTCTACCAATTGGGAGATCTCACAAGACATATAGACAAACTTCTCTAGTGAGTGCTTGGGAAGAGCCCACTGTGGTTGTTCATATTGGTACTACTAATAAACAGAGGCCTAGGAGAGAGAACCTGGAAGCTACATTTAGATTACTAAGAAAAAGACTCACATCCAGAGCCCCTATATTAGATTTCTTCCAGTTCTGTGAATAAGGACAGCAAGACAGTAGGGACTTCAGCACGTCTGTGGGTGGAGATGACATCAAGTGGAACAAGTTACATTTATAAGGCACTGAAGAACTGTTTAGGAAAGGGAAAGATCTCCCTTAACCAAAGTGGAACCAGAGTGCTGGCACAGACAGTTGGCTGACTAGGTTTCACAGGGTTGATCATTCAAACTAGGAGCTGGAGGAAAGCTGACTGGTGCCAAGGGACACTGATGTTTGCCAAAGACATCTGGTAGGGATCTCAAGAATACACATGTATCTGTATCCAGCATAGGCTAGGAGAGAAATTAAAGTGCAGGAGGACAGGTGTTGAGTACAGGGAATAGAACCTTGACAGAACAGGCATCTCTGAAACGTGAAGGGATGGCAAAACTCAAGAGGATGCTATAATACTGGCTATGAACTATTCAAGAAGGGTAGTTGAGGTCATAACAGAGAGAGAATAACACTCTATCAAAAAGATTCCACAGGATACCATGCCATTTTCCTACATTACTAAATAGTCTGTTTCTGTTTTCCGATGATATATAAACCCCTGTAATCTCAACACGTGGTGCAGTGCCTTGCTATGTCATAGTCCAGGTTGCAGCTATGTTTCTGTTTAAAGCAAAAGTTTGCATTAAGCTTGGGTACTTGTAAAGTTTGCTTTAACACAACAGAACAGTGGTATGTTTAGTGCATTCTGGAGAACTTCAGAATCTTGGAGCACTAAACATGTTGGACGAGAAGTAAGGGCCAATAAAACTTTTTTTCCAGAGGCTTCATCCACTGAGATATGTAGCTGGCCTCACTGAAAGGACAAGAAAATGGTTGTGCTTTGAGGATTATCCTGCTTGGTACGTTGGCACACTTGTCTGTGAGTCAGTTCAATGCTGTACATGGCTCAGTCCCTATTTATTTCCATAGCTTAGATGAGAGAGTGTGATTCAAGAACAAATTACACATTCTGGGCAAGACTGTACTTTTCCCTAAAAGGATCTTAATACCCTATTGCCACCGGTACACTTTAAGGGGAGGGGCAATGGGGTATTCTGATCATTTTATTCCTCTGTGTGGCTTACTCACATCACCAAGTTGGTCCTGTTCCAAAGTGAAGCCAAATAATAGTAGTTATCTGACACAGAATATTTCATACCAGCATATCCCCAATACATTCTAACTGAATATAGGACAGTCAAAGCTGTGTGTGTTTAGACCTCTGTTTTAGGGCTGCTCTCATTAATGTCTATTAAATTTACTTGGAGGATTTTTTGTTATTCTGTGGAATAATAAAAGTCTGTTTTCGTAAGATAAAGTATATGTCTTCTTCAATCTTCGTGATAAAGCGGAAAATGAATATATTGAGACATTTACACACCATCATTTCATGTCTGTGGTTTTTCCAATGAAAACCTTTTCTGTCAGTCAGTGAGTCATAAATGTGTTTTTCCCTGGTACTAAACTTCATGACTCACTGTATTTATACAGTGTATCTGCAAGAGGAATTGACAGCAGCTTTGAAGAGTGTGCTGCAGAAGAGAAGACTAAAAGGACATGGTGGTATTTTTGCAAAATATCTTATAGGTGAATGTTCAGTGAGAAAATCAGTGAAAACTGTCTGTAAATCCTGTCTCATGTGGGTGGTGGGGATGAATAATAGAGGACCTTATTTGTGGTTCATGTAATGTGGGATATCCATGCATTAACTTTCTGGGTAGGAGGTGAAGGTTATGATATCAGAAAAACAACTGATCTCTTTTGTTAGAAGTATTTCATGCACAATTGTTCACGAACTAAAAAAAACCCGAGACCAGAGGCAATGCGTGGGGGGGTCACATGCTCTCCTCAATTTGCTGCTTGGCTTGTACTGAGCATGTTCACACGGAGTGAACATGCTCAGTAACATCTGCTGAAGCCACTGCTCTCACTGTGCCCTCCCACTATCGACAGGCCCGGGTTGTCTCTGCCGGAGACTCTGTAGTTTATACCAGTAAAGTTAGTAAATTGTAACTGAGCCAATAAAAAGCAACTGCTTGTGAGAATTCAAAGTCAATAATGTTTCCCAACAGACATGATGAAAATTCAGCCATGATATTTCTGAAGTCAAAGAATTTCCAAACATTTACTCCAGCTGGTCCAAAATGTTCAGTTTGTTCTCATTCTTGGGGCGGGGGAGTATCTTTCCATTCCATTCCATCTTTACTGATTTTTTTTTTAAATTAAGATACATGTTCTGCTTCACATACCACTTACTGGATGAACTGCCAAATTTCTATTAATGTTTTCCTTTGGGGGGGAGAATAACTAACTAGCTGTGACTGCTTAATAAAGCTGTCCATTGTAGACCAAAGAAATCGAAAATTATTTTATCTCTGCTGATGTCGCTTCAAAGATTGGTCAGATATTAGATGTTTTCTCACCTAGTGGTGAAGCTAGTGAGTTTTACCTTTCTGAACTACTTCTGAAACCATTGGCAGTGCCACTTAAAACTTACTCCCCAGAAGTACTATTAATACAAAGATTTTTATTCCCAGGAGTAAGTTCAAACTGTTATATAGTACACCTCTACCCCAATATAACGCTGCCTCGGGAGCCAAAAAATCTTACTGCATTATAGGTGAAACTGCGTTATATTGAACTTGCTTTGATCCGCTGGAGTGCGCAGCCCTGCCCCTCCCGGAGCACTGCTTTACCGTGTTGTATCCGAATTCGTGTTACATCGGGTCACGTTATATCGGGGTAGAGGTGTATTAAGTCAAACAATATGGAGCGATCACTCCTTGAGGTGAAATCTTGGCCCCACTGCAGTCTGATGAAACTTCCATTGACTTCAGTAGGAGTAGGGTTTCATCCTAGGTGTTTTGCCCTCCATAGGGGGTATTCACAGGAATTAAGTAGCCATGTTTGCCCTCTCCAGTTCATTGTCCCACAGAGAGCATAAACACAGAGTATCCGGTATCTGCCCAGATAGATTGATTATTTCCATTTCACCTTTACCACAGTGTCCCTCAAAATATTTCCATTTGCATATAAATATAAAGTTACAACTTAACAGGTTTTGCATTATTTATAAAATAATTATCAGGGTTTTAAATATGTGAATTCCATTGAGTTATGCAAATGAAGTGACACCATGGAATAGTATCATAGGAAAAACTGAGTTACAGAAAGAAGGCAAGAAACAAAGGTTTCATTCAAGAATTCATTCTTTCTTTCCTCCCTTCCCCCCAATTAAATAAAAATCAAGGATGGGATGCAGACTTGGACAATACAGGTCTGTACTTTGCTTTCTTATCTCCTTTGTATAAATGCACTTGTACAGTATAAACTCAAGACCTACTTCCACTCCAGTGCTATATATATAAAAGCATATCTATGTGAAGCTCCTGGTAAGTCAAATGGAGAGGAAATACTCATTTTCTTGACATTTCCATCATAGGTGTAGCCCTTGCTTGTAGTGAAAGAGAGCCTAATAATATATGGTGGTGTAGAAGCCCGGAGTTCCTTTTTTAATGATTATTATGCAATCAGAGACTTTATATTTGTTGTATGGTGGTCACGTGTTGTCTCCTTATCCTCATCTCCAGTGTTCCTGTTGGTACAGGGTTCCCTGTTAGTCCCAACCATCTTTTTTTTATGTTCTCCTTTCTTCCTTGTGGTCTCTCCTGATTTTGCTCTCTGCCCTCAGCCCACTGTTCTTATGTTTTCCCTCCTGCTTATTGCCTTCCTGTATTTGCCTGTCTGCTGCAGGTACTTACACGGCCCCCAGAACACCATAGTATCTGAGCGCCTTACATTCTTTAATGCATTTATCCTCACAGCACCCCTGTGACATAGGACAGTGCTATTATCCCTGTTTTTACAGATAGGGAACTAACACAGAGGGACTGGGGACTTGCCCAATTTCACAAAGGAAATCTTTGGCAGACCACTCAAATGCAGGTCTCCCAAGTCTTGGCCTCTGCCCTACCCACTGGATCTTCTTTCCCCTCTTCCACCATATGGTTCCTTATACTCTGACAAAGGATATTAAACTTTAACCAATATGACAGTTAAAACAAGAACATTAACTGGTGTTCCTAGGACAAGCTGCATGCCAGCAGTAAAGGGGCAACCAGCTCTATACTGGGAGTGCTTCGAAAAATAAAGATTCTGAAAGTACTGGGTTGTGTTTTTTTTTTTTTTTTTTTTTTTTTAGAACAAGCAGGTGATACCCCAGTTCATAAGTAAAATGCTAGAGTAATGGGAGCCAAATTATTTAAAACTCTAAAAGATAGTTTCTTAGAATGTCTTACATAAGACAGTTCAAGGTTAGTAACACAACTAGAATTTACCTTTTCCTTCTAGTAAATCATTACCTCAACTTCTAATGCTGTGCTCAAGTCCAGATTCACAACTAGTTGTAGCAAATACACTAAGAAATTGCATGCAACAAAACGGGTGAGTACTATAAACTACTTCTATTTTAAAATCTAATTTGGAATGACAGTCAGGTTTACTGGCTTAAATGCTTCATTGGCTTTTTGTGCAAGCTGTTTAATGCACTGTAATTTGGGTCCCAATCCAGTGCCCATGGAAATCAATATGAGTCTTTCTGGTGTCTTAAATGCATTGGGTTTGGCCTCTAATGTATTAGCCACTTCAAACAGAAAAATCTTTCGCTTTCTTAATCTCCATAATTTAGCAAAAAGTAATCACTAAAAATATGATGTTTTCATCAGAATAAATTTGCAGAAGGGAAAAAAATTAAACACAAATTATTTTGTATGAACTTAAATGCAAATTTTCTAAATATATTTAATAGTCTTAAAAATACTGAAATGGCTAAAAGATACATTTTTCTTTTCACTGAAATACTATAGAGCATCTAAGCAGCCTTTTCAAATTACCTTGCTATCTTTTACGTCTGTGTGTGTATGTGTGTGTTGAAAATGTAAAGGTGGCATTTCTGAGCACTCAAAAGTCAGGAAATAACAAAGTTAGGGTTGCTTATCTAACTCTCTCGTGCATAGGAGTAGTATCTTTTACTGCATGCTACTTCATGTAAACAAACAGAATCCTGAAAGTCAATCTCATACAGAGTATGGAATTTTCAAAATCATTCACTATTAGCCTAACACTGGGATCGGAATTGTCTTCATTGAGAACCAGCCAAAGGCCATTACTGAGCAGTATCCAAACATAAGGAGTGCTGTAAGTCATCTCTTCGATTGAGTTGAACCACTGGGTTCCTGACATTAGGGCAAGAAAGGACATGAATATAAGAAAATAGTTAAAAGTGTTTTCAGGCTAACTAGATAGTACATGGGAATTTTAGGTCAAGATTTTAAAAAGAAAATAGCAATCTGCGGGGGCTTGAATTTTTGAAGGTCCAACCTCAGACACCTTAAAATGACCTTATTTTTTCATGTGGTGGGTGCCCTGGACTTTCTGAAAATCAGGCCACATTTTGAAATGTCCCAGGTTGAGCACCTAGAAACTGAGGCACCAAAAATTACTAGCTCTTTCTGAGAATCTTTACCTTAATGCTTGAGTAACATATTGGCCATTCCTGCTCTCAAAATTAATAGAATGGATTACTTACAGAGCCTGCCTTCAGCACAGTATTGAATCTCCCTTTCTTCAGACAAATATGCTGTGGCCATTGGATGGCAAACACTTGTGTAAGGATGCTGCTGCTGCTCTGTGGATGTATGCTTCATTACACCTCTAGTCTCTGGTCCCTGATTTTATTAGGTTGAAGTTGTTGCCATTTTGTGGTCAGTCTAGGGACAACAGGAAATGATGACTCTCTGGAGGCTTAGACAAGAAATGACACATTGTAATCTGAGGACGTCTGTGTCAGTTCTGGAAAGTTACTTAACAACTTGGTTTAAAGACTGGTTTAAAAATATGATCATCCATAGGTTTTATACCAGGGGTCGGCAACCTTTGGCACGCGGCACATCAGGGAAAGCCCCTGGCGGGCCGGACCGGTTTGTTTACCTGCAGCGTCTGCAGGTCCAGGCCAGTGGGGGCTGTGGGAAGTGGTGCGGGCCAAGGGATGTGCTGGCTGCCGCTTCCCGCAGCCCCCATTGACCTGGGATGGCGAACCGTGGCCAGTGGGAGCTGCAATTGGCCGAACCTGCGGACGCTGCAGGTAAACAAACTGGCCCGGTCCGCCAGGGGCTTTCCCACATGCCAAAGCTTGCCGATCCCTGTTATATACCTTATAGCAGGGGTCGGCAACCTTTCAGAAGTGGTGTGCCGGGTCTTCATTTATTCACTCTAATTTAAGGTTTTGCGTGCCAATAATACATTTTTAACCTTTTTAGAAGGTCTCTTTCTATAAGTCTATAATATATAACTAAACTATTGTTGTATGTAAAGTAAATAAGGTTTCAAAATGTTTAAGAAGCTTCATTTAAAATTAAATTAAAATGCAGAGCCCCCCAGACTGGTGGCCAGGACCTGGACAGTGTGAGTGCCACTGAAAATGAGCTCACGTGCCGCCTTCGGCACCCGTGCCATAGGTTGTCTACCCCTGCCTTATAGGTTACTTACTACATTGAGTAGATTTTATTTATGTTCTCTATTTTTAGTTCCTTGGAGTTTCTGTGTGTATGTGTAAAATAGAGGTTATAGGAAATTACTGTTGATTTTGTGTGTGTGTGTGTGTGTATATCTATATATACCTCATGGTGTACAGTGCTGAATTTAATTTTAGGTAAGCAATTATATACAGGTGCCTAGAGAGAGTATAGGAACTGTTAAACTGTTGGTATTAGGATAGTATTATTTGTGTAATCACTTAAAGCTAGATTGTGGAGTTACCATGAGACCAAAGTAAGCAGGGTCATGTAATTGCATTGCCCTAGGAACAGGGTCCTTGCTTCCCCCTTGGTGTGGGAGGAGGTGGGAGAGAAGTTATATGTGACATCACTATAGTCAGGGCTCTGCCCAATGCCTGCCCCTAACTGCCCACCTGCCCAGGAAGGAGAGTAGTTGCCCCATGGAAGCTGCTCTTCCCCCTTCTGCGATCTGTGATGCAGGTACCCCATGCAGGGGAGTAAAGGGGCAGTTACATAGGGGCATAAGACAGTTGCATAATTTGAAAGAATGAATATAATCTCTTTCTGCAGTCAGAAAACTGACGGAAGTTGGAATCCTTCTAATATAATTCTCTTACTTTTGCTTGTGGATACAGCTGTACTAACACAATGCAACGTTTGAGTTAAGAAGTCTGTTAAAATCCTGGCACCAAAGATAGTTTTCATACTGAGGCCCTTAATTGATAGATATTCAAAGTGATGCTGTGTTTGGTTGCATCAATGTGCTGCTTAAACTAGGCCTTCAGCTGACCTCCAAAAGGAAATAATTTCAAAGGGAAGAATTTAAGTTTGCCAACATCCAGATAAGGACATCGTAATTAGACAACCTAGGGCTTTGTGGATTAGAAATAAAATACAATTATTTTGATGGGGCAATGCAGTTGCACCAAGAAAATGGGAAATAAAATGTGTGAGGCTCATGTGATGTGATTACAATCTGAAGTTTTTAGTCTGTCTTTTGATTTACCCTGAAGAGCAAATCTGATTTTTTAGAAATGTTCCTTCTCATTAAAAAGAGTTTGAAAAATGTATCTCACCTACATTTTCTTAAAGCTAGGGAGCTTTTAATTTAACCCCCAGAAAAAAGATTCACTGAAACTGAGTGCAGCTTTGTTGCTGGGGTCGTTGTTAGCATTTTGTTAATTTAATTAAAAAAAACCCCATTATTGCTGTAACATTCTTGCTCTGATGTGATATGTGGTGGTGATTCACAATGGCCTACTAGGTACATAAATAATACTTCCCGACAACCAGCATGTGTTTCTGTACTGAGGTGGTGAAGAGTATATTTCAGCTACTATATTATAACCAGACACTGGATAAATGGAAGGCAAGGGGCCAGATTTTAAGATGTGTAAACGATTATAACTGCAGTGACCTCAATGGAGCTATGCTAGTCTGCACGTGCTGAGGATTGGCCCTTATAGTTGGTGGTATTCTTCCATGGCAGGGAGTAACAATCATTATTTATTAGTTGCAGTGCAGCAGCTCCTAGTAGCCCCAGTCATGGATCAGAGGCTCCATTATGCTAGGCACTAAGCAAACATAACAACAACAACAACAACAAAAAAGACAGTCTCTACCCTGACAACTGTAAGTAACAAAAATGGGATCTAGAGTGGGATTTTCAAAAGCACTTAATGTTGTCTTCAAAGGTAGAAGAGTTAGGTCAGTGCTGAGCACTGCCGAAGATCCCACCCCTGATCTTTGTGAGCCAGTGGGGTGGTGGTTGAGTTTGACAGTAAAATTGTTACTTCGAAACAATAAAAGAAATTTCAGTATCAAATGCTGCATTGCCCTGCATTTTTCTCCATTGCTTCAGTGTTTAGTTCAGAGCTTTCAGATACCTAGTTTATGGGCTGGATCTGGGCTGTTTGATATAGTTATGCATTCCCTGTAGCATATTCGATTCAGTGGAATCTGCCTTTTTCTAGCTCTCATAGTGTCAAAGGAAAGCTTGCAAATATGAAGTGAGTGTATCTCAGGGCTTGTCTACACTTACATTTTATAGGCTCTAACTTGCTGGCTCGGGTGTGAAAAATCACCTCCCCCCACCGAGCGCAGCAAGTCTGAGCGCTTTAAAGCGCCAGTGTAGACAGGTTCTGAGCTCTGGGAGTCGCCCACCCAGTGCTCGGAGCTAATCCCCTTGTGGAGGTTGGTTACTAGGAGCTCTGGGAGAACTCTCTGCCAGAGCTCGCACGTGACCACACTCGCACTTCAAAGCGCTGCCGTGGGAGCATTCCCGCAACAGCGCTTTGAAGTTTCCTGTGTAGCCATGCCCTAATTCAGTTCTGTCTTCCTGAGTCTGCAGACAGCCTGAAACAAGGGCACTGCAGGGGTGTGAACTCATCAGCCCCCCCATTAATCTGGTTGGGGTGTTAACTCCAAAGCCAATGCATGCACTTTACTTGCTATTGTTAATGATTTCATCACTGGTCATCGTATCAGATGGGATGGGGAACTCGGTTGCAATAAACCCACAGGCTGCAGGAATTGGTAGCTCCTGCAGGGGAGGGAGAAGAAAGGAGGAGAGATGCAAAGACAAAAGGAGGAGAGAAACATGGAGGAGGATGTGGAAGGGAGAGAAACACAGGGCAAAAATGAAAATGGTCCTAAAGATGAGTTTATTTTCCCAGTGAGGGATGCTAAATGAGACCTAATAAATAACAACAGTGATAACTGAAAGTGCAGGACCTACTCTTCCCTGGATGTGTGCTTTGGGATTACTCTGACTTTGGTTACTGTTCGACTAGGTTGTGTAGCTTTCCAGGCTGGTCTGTCTAGACTCAGAAAACTAGGTAGGGCTCTGTTATCCTCTGTTCTTGTGTGTAGTTTCCAGTGATATCAGTGGGAGTTGGATGCACTGATTGAGGCATGATATGGCCCCATAAGTACGTGAATACTAGAAAAAAGTACTGAATAGACTCTGTTCAGAGTTAATGGATTCTACAAACGTTGGAGTTTGCCTCGCTGGGATTATCTACCATACAGGACCCTAACCAAAGTACAATGTTCTAGTGATTTAAATGGGCTTTGGATCAGGAGCTGTGTGGAGTTAGCAAGTTAACTTTTTTCACAGGTGGGTCTCCTACTCAGGCAAATACACATTTTCTAACTAGCTAGCGTTAGGTAGCTCGACACAGGTAATATAAACTACATGTTCAGTAGAATTAGATAATACAGCTTATATGTATGTAATTTGTTAACTGAAACTTATTGGAGCTTTATGCAGTACCGTTCCGGTGTGTGTCTGTCGCATAAAATGGCCAAAGTCTCAGCTGGTATAAAATGGCACAGCTCCATGAAGTCAGAAGCATCATTTTTCTTTCTTTGCCTATCTGTAAATTTCAGGTATTATTGATGGAAATGTTTTTTGTTGGTTTGTGTATGTACAGTGAAGTGGATATTTACTGACTTTTATCAATAAAGATCTAATCCTTCCTAACCTATTGATAGTCATTGTTTCCATGGCACCAAGGGAGATTCCACTGGCCTTCATTAACACTCTTCATTGAGAAGATTATTAAATTGGACACCATTTCACAGCTACAGTATGACAACTGCTTCATTTTTGTAGGAAAAGAGAACTAAAGGATTTGACTGGTTTTTGGAAGCATTTTAAATTAAAAAAAAAATCTCTGAACTCA
This sequence comes from Mauremys mutica, assembly GCF_020497125.1. Lineage (NCBI taxonomy): Eukaryota > Metazoa > Chordata > Testudines > Geoemydidae > Mauremys > Mauremys mutica. Next base: position 205,281,786 of record NC_059074.1, read on the forward strand.
GTGGACTTTGCCTTTATTAATATTACATTTTAATTAAAAAACCTCTTAATAGCCTGTAGCTTTTAAAAGACATACAGATATGTTCAGATTAGGACTAACTTTTTATTTCTTAAAAACAACACATTTACACGGATGAATAGATTAGGTTTTTTTTAACAAACTAACTCAGCACCTTTTTGTTGCATTCCTTATTAATATATTTTGTATAATTAATGTGTTGCATGAATTCCTGGAACAAGACGTTAAAGCAGAACATTCTAATCTGCTATTTCTCCTCCTCCAATATTTCCTGCATAACTAAGGGCTCCTGTACACTTAAAATGCTACAGCAGCACAGCGAGCCCCTGTAGTGCTTCAGTGTAGACCCTACCTATGCTGATGGCAGGGGTTCTCCAGTCAACATATCCATCTCCCCAAGAGTCGGTAGCTGGGTCGACAGAAGAATTCTTCCGTTGACCTAGCACTGTCTATACAGGGATGTAAATTGGCTTAACTATGCTGCTCAGGGGTGTGGATTTTTCAGACCCCTGACCGCCATAGCAAAAACAACCAAATTTCCTAGTGTAGATCAGACCTAGATAGCACTTTGAGATTGTAGTCAGCATGGATGGTAGGGGCACCAGTCCTTTCACGTCAGGTAGAAAAATTCACTCTGCACTGAAATTAGAAATATCTGATTCAGCAAAACAGTCAGGCGTGTGCTTAACTTTTACTTGCATGTCTTGGCTTTTAAGCTTCTGCTTTGCAATCGTTCCATAATATGAGCAAATATATTTTTTGGCCTGAATTCTCATTTACACTAGACTCTCTTGACATTGCTTTAGCCAGGTACAAGGGCCAGAAAGGTGGAGTGATTGATAGTTACACCTAGTTTAAGGCTTGTTTGCTCTCAGACTGCCTTTAAGCCTGATCTGAATGTGTAAAGTGCCTGTTTCAGTGAGGAAAAGAGGAATTGTAAACATCCTGGGCCTGATTCTCCACTGTGTTCCACCAATTTTATATGGTGGTAACTTCACTGAAATCAGTGGAGTTGCCCTCGGCAAAAACTGGTATGAAAGAGAGCAGAAGCATATTTAACTGACACAATTTAAAAAATATAATAAATATGCATACATTGCATATAATGTAATAAATGCTTAATTGTATATAGTGTGCCAAGACCCAAAATGAATCAGATCATTATAACTACTCTCTTTAACAGGGCTGAGCTTTTCTTTTGGCTACTTACTACCCAACACAAAAGTAAGCCTGCAGAGATGATACTCAAATATGTGAGTAAATTGTGTTTTACCCTTTCATGAGGGTTTTTTTCAGACTGTTTTTTTTTAAAGTCCCTGTAAATGCCTTTTAAACAAATAAATATAAACCCTCATCCCTGTCTACTGTATAGCTTCAATCTGATTTTATCATTCTTGACATGACCTAAACAGAAGTTTCCATGTTTAATGTTTTTCTCAGTAACTTCCTGGTCCAATCAACATACTTAGCAAAGTTGGTTTGTTTTTAACTACTAGTCCTGTCATCTCCCTCCAGGATCTGAGAGCCAAACTACATTCTTTCCTTCTCATGGATTGTCACAAGGAATCCAAGTTCTGTAGGCCAAATTATGCCCTCTGTTACATCTATGTTATATTCAGCTGAACCATGACTGAGGCTGCACATGTGTTCCTCAGGGCATGTTTGAAGACCAGGGGATTTCACAGGTGTAACTGCAGAGATGGTTTGACCAGCAGAATCTGTATTTCTGAGGATGATGGTCACACAGGGAAAATCCCAGTTTGATTTTCAGATCTCAGAGTGAGTTTACAGGGTTGGCAAGTAAGAGAAAAAAATGAAGTATTTAAAACAGAGTACATTTGGTCTGGAAAGTAGAGATACACAATAAGCCGAATTGCACAATGGCATTTTTCAGAGCAGAACAGCATTTAGTGTGTAACTATAATTAATGGGAACTATCTGTGTACGTACCTTTTGTCTACCCAGCTGGAAGGTAGGATCGGTAATCTTGCTGTTTTCGTGTTTGTGAAAGTATGCAGTGCATTACCTGCATTGTAACCCATAGAGCTGTTGGTTCCTGAAAAACAGAGGCAGATGTTATCACTGACATCTTACCTGATTCCTGGGTGCAGATGCAAGTTCTATAATTCCTGGATGGCTCCTTCCCTCCTGCTAGACCAGGGATTCTCACATTTTTGTACTGGTGACCCCTTTCACATAGCAAGCCTGTGAGTGTGCCTGCACCCCCTATAAATTAAAAATACTTTTAAATATATTTAACACCATTATAGATGCTGGAGGCAAAGCAGGGTTTGGGGTGGAGGTTGACAGCTCGCGACCCCCCCCCAATTGTAATAACCTCACGATCCCCTGAGGGGTCCTGACCCCCAGTTTGAGAACCCCTGTGCTAGACTACACAATTACAAGTACTGCTTTCCTTTGGCTGTCTAAAATCTGGACGGGGGCGGGGAGAAAAAATATCTGCTTTGTTGATTCCCATGAAATGCAGTGCCATAAACGACATCTTCTCCTGGATGTCCCAACACCCACTCAAGCTCTGCATTACAAAAACTGAACTCATTTTTTCCCCCAAAAAGCTGCCACCTCCTGCTTCTCATTTACATTAAGGCGCCTTTACCCTCCCTCCCCCCCCACTGTAGACCAGGCCTTAGGCAGTGGGATTGCAGCTCGCATAGGCCCAACAATTTAGCTAGTGTGGCTAAAAATAGCAGTGAAGAGGTAGTGGTGGGCTTCAGGGTCTGCTGAACAAGCGCACCTGGAACCAGGGGTACATACTTGCATTTCGAGCCAGGGCTGAAGCCTGCACCTTCACTAAAGCTAGTGGGGGAATGCCTACCTGAGCTGCAAAATCATACCATTGATTGCAGCGTGGACATATCGTAAAATATGAGGCTACTATTTAATGAGGAAACCTTTTTCTCTTGTTGCATTTACCTGTCGATAAGAACAGCCGCAGGACCATTCCCTTGCTTGTTGGTTTTCACAGTGTTGCACTAAAATATTGATTCATAGATTCCCAGGCCAGAAGGGATCACTATGATCATGTAGTTTTACCTCCTGTATAGCGCAAGCCATAGAACGCCCCCAAAAATAAGTCCTAGAGCAGATTTTAGAAAATCATCTAATTTTGATTTAAAAATTGTGATGTAGTTGTCCCAATGGTTAATTACTGTCTGTTTAAAAACTTATGCTTTATTTCCAGAATTCATGAGACTTCTTTCCTAATCTCCTGGTTATACGGTTCCATTTGTGCTATTGTTTTAGGAGAAAAGCAGTTGCCACTGCTAAACTGAAGGCTTTTGTTCTTTACCTACTTCAGTCTGTTTTACACCTTTATTCTGGATAAATGTGTATGATCAAGTGTGGCTCAGTTCATTGTGAAATGCTAGAGTATGCATGGAGCTTACGCTGGACAGATGAAGCTGTTTCTGTCTCTGGCAACTGAGGAGATGAAACAGGATATTTTAAAGGAGGAATGGGTGTAATTTAAGGAGTCTGTGTTTTTCACAGAAACTAGGGTTTGGCTGATGTATAAAGTTGCCTTTAGTGCTGGATCTTGAATAGAGAGGCGTATTTGGAGCTGAGAAGTTCTGTTTTAATGTGAAGCACAAAAAATTTGTTAGTCTTTAAGGTGCCACAAGTACTCCTGTTCTTTTTGCGGATACAGACTAACACGGCTGCTACTCTGAAACCTGTCATTATTATTATTATTATTATTATTATTATTTAGAAAGGTCTTCTAAAGAGGATATGGGACTGCTCTGGAAGAGGAATTAAGAGTACTGTAATTGGTTTAACAGAAGGTTTTTGAGTCAGTTTTTTGGGGGAAATGTTGAAGAATCAACTGAGTTTGATCTTGGGTTTTCCGGTACACTTGAAGGTGTCAGCTACCTTGCTGGGAATTTGTTTATTATAAAGTCCCCGAAAGCAGAGGTGATCCATTTCTTTGATATTGGTTTACCGCAGTGAGGCTCTCTGTAGCAGCTCAGTAGCTGAATCCTGAAATACATATAATAAAGGGAATGAACAACATTTGGATATTATAGGGATGCAGTAACAGCCTAATAAATAGTGCACTAGACTGGGAGTCGGAGAGCTGGGCTCTGTTGTCAGTGCTGTCATTCACCTGCTGTGTTACCCTGGGTGGTAAGGTAAGTCATTTCCTGCCTCTGTTTCCTCCCACCCTTTGTCTTGTCTGTTTAGACTGTAAGATCTGTGGAGCACTGTTTGTACGCTACTGAGCACAATGGGACCCTGATCCCAGTTGAGGCCTCTGTGTTACCTTTAATACAAATAATAGTAACAATAGCAGCCATGCAAAAGAGTACAGCCTTGAAATACTCAGCAAGAAAAGTGTGCCGTTATCTTGTTTTCCAGCTGCTATTTATTACTGATGCTGAGTTTCATAGAATCATAGACTATCAGGGTTGGAAGGGACCTCAGGAGGTCATCTAGTCCAACCCCCTGCTCAAAGCAGGACCAATCCCCAACTAAATCATCCCAGCCAGGGCTTTGTCAAGCCTGACCTTAAAAACCTCTTATAGATCGTCACACTGTAAATGTTGCTCGTTTTCTTAGTATTTGTAACATATTTGTTTTGTGTGTGTTTGAAATCTTATAACATTAATTTTACTGTTGCTACTTGTAGAAATAAAATGTATTTAAAATGAAATCTTGGCTTAGTCTTATTTTGGTAGTACCAGGGCTGTATATAGATATACATCTGGTACAGTAAAACCAAAGATTAGATTTTCCTGTGAAAGGGCTGTTTCTTACAAATGAAGTTATTAATGAGACAGTTTTTTATGTGAATTTGTAGAGAGGGATGTGTAATTAAATTACATAGCTCATAAATCCCCAGTGTAAGGCTCTTGAAGTCTGAGGTGTTGCATGGGGGATGAATTTGATGCTGTCTTTTAAAGGGACACCATCAACTTGAAAATTGCATTTCTGTCCTCATTTCTTTTTACCTGTGATTGTTACAGGGAACCCCCTCAAATGACTGTACCTGAAGGAAGATAGTGAGGAAATAAATATTTGTACTTTGGGCCAAATGCTCAGCTGCTGGAAATGGGTGCAGCTCCATTGCAGTCAGTCCAGCAGAGGATCTGTTGCTTAGTTTTGCAGTTAGTTGGTCCTCATTTGCACTTCGTGTCCCATGGGCTGTTGTGGGGATGACTGAGTGAAACTTGCATACATGCCCCAGATCATGCTCTTCCACTTGATCCACCTTTCTGACAGAAGCCTGTAAACTCTTCGGAGTGAAATTGAGGTCTGTGCTTGGGGTGCTGGTAATGGTGCAGTTCACCTCATCATAATATGGGCATGTCAGCGGGGAATTACCAGCCGGGGATATGATCTGTGGCCTTTTAGTAGAGTATCTAAACCCCTTTGGTATTCTTCCTGAGCTGTGGTCCAATACGTTGAATTCTCAGCTCGGTGAGCTTCTTAGCAATCTCATCGTAGAGCTTGCCACTTCTGTTCTTCTTCCCAAATTTGTGGGCCCTGTTAGCATGACACCAGAAATCATTCAGTACCTTGGTGTCTGCCTCTAACAAGCTGGCTACAAGTTGTGGTGATGTCTTCTTTGGGGATGTTATCAGAAAACCAGAAAAGAGGTATATGTCAAGAAAAGGAGAGAAGCAAGGGATCCTAGTGGTTGTGGGAAAGTATTGGAGGATGAACAGCTCTTGATTGTTGTATAGTGGTGCTAGTCCGCATCCACCCTACATACAGATCAAGTTAGCAGCTGTCATGAGAAGCTTGCTTGAGGTCTGCCCTATGCACATGGTCATGCCAACCAACTAATCTTACTACAGCCAGTACACACAAGTGATGAGGTATGCGTGCATGGGGACAAGTTAGAGAGAACACTTGAACTATACCTCGTGTTAACTCACTAGTGAAGACAAGCCCCTGAATTGGAGGTTGGAAGAGTCTCTCTGTTTACTGGGGTCCCTACGCAGAGCTTGAGAGCAAGAGGATTCCTCATGCATTGTAGGGTGGATGGGAGACTTGAGAACTCCCTTCTGTGCTTTGTGGAGCTCCCAGACTCCTGCATGGAGACAAAGCGTGACCAAAACCTGGGGGGCTGATCTTTCCTCCAAAGCTCCTAAACACATTTGGGGTGTGTGTGTGTGTGGGGTGGTGGTGGTGGTGTTAGCATGACAGTAGCACCTAGAAGCCCCAGCTGAGACCACTGTGTTAGATGCTGTACGTGAACATAGTAAACTCTTTGGGACAGTCTCTTGATATCTAAATGGAGAAGAGGGACAAAGGTTGGGAGAAGGGAAGAGGTTTTATTCCTATTTTACAGATGTGGAACTGAGGCACAGAGAGATTAAGTGACTAGTCCAAGTATCACTCGTTAGTTCCTTACTGAAAAAGACCCTTATTAGCATCAGCCGGGAAATATAAATAATGAAATTTAAACCAAACAAATCAAGCCTTACTATTTAAAGAGAGCTCTGTCAGAAACTTAAATCTCTTAAAATTAGAAAAGTTGACCATGTCTCTTTAAGAGAGTACCTGCTTATAGCTACTCCTGAGGGTATGTCTACAGTGCAAGCTGGAAGTGTAAATTCCAGCTCAAGGAGACATACCCATGGCAGCTCTGATTGAGCTAGCATGCTAAAAACAGAAGTGTAGCCATGGTGGCACAAGTGGTGGGAGGGGACAGCCTCCCCAGGTACCATCCTATCCAAGACACTAGGTGCATAGCAGGGCAGCTAGCCCCTCCCAATATTCATGCTGCTGCGGCTATACTTCAAGCTACAGTGCTAAAAATAGATCAGAGCTAACATGGGTATGTCTCCTTCCGCTGGAATGTACACCTCCACTTTGAAGTGTAAAAGTACCCTGGTAAACCAATGGAGTTTGAGGTCAGATTGGTTAGGCGTACAGAATTCAAGATTCTTATCTGAACCTCTGCAGTCTGCAAAATCAGATTGAAAGTCTCTTGAAAACAGGCTCGTTCCTGAGTTTCCCAGCCCTAATACTTTTCTTTCTGGCCGCACCTCATAAGTGAAAAACGATCACCTCTTCTAATGTTCTGCACTTTCGGATTAGCTCTAGAAATGGGCACAGGTTCAGGGTGGGGCGAATGGTAAGCTTCCTGCTACATGCTAAAATGAAAGAAAATATTCCGTTTTCTCCCTCTCCTCTTCTAGCTCATAGTTTTCCCTCTCCTTCTTTTGTAGGTCTTTTATCTTTTGCTTCTCCACTCTTTTCAGTCACCCCTTTATTATTATTTTTTTAACTTCTCCTTCGTCCTTAACCTTGGTCTTTGCCCTTTTTGGCTTCTTCTAATAATGCCAATAAAGGAAAGCAAGAGTGGCTGGTGGTGGTTTTGTTTTTTTAAAGCTCTTGCAGACATTTTTGGCTCAGCTGCTACTTTCACTCAGACTTAAACTGCAACTATTCGATGCACTCAATTTTTCACTTACATTTGTATCCAAACAAGCTTCACGTTTTCTGTGGTATGGTACATTTTGCACATCCAAGATTTGTAGATAATTAGGTGAAAACTCCAACATAATAAACTAATGTAGTTTAATGAAGTGGGGGGAGGGAGGGGGAGGAGGAGGAGAATGAGTTTTTAACTTAAGGTGAAAAATGATGACTAAAGACTGCAGATTTTGGCCTTTGTTTAGTTCAGGACTGTTTGCAGGAAATACAAACTTGAATCAATTGAGACTGTTTTTTAAACATTGCTAATCAGCTAAATATATTTATGGATACATGCATATAGTATAGATATGTTTGTGCAGTCATTATAGTCAGTGAATCACATTTTATTCAGCTATGGAAAAAGGTGATATCTTTGTAATTGGTATGGGAAAAGGTGATATCTTTATAATTGCATCCCCTGTATACATTTCTCTGATGCAAGGGTCAGCAAAGTTAATGATTATTTCATTGTCTTAAAGTAGGATTCCTTCCCCCCCCCTTACATTTATAGTAACTTGTTCTCTGTCCCTTGCTGCTGATATTTTTTTCTCTGATCAGCTACATTAAAGCTGTAATCTTTGGGAGCGGATTGTGGTGACATCTAACATTTGTTCTATTTGTACTTCAGACTGAGGTCAAGCAAACAAACAAAGCAATCATTATGTTTTAGCATTCTTTTTTAATGAGTGCATTAAAATCCTCTCAGAGAGCATTACAGGATCAGTTGTGAAGGGGAAGGGGGGAGGGAAACGGAACTTCTAGTAGCTGTCTTTTGAAGCAGTGCAATTTATAGGAAATAATAGACAAAAAGGATATGTAAGGGCTTTGGTGGGAAATCAATGGCACTATGTTGTTGACGGAAAAAGATCTTGGCAGCACTGTTGTTGTGACTGTTCCTGTGGCTTAGAAAGGAATTTCCTACAGACTGGACTAACCTTTAAAAATGTCTCTACTTTTAGGAGTTCAAGACATTCAGTGGAGTCTTCCCAGGGAAGATGTCGTCTGTGACAATGGAAGCCCGTTGTCTGGAAAAGAGAGGAAGTTTCTTTAAGGTAAAAGGAAGATCTGATTTACTTCAATAATTAGGAAGACACGTTTGCTTTAAAAGTATGGCTGTTTATAATCTCACTACCAGCTGCAGAGAAGCTTGGTACTTTTAACAAAGTTATGCTGCGAGAGCCTTCCTTAGCACAGTTGGAAGTTTATCCTGTCTTCCAGCAGTTTAGGATTTTGTAATTGAACAGACAAATACAAACACAAAGCACATGGCTTTATGTGAAACTGATGCTGCCGAATATACCAAACAGGCTTTGATATGTAAAGCGCTTTATTTGTAAATTGGTAAGCATCTTACTATGGGTCTCATTTTACAAGTTTTGAGGTCTGATTTAAAGTCCGGTCCTTTCATTTGTGTGTCTTTTGCTATATACTGTATATAACTATACATTCTGTGTAAAGGTTTCTCGTGTCTTTCCCTGCATCTGCTATTGACCACACACACCCACCTGTTCTTATAGTTCTTGCAGTAGGTATCACTGTAGTTAAAGTTGCAAGACAACCTTGACTTTTTTCATTCTAACGCCTGATTTTGCTTTGTTCATAATTTTTCTAAAAAAATTCTCCCTTTGATTGAATCTTTCCTTGCTTAGTTTCAGTCCATAGATTATTTTATGAAAACTTGTAGAAAGTCTTTAATGGTTTTTGAGTTACCTGAGCATGAAAAAATGTATTGTTTTTCTACTTTAAGCAGATATTTAAGACTTTTTTTTAATGTACTGATAAAGTCAAATGACTGGACTTTTAAAATTCTGGATTTCATACATGGCTAGTCCTCAGTGAGGAATAGCTGTGTCAATTCTGAGACCATATTTTAAAATACCCGGTTAAAAGTGACCTGAAAAAGTGGAGTTCATGCATTTACTGTTAAATAATGTACTAAGTTTTAAGCTACATGCTCACCTGCAACACTATGGAATAGCAAAAAAACATAATTGTGTAACACCACAGTCGTACAATCAGGATTTTTCTTTCTTCCACTCCCCTGAGTTACATATTTGTAAATAAAAACAAGGAAATTAAATGCAACAAGCATTTTTCATGTGACATTAAGACAGCAAATTTCAACACAACAGTCATAAAATTGGAACAGTTAAAGTTCTCATAGCAACATTGATTTACCCCCATGGTGCACAAAGATATAACAAGATCTAGTGGCTGGAAGTTGAAGTTAGACAAACAGCCTAGAAATAAGGAGGAAATTTTTAACAGTGAGAATAATTAACCATGGGAACAATTTGCCAAGGGTTGTGGTGGATTCTCCATCACTGGCAATTTTAAAATCAGGACTGGATTATTACTAAAATAGATCCTGTAGTCCAAACGGAAACTATTTCAGGGAATTATGGCCTCTGTATTGTACACAAGGTCAGACTAAATTATCACAATTGTTCCGTCTGGCCTTGGAATCTATGAATATTTTTTATTTCTACTGTAGTTGGTATGTTAAAAGTATACTTAATATGCAGAGAATGTCTCAAGTTAGTTAACTCACTGTTGCACCAACAATGTATTGCTGGATTGCAGTTCGTTTTATGTTTTCATTTTATTTAAGAATTCCTTTTTCCCTCCTGAAGATAAGGATATAATGAAAGCTTTTACACAGAAGGTTGTTGCATGTTGACATAAAAATCATTAGTTTGTGATGTGGAAAATGTGACTCTTAGGGGGCGTGTGTGTGTGTATGTCTGAGGTTTTGATGATACTTGCCCTTTTGGGTATTATCTGTCTGTACATTACAATCAAAACAGTGTTACAATAGACAGTGAGGACACTGCAGGAACACTTGTTTTTTAAATTTAAGAATTTGCAATTATCTTCCTTGCTAACTTAGGGTCAGATCTTCTGAGGCATTTAGATTTCTACAGATGCAGATAAGCATCTAGTGAGATTATCAAAAGCATCTAAGAAGGCTAGGCACCTAATTCCCACTTAAGTCTTTTTGAAAACCCCGCTTGGTGCCTGTCTATATCTTTAGGAGACTAAATGCCTTTGAAACTCTGGCCCTTAGATCCTTAAGTTGCTTAGACCAGTATACTGGGTGAAACAGATATTAAGAAATCCATCCACCATGGCAATATACACCTTGGGTTTATTGAGAGGAAATGCTAATAGCTTCACATAGGATACTGGTTAAGGCTCTCTGATTCTTGGGATACTGTTTTTAGCTGTCACAGTGGCATACGGGTACTGATATCCTATGTTTCAATACAAAAGGCACTGCAGAATAGAGCTAAAGTGTAATAATTGCATGAAATGGGCCAGGAGGACATTTATAGAAGGATGGAAAAAAAACCAACAGCCTGGCACACCGTCTGAAGCACTGACACCCGTTGGGGGTTCTATGGATTTGGAGGGGAGATATAACTGCTCAGAGCTGGGTGACAGTGTGGAGCCTCTGCTGTAGGCATCATGGGCTCCTCAGAATCCCACTGAATACTCCTTGGAAGTGCTTGAATTCCTGAACAACATTAACTTCAGGTCCAGTGTTTTTTACCCCCACTAAGCTAATCATGAGCATCTGCTTGGGGAAGGCACACCCTGTGGATTCCCCAAAACCAATGGGCCAGAGCTTTCCACAGATCCTTAGGCTCCCCATGAATGAAAAGTCTACTGTCCTCCTCCCCCATTCCCACCTGTTGTGCACAGCTACAGATTCCTACTTCCCCAGGGAGCATGTGTCGGGAACTATCTTGCTGAGTTTTTGACCTAGCTGCTCCCCCTTTTCATTGCCGAATCAACCCAAGTGATTAGCACCTGAGGAGCTCAGCCTGGGTGTGAGCAGCCACACTGCAAAGCCATAACCCATTGACTGCATCCTCGCTGGTGCTCTGCTTCCCCATGTGTGTCGCTAGGATGCTGTGCACTGCAACCGCTCAGATTCTTTCCCAATGAATTGTGGGAGAACTTGTTTGTCATTTTGGGCACATGGGAGGGAACTGGAGGACATTGTGTGGTTTAGCCTGCATCCTTACTGCGAGGTGGGTGGATTGCCCACCCAAATGAAAAACCCGCCCGGTTGGCTTGGATTGAAAGTCCCACTAAACTTGAGAGAGAGAATTTTGTGTGGATGGGAGAGGAATTGGGGCAACACCTGTTTAGAAGCCTGAGTTAACTCTGCAGTGAAGAGGTATCCACAGAGTGACTCTCCACTAGGAAAATCTGTAATTCTGCCCCAGCTCTACCGACAGCGTAAATAGTAGTGCAGACCAGACACAGGTGTTTCGGTTTAATTCTGCTCCCAGACCAGTCTGCACTACATCTTACACCACTGCTGAAAAAAGTACAATTTTCTCAAATGTAGACAGGGCCTGTAAGTAGCGACTGAAATGCTAGGAGGACTGGCTGGTGCTGAATTCATATGTTTGGATTGTTTTTGTCTCAGAATATTGGCATACCGCTGCAAACTTAGCTACTTGACACCGAAGAGATGGATCGTTCAGAAATAATGGTATTGACTCTTCTCCTGGCATTGCTGCTAACATACATAAAAAGCTAAAACGTAACTGACGCCTGGCAGCTGCCATCCTGCGGAGTCTTAGTTGCCCAGCCTTCCCCATCTGTTCTAGTCATACCCTAATCTTCCCCCCCAGCAGGTTACATTCCAGACTTTTCACAGCTGTTGCCCCTCCCACACCAAGGCTGAAAACATCTCTTGCTGTCTGAATCCCTCCCAGCAAACTGTACCCTAATGCTTTGTCTATAGAAGAGACATTTGGTATGCCTAGCATGCCAGCAACACCCCATGTTCCCATCAACCTCTGTGCTCCCAATGGTGCAGAGACAAGCACAGCAGTTTGGATTAGACTTGCTTCCAGCAAAGCTAACCATGGTGTGCCTCTCACCAGTGTCAGTATGAATGGGATAGCTTACATGATAGCTCCACTGGTGTAAACAGTTGTCCCAGAAGGCATTCTGAAATCTCCCAGAAGCCATTGCTTCAGGGAACTGGGCTGGGGGCTGTGAGGTAGGTATCCGGTAGGGTGACTAGACAGCAAGTGTGAAAAATCGGGATGGGGTGGGGGTAATAGGAGCCCATATTAAAAAAAGCCCAAAATATCAGGACTGTCCCTATAAAATCGGGACATCTGGTCACCCTAGTATCTGGAGGACAATACAACTGCATTGCAAGAGCAGCTGGGTGGCAAAAATGAATTAAAAGCAGCATTGGTACTTGCACCAGTGAAATCTCACCAGTTCGGTTATAAATGGATCAGTTCTCCAGAGTGGAATCAGCGCTACAGTGTGTCTACACTATAGTGTTTTGTACCAGTTTTCTAGTAAAATCTTAGTGATGCTGGTGCCTAGTAAATGCAGTGCTTAAAATGGCCAGAAAAGGGGTGGGGGAGGGGGCATAGGGTATCTCAGTATCCTCACATCAGTTGATCCTCCTGCCCAGCAATTAATTCTGCATCCCAACTCCCAAATCAATTTTGCCCAATCTATTCTGTCCCCTCCAGCCCCACCCCCAGCCAATTTCCCCCCACACACCCCTGCTCCTCCTTCAGCTCCTGGCCTGGGGTCCACACTCCTTCCCAGGCTGGGTGAGTCAGGGAGTGTGGAGGAGCTGTTGTTGCTTGGAGGGTGAGGATGAGGGAAGGGAGCTGCCTTGAGGGGATGGGTTGTTTCTGCTCTCTTCTCCCCCTCTCTCTGTGTGAGAGTGATGTTCCCTTGCTGAAGGGGAAGGGGAGGAAGAGAACTGTGCCTGTTTCCTGCAACTACCCTACCTACCCCAGGAGACAGGCTGAGGCAAGTGGAGAAAAGCAGCCAGTCCGAGGTGGCTTTCTCCCAGGTGGTACTAAGAATGTGCAACTTTGAGCTGTCCAGCTCACTAATTAGAAATTTTATTTCTCAAGTGTGTGAGCCTCTCAACCTGGCGTACTTCAGGCACTGAGCAAATGTTGGAAGCAGTGGAGAATAGAGGGCTCAAGTTTTTAACAACTGGCACACCGGTAACTGACACCTTATCTACAGTAGAGCTTTCTCTGTTGCTAGCATTGATATTGCTGCACCACTGATGGAAAATGGGTACAAAATTTCCAAGTGTAGACAAGTCCCTGGATTCTGGTATTCAAGGTTCAACCAACTGGGAGATTTTCCTCTTTCTCCCTGCTCCTCCGCTCCTTGATGAAGGATGGTCAGTATCTCTGAACTGTGCGCTATATCTGTGCTAGAAAGGTGGCAGTGGAGAGTGTCCACAATAGTGCAGTGGGACATATGGGTATGGCAGGTCAGACACAACCTACTCACTGTCTGTCCTGCAAGATGGATCAGAACTACCTACAGCCATGGAGAAGTTAAAACTTCTATAGGCATTTCTTAGCTAGTATGTCGGGTTTGAATTGTAATGCTATATCCTGGAGTTTAAAAAAAAATAACAAACCCAAACCCTAAAGAAGTTAGATGCCCATCTTCCTCTGAATTTCAAAGGGATTTGGACACCTTAAGTTCCTTGGAAAATCCCAGTCATACTCATTTTAAAATATATATTTATCAATCCAGCTGTTTAAAAACCAAAGTGCAAGTCTTCCTTTTAAGTCAGCTGGCAGTGGACGTGCCTAGACTCCCCAGCACATAGGGGGTTATTATGTTAATTGACAAAGCATCGTGTCATTAATTTTCACTTTGACAGCTTCATAGTCCAATTACAAAGACATACTTGCACGCTGAAATGTTCAGTTAATGCAGCACAGATTTTGTTTGTCTATTATTTTAACACAGTCTTATTAGGCAAGTCATTGGAAAACAAATGAGGCATGAGTTATATTGCAGTGATAGAACTTTTTCCCCTGTGGCAACTTACGGAAAGCCTCATGCAATCAAAAATAACCGGTTCATTTGGGGATAGAATTAGCTTCTCCATTTTTTGGAACACATTCTGGTTATGTTCTGCTTTGTATAAACCCAGCCATTATCTTTATTTGGTGGCAATCAACAGTCTTTTTCGTTTCAAGTGAATGGCCAGGCAATTCATTAATATGACCAAACTAGCTCAATTTCTCAGGAGTATGTGGAGATTATCTTCAGACGTGGTGGAGGCCGGGAGTTTAGGAGGGTGTGTATTGTCTACATTGACTTCAGTGGGACTTAAGCACATGCATTGTGCTTTGCTGAATGGGGTCTCAATGAATTTTTTTTTTTTTGGTAAGTGAGATGCTCTCATTAGTTTATGTATAATTGTTGAAAACTATTGCTGTTTTCCACTAAGAAACAAACAAAACAAGATCTCATGGTAACTAGAACAAACAAACACAAACTGATGATTTAATCTGCTTTATTTCAAGCCTTCTTATTGTAAGACAATTATATTAGGAGACCAAATTCTCCAGGTTACTAAGGCTTCTTTTTGACACTATAGCAAATAAGCAGCCGTAATATCAATTTAACTGGTCACTGAAGATTTCCACCCTCCTTTCTCCTCCCTCCCCAACTAAGGGGATTTTTGGGTGATACAGGCACCTCCCACCAGCCTTGCGCACTGGTATGTGGGTAACTAGACAAAAAGGGGTATGATTAGGGCATGTGTGTGCCCTAGTAATCTCTAGCTACCAGAATGTCTCCTTGTGGCATTAGCAGCCAATGTAAAAAACAGCCCCAAGGCTGCTCTAATTTTTGCCAGGGACCGGTCTAGTAGGTGGATGGCCCTTGGATTGGACGGGTGGAAATGTGGCTCAAAGCTATCTTTTAATTCCTACTGGAGATTATGCTGAGTACAGTTTGGCTGTAGCTCAGGATCTAGGCTAGAACATCTTGGCAGTTTCAAACAATCTGTGTATTCAGGCGGACTGCATTCCTTTTGTATTGTACAGTTGGAGAGCAGATGTATTGGTGACTTCATTCACTCTACAGGGGGGTTTCCTTCTCTTTCTCCATATATGTGGTCATTAGAGCACAGCTAAGTAACTTAGCTGCATCTGGATGGGTTAGACAAGAAAACACTTCAAAGTTCAGATTTAAAAAAGAATGCTATATTATTATTATTATTATTTTTTAAATTTTTATTACTGAACCCAAATATTTTACTTTATCTTTCATTGCTTTGTGTTTGGAGGGCATATCAGAGACATGTTCATATCCATGATGACTCCTAAGAAATATTTCTCAGACTGTCCTCCCAAATTCACAGCCTGTCGTCATAGGAGAATTTAGGGACATTTTGCTAATATGTTTTATTTTACATTTGTTCAAGTTACATTTAATCGGCTGTCCAGTTTCTGAATGTACTTAAATCTATCTGGAATGTCTTGCAATTCTCAGTATCTTTTACTATAAAAATCCAACCAACAAACCAACACAAAAAAACCTCCTAGCAGGTGTCAATGGCAAATGTAATCAACTTGTTGACCTTTCTCAATAATATCAAAATGGTCCCCATTGTAATAGCTTCTGAGCACCTTGTAATTTTTAACGTTCATTCTCACAACGGAGTGAGCTAGGGAAATATTACTATTCCCATTTTACGAAAAGACTAAGGACATGTCTGCACTTACTGGGGATCAGCGCTGTGGTGATCAATCCATTGGGGGTTGATTTAACAGGTCTACTGAAGACTTGCTAAAACAACCGCAGATTGCTCTCCCGTCGACTCCCGTACTCCACCAGAACAAGAAGTATAAGGTAAGTCAACGGGAGAGTTTCTCCTGTTGACCCAGCGCCTTGTAGGCTCTGCAAAAGGTCAACCTAAGCTATGTCCAGGCCCGCCAAGAGCAATTCTGGGCCCCAGGACCAGGGTCGTCCCTGGTGAGGGTGGGGCCTGGGGTGGAAGTGATGATTTGTCACTTCCAGGACGCCGTTACTTCTGGGACCAACCATGCCAGCCTGCGGGGCCCCACAAAACGCAGGGCCCAGAGCGGTCGTGCACGTCCGTAGGAGCCCTGTGGCCCACCTGGGTGATTTAAAATGGCCCGGGGCTCCCAGCTGCTGCCGCTGCTACTGCAGCAGTGGTGGCGGCTGGGAGCCTCCAGGTCCTTTTAAATCTCACGGGCCCCTGGGCAATTGCCCCCTTGTCCCTCCCTTCCACCCCTGGGTGTAGACCATAGTGTAGATCTGCCCTAAGTCAGTCACCCCAAGGTCACACAAGATTTTTGGGGGGGGGGCAGAGAATTGAATCTTCATCTCCCTAGTCCCAGGTTAGTACCTAACCAACGGGTCATCCTTCCTCTCTGTGGGCTCTCCCAACCGTCAAAACATTTTAGAGGGACCCATCTATTGTCTGTCTTCCCTGAAAATAAACAGTTTCTAAGACTTGCCTATTACTTTACCAGATTTTAATCCGTAACAGAGTTAAATGTTACCAGCCCAAGGGAGGGGATATTAGAAATTCCTGGCTCACAGCACAAGTTGCAAGTTGCTGAATTATATAAATACTTCAGTTTTATACAGACATTGGGAAAAGTCCACAAATAGGAACTCTTGAGCATTCGGCCATGATTGGCTTTTGGCCAGGCTCTTATACAGAACGCCCTTTGAGAATTGCTGCACTCTACTTATCAAAACAGGAAGGAAAAAGCTCAGATGCCAAAGAGGATGCAAGGCTCCAGAAAGAATGAAAAATGGAAAAACCGGGGGGAAAGGGAGCGAGAGCAGGGAGTTATGTACAGCATTGGTCCTTGTTTTTAGGCCATGCTCCCTTTCCAGGTTAGAAATGTTCATCCTCCTTTTTCCATCTTAGCTATTTTAAAGGTCTGAGTGTGATCCCTTGGAAACATTCAGCTGTTGCCACTACAGTTGATCTTTGAAGTGCATTATGAGCAACTTGGAGGTTTCATAAATTCACAGTGAACTTTTAGTTACATTGCAGTACAGAAGCAGGTAATGCATCTGCCATGCAAAGATAGGCATCATTTTTCTTTCTAGCAGATGTCCTGCAACAACCATCTAGACAAAAGGCACCTGTTCTGCAACACTGAGACTTTTTGCACCAGTCCAATGGATAGAAAGACCCGCCTGTAAAAATCAATGGTATGGACAACTTTCCGAGGGCTATGTGAGACAGTGGACTAGATTATCCATTGTGGCTGCATTCCTCTAGACACAGGGCAGTAGTGTGTGGTGATGGGAGGGGGGCTTCTGGGAGATGGTTATAGGTCCCTGAGTCTGTTAGAATAGCTTAGAACAGCAGTTCTCAAACCATAGGTTGGTACCCCAAAGTGGGTCACAACCCCGTTTAAATGGGGTCACCAGGGCTGGCTTAGATTTGCTGGGGCCCGAGGCAGAAGCCTGAGCCGCACCTCTTAGGGCCGAAGCCAAAGCCTGAGGACTTCAGCCCTGGGCAGCGGTGCTCAGGTTACATGACCCCTGCGTGAGGCTGAAGTGCTTGGCTTCGGCTTTGGTCCCCCCACCCGGGGCAGTGGGGTTCAGGCTTTGGCTTTGGCCTTCCCCCACCCAAGGCGGCAGGGCTCAGGCAGGCTTAGGCTTCGGTCCCCCCTCCCTGGGGCCGTGTAGTAATTTCATTGCACCGCGACCCCTTTCTGACAACAAAAGTTTGAGAACCCCTGACTTATACCACTGGAATAAGGTCCTAAAGATGTAAAGCAGAGTGGAAGAGCGGTTTCATCAGTTCAGGAGCAGAGGAAACTGATGTGCATGAATAGCAGTGGTCTACTCCATTTGTGGACAATGTATACTAGTCAGTATACCATCTGCACTAGCCTTCAAAGTCCAGGCCTATGGGATGATTATTGTTGGCTGCCATTAAGCATAATGGGTTGCATACAAAAGAAAGCGTGTATGTGGTTTTGAGAGACTTGTATTTTGCAATTTCGTTCCTGGATTTTGTGAGTGTAAACAGTTAATACTTGGGTAATGTTTGGAATAGGTTTTGTTGGGCAATATCATGCCAGAGAAGAATTCTGTGGTTGCTGATGTATACTATGATGGTATGCTAATATGTGACGTCATGTACTCTGGATCATGATCATTATCATTTGGGTTTATAATGGCTGTGTATTTCTTCAAATGAAAATGAATGGCTAAATGATGTAATTACAGAATTTGGCCTTGAAAAGGGTTTTCCTTTTTCGGATTATTTCTGAGGAGGCATTGTGGACGTGAAACTGGTTGTTATATATGTAGAAATTACTGACTTAATTTAAACTTTGGATTCCAGATGATGACTTTCTATTTCCACCTAGGCGTTTGCTCTGTGTGGTGGTGGTGTTTTTATTTTTTTATTCTTTGTATATGTGCACCAATGGTCACAGTTTCAGTAATTCCTGTAGTAGTGGCTTTGGTATCAGTATTTCATTGCCATGAATAATCCCTGTAAGATCTCTGCAGATCACTTCCGTGGTCTTAAAGCTTATGATTGCTATGAGCTTGGTACAGAGCCTGCAAACAGAAATGTATTTCCATCTGATCTTTTAAGAAAATTTCCTCAAAATATTAGTCTTTTGGGGCCTGATCTAAAACTCCTTGAAAGTCAGTGGTCTTTTTTCCATTGAGTTAAATGAGATTTCAAACAGACCCTTTGTGAAGGCAGAACTGAATTTCAAGAATTCAACTATATTGGGCCTTATGAGGTAACGAGCACCTGCAACTGCATTGACCTCTCTACATCATAACTGTTGTCATTACATGTTCAGCGTTCTAGCTGGTACTTTTGGGTAGAAGTGTGTTTGTTAAGAGCTCCATGTAAAGTCCTGCACACAAGCTGCCCTTTGTGGTGTACAACTGTGAGGAACTGGGGGATCTGTGTGAACAGCAGTGGTCACCAACTGGTAGATTGCAATTGACTGGTCAATCCTGGAGCCTCTGACAGTCAATCGCGATCTCTGGCCACTGACTGGGAGCTGCCCGATGTAAGTGCCACCCGGCGGAAGCCCCCCCCCCCACCCCAACTCCCTGCCCCAGCCGTGAGCCCCCTCCTGGAGCCTGCACCTCGTACCCCTTCCTGTACCCCAATACTCTGCCCCCGCCCGGAGCCCCCTCCTGCACCCAAACTCCCTCCCAGAGCCCACACCCCCTCCTGCACCCCAACCCCCTACCTAAGGCTCAGCCCAGAGCCACCTCCCACACTCTTAAACCCCTCGGCCCCAGCCCACACTCCCTTCCAGCAGCCAACCTCCTGTCCCAGCCCCGTGAAGTGAGTGAGGGTGGGGGAGAGGGAACGATGGAGGGAGGGGGGATAGAGTGAGAGGGGTGGGGCCTTGGGGGAGAGGCGGGGTAGATCCTGGGTGGCACTTAAATTCAAAAAGTGATCTTGTGTGTAAAAAGGTGGCAGACCACTGCTGTACAGTCTATGCATTCTGTGTGAGATTATGAACTCTCTCTTTATATATACCAAAGTGCAAACTCCATTTTGAATGTGCAGCCTTTTGTCTTGTCTCTTGTCTGTTTCAGCTTATCCATTCATATGGCTAGGTTCTGTTCAGTTCACGTTAATGATTCTGGTCTTGAACCAGAAAGTTAAGTGATTCAAATATCTCATCCCTTCCCTTTTACAATCAGTGTGCAAAGTGCATAGGGAAGTTCAGGCATGCATACTAATCATTAACATATTACCAAAAGGTCCACATCCATCCCATCAACAAATATTTTTATTGATCCTAGAAAACCCAGGAACTATGCTACACATTCTTGAGCTCCATCTGCTGGTACATTAGCTGATAGTACCTCTTGTAACAATATCTGCCTGTAAAGAGCAAAAATGTAAACATTCTTATAACAATTTCCAGTTGGAATTCTGTCAAGACTAGGGCACACTATTTTTGCTTTGACTAATTGTTTGTTAGGGGTTTTTTTGCAAAAAATTGTTTGTGCTTTCTGTGAAAAAATCATTTTTCTTTTGTCAAAACAAAAACAAAAAACAAACTTGAAAACAAAATATTTTGGCCAAAACCAGATATTTTGATTTGGATATGTTGCCACAACGCCTTCTGGGAATTGCAATTCAGTTGGCTTATGTCCCCATTCTCTTCTGTGGTTTGTTCATGTCAGCTGGGCTTCAGCTCTCGTGATGCATCGTGGTCAGAGGACTCCCATGATGCACAGCCTTTCCTTAACAAATCGCTGTGTCCTGGGCTTGCACCAGCTGCCCTGCCACTGTGACAGGGAGCAACACTGCTCCGTACCTCCGCTGCAGGTACCCCATCCTTCTCCCCCAACTGTACCCCCTCAGCTCCCCCTCAGTTCCTGTCCCTCCGGCAATCTCCTCTTTTTGGGAACCTGAAAGAGTAACCTTAGCATGGGGTCACAACGCCACTCATGTTTAGCCTGAGCCACCCCTCCATCGTGAACCTTGGGTGGATTGCCAAAAAAAGAGAGAATGCAGTTTATGGGCCACCTTCATAAAAAGTTTGGGAACTACTCCATTAATAAACTCCACACAGGCTCTCCCATGGCTAACACCAGTCTTGCCTGGAGCAGATTTAATAACAAACAATTCAAAACAATCCTCAAAATCCTAAAACGAAATCCATCACCACAACAACATAAACGTTCATACTCCACTCTGGGACATTCAGCCTGTCCTGAAGCTTTTTTCTTCCAGTCTGCTCTTCACCAAGCAACCACTCCCAGACCTTCCTAGCTGGAGCGGAGCCTTTTTCGTCTCTCGGTAGCCCCCTTCTGCTGCTCTCCTGGCCCTCCTCTGGTTATTCAGGGTCTCCTGCAGGAACTTTCTGTTCTCTACAGCCTCTGCCACAACTTCCTTTAGCAACATCCTCACCTCCCTGGGTTGAGAGAACTCAGCAGGTCCCCTTTTGCAGTCTCCCCCTTTATAATGCCCAGGTGCTTTTCCTTAAGCCCAGTTGGGTAGCAGGTAATCCATCGCAGGGGCACTGGCCCCTGCTCCCTCTTAAAGGGCCAGTCATCCAGTGACAAAAAATTGCTTTTAATAGAAAAATAACACAGAGCTACTGTCTCAATTGGTTGCTTTATTCCAATATTTAATTAATTAAAAAGCTCAATTTTTCAAAAATAAGTGAAGCTGCTGCAACAATGGCAGTTTGATACCCCATGGATTCCAGGGATCTTGCTAAAGAATTTTGGGCCAGCTTTCTGTGGGCTAGCTAGGGCCTTTTCTCAGATGGACAAATGGTTCTCTAGCTAGATGAGATTTTGCTTGAGTCACACTTAAGAGGCCACAAGGAAACAATTGAATAGCAGAACTTTGGAGGGGCAACCCAGGTTGTCTTTAGATTCCTGTTCTTTTCTTAGAGTGAAGAGCGCCATGATTTTTAATGTTCTCCCCTGCTGTTCAGACATTTCCTTTTGGCTAGTTCCCCCCCCCCCCCCTTCCATTTAGTTAAAGGCTAAGAGGAAAGCAACCAAGTGCTCCTGTTGTGGTGAGAGTGCACAATCTGGTCTGACCAGCTCCTCTGCATTTTATATGGCAAGCTTCTCAACTGTAATGCATGATCATGGCTGAGGTATCTAAAACACCCAACCTTGCCGCTGCTGTAGCGACTGAGGAGAGCAGACCTCTACAATTGAAGAGTGGGCAAGGTTGGTAGACCTCTGGGATGCCAAAGTAGTACAGGTAATTAGAGAAATGACTCTTCCTTCCCCCCACTCCTGATAGACTTCTCTGTATCAATTGCCTTTGTGGCAGCCAGAGGGCAGCTGGAGAATTCTTCCTCTGCTCCTGCTAAGTCCTAAGAAAGCACCTGAAATTAGAAGAGAGACCTATCGTGGAAGTCACTTGGGTTGCTAGTCAGTGCCTAAGTAATCTCTGTTCCCTTTGCCTCATTTGATAATGTCTTCTTAAAAACTGCGGCTCCCTCTTTTAATGAACCAATTAAGAGTAGTCCACACAGTTATTCTGAATCTTTGCATCATGTAAGATGCTTGCAGGGCAGGCCTTAGGGCTTATGGGACCTTGTGCAAAGAAGTGTGAGGTACTATTGTAGTTCCTCCCTCCTTGCAATCAGGCCCTCCATTCTCTGTGGTGGTGTTGGAGGCACTCTGACAGGAGGATTGGGTAGGAGGAGAGGGGACTCTGTGTCACCACATACATAGCATAGGTCTAACGATGCTCCGAAATACCCAAAATGCTGCTCTCTTGACTTCAGAGATGTCCCTGTCATCTTACTACTTCATATTGCAAAGGTCATTTTTAGACTTGGTATACCGAATTAACCAGAATAATCCTTTAATAATAATAATAATAATCATATATTTTAAAAATCTGCTTCTATGTAGTGATTTTCATTGGAGGATCTCATACTTAATAAAGGTAAATAGAATTACAGATCACACAGTGCATCATTGGCCATCAAGAGTTTCAACCCAGGTTTTCTAACTCACACTCAGAGTTTGAAAACTATTTCCCCACAGTGAATAGGAAACCTCTGAGGGCAAGTGCCATCACTTTCTGCAGAACCTAAGCTTTCTTCTTTTTTCCAAAACAAAAACAAACACAATCCAACTCCCCCCCCCAAAAAACAATCCCCCCAAATAACCATTTCTAGCCCTTCTTGTGCAAAAAAAAAACCAAACCTGCCAATCCAAGGTTAATCCATTGCACTGCTGCCTTTCTGAATGTGCAGATTATTCCAGTGCTTCTGCTGTTGCTCATTGCTTTTTCAAACAGTAGCAAAATGGAAACAAGCCACAATCTTTCAGTTTTCAGTTCTCTGCAATGATAGTGAAACTGACAAAAATAGTTCAGTTGCACTCTGCTGCCTCTTTGGAAAGCTCTTAGCAACAGCAGCAGCAGCAGAGATGGTCAGTTGAGGTATTTGCTGGGGAGAGAGACTCAAAAATGAAGGATGTAGGAAGAGTAGAGTAGTGGAAACACCGATATTCCAGCCAGAAAGCTGAGGGAGGAGGTAGAGTAGTGGACTCACACGTCTCTGTTGCAGCAGTCAGGAGACAGAAGGGAGTACTGGAACCGAGAGAGAGAGAGAGAGAGAGAGAATTCTCCTTCATTCTTCCAGAAATCAGGCAGGTTGGAGAGGGAGAGAGAAGGTTCATGAGTTTTTCCAATTTATCAGACACCTACTAGCTGGAAGCTGATATGAAAGATGGAGCCCTGGAACATTACCCTTTCCCTGTATCTTGATAGGGTGGGGAAGGATGGTACAGTAGAACTTCAAAGTTACAAATACCTTGGGAATGGACGTGGTTAGTAACTCAGAAATGTTCGTAACTCTGAACAAACATTATGGTGGTTCTTTCAAAAATTTACAACTGAACTTTGACTTAATACAGCTTTGAAACTTTATTATGCAGAAGGAAAAATGCTGCTTTTAACTATCTTAATTTAAATCAGGGGTTCTCAAACTGGGGTTCGGGACTCCTCAGGGGGTCACTAGGTTATTACATGGAGGGTCGTGAGTTATAATAGTGTTAAATATGTAAATAAGTGTTTTAATTTAAAAAGGGGGTTGCATAGAGGCTTTCAGTATAAAAGGGGTCACCAGTACAAAAGTTTGAGAACCACTGATTTAAATGAAACCAGCACATAAACAGTTTCCGTACCATGTCAAATCTTATTTTTTAAACGTTCCCTTTTATGTTTTTAGTAGTTGATGTTCTTCTTCAAGTGGTTGTTCATGTCCATTCCAAGAAGGTGTGTGCGCTCTGTGTGCACGCAAGCCAGAAGATTTTCCCTTAGCAGCGTCCATAGGGTCAGCCTGGGCGCCCCCTGGAGTGGCGCCACTGTGGCGCCCTATATAGGGGCCCGCCGACCCTCCACCCCCTCAGTTCCTTCTTACCGCCGGTGACGGCTAGCTGGAACTTTGCTCGCTCTCATAGCAAGCCTAGCAGTGTCTCTGTTCATATATATAGTTCTCGCTTTTTTTCATAGTTTTAGAGTTAGCGTTAGTTGTAAGTTAGTAGTTGGGGGGTTCCCTCCCCAACGTAACCCTTGTCCCCTCCTGGGCATGCCCGGGTCCCCAGGATTTAAACTCTGTGCGGACTGTGGGAAGTTTATGCTGAAGAGTGACCCTGCATTTTTCCTGCTTGAGGTGCCTCGGAGAGAGCCACCAAAGAGACCGGTGCTGAAGGGGTTCCGTCCCAGGACTCTCAAGGGCAGAGAGGAAAGACTTAGAGTGCTCCTGATGGAGTCCGCCTTACAATCACACTCGAACCTCGAACCTGCCGACCCGGCGCGTAGCGCCTCATCCTCGGTACACAGCGCTCCGGCACCATTAGCCAGACAGGAGGCCCAATCTAAGAACTCTAAGTCCCAGCACTGGAGAGAATTGGGACATAGGAAATTGGCCTCCGTGTGGCACCGATCACCGTCTCCAGTGCCTGTGAAAAAGGAGAGACTGGTGAGGGGCCGATCACCCCACCAGGACCCTAAAAGGCAGGTGGCGTCCACAAGTGTGGTGGGACAAGCCGCGCCTCAGGCGCCACCTCCCAAAGTTCCGTCGACTCCTGCTCCTGTGGGGGTACAGTCGAGTCTGGACCGGTCCAGGTCCCTGGACCTCTGCGTGGATTTGCGCCTCCCATTGACGCCGGAGGTGTTCAAGGCAGCCTCATACTTGTTAAGCCTTCCGGTACCAGCCTCCCCGTGCTGGAGGGAAGAGCCACCAGGGACTACCCGTCCCCCGATCCAATCGAGGTGCAAGCCGGCTATAATGATGCCTCAGTCCCCGTCCTGTGCGGCTCCGGCGGCACTGGCACAGAAGAACGACTGCTCTGTACCGCTCGCCAGTGACAGTGGGTACTGCCCCTCCTCGGTCTTCGTAGTTGGAAGCCTCGGAGTCCGAGGTGGAATCCTACCACTCCAATAGATCAAGGAGCAGGAGATTGGCTTCACAAAGAAGTCAGCGACCTTACCTGGCGCCGTGGCAGCAGCAATGGCAACCGCCCTCCCAGTGGCCGTTCTGGACCCCTTGGGCTTACCATCAGGCCCAGGGCCAGGTGCATGGCCCATGCTCCAGGTCCACATTGGTCTCCTCAATGTCGGTGGCTCTGGCACAAATGCCTCCACCCATACCTGGATGACTGGCTCATCAAGGGCCATTCCAAAGATCGGGTGGAGGCTCAGGTGGGCTTTACCAGACAGACCTTCCTCAAGCTCAGCATCCTGCTAAACAAGGCCAAATCTACTCTGTCTCCCGTCCAGAGGATGGAG
Organism: Mauremys mutica; assembly: GCF_020497125.1. Lineage (NCBI taxonomy): Eukaryota > Metazoa > Chordata > Testudines > Geoemydidae > Mauremys > Mauremys mutica. The sequence continues at coordinate 205,307,338 of NC_059074.1, forward strand.
TTCATAGGGGCAGTCCTGGATTCGATGCAAGCCAGAGTGTACCTTCCAGAGTCCAGGTTTCGGTCTATGTCCAACATCATCCTCAGTCTCCGTCGCTTCCCGACCACTACGGCAAGGAATTGCCTCAAGTTACTGGGGCATATGGCCGCGTGCACCTACGTGGTGAATCATGCCAGGCTCAGGCTGCGCCCTCTTCAGTCCTGGGTAGCAACCGTGTACCGACCAGCCAGGGATGCACTGGACTCTGTGGTGATGCTTTCCCAAGCAGTGCTGGACTCCTTCCAGTGGTGGCTTGACCTGCAACAGGTCTGCGCGTGAGTATCCTTCGCCAGCCCTCAACCATCCCTATCCCTGGTAACAGACATGTCTGGATCTGGGATGGGGGGTGCATCTGGGGAATCTCAGGACCCAGGGCCTCTGGTTCCCAGAGGACCTCTCCTTGCACATCAACGTCAGGGAGGTGGGGGGGTGCGCCTTGCCTGCCAGACTTTCAGATTCCCCTTGACAGGCAGATGTGTAGCTGTCCTCATGGACAATACCTTGGTGATGTTCTATATCAACAAACGGGGGGTGCACGCTTCTCTCCCCTACGCTGGGAGGCCCTCATGTTATGGGACTTTTGCGGACAGAATTCAATCCACCTGACAGCATCCTACCTCCCGGGAGTGCAAAACAGTCTAGCGGACACCCTCAGCCACTCGTTCAACGGTCAGCCGCTTCCTCAAGGGCCTGGATAGACTCTTCCTGCATACACGACAACCTGTCCCGGCCTGGGACCTTAATTTGGTCCTCTCTGCCCTCATGGGGCCCCCTTTTGAGCCCCTCACTACCTGCTCACTATTGTATCTCTCCTATAAGGTCACATTCCTCGTGGCTATCATCTCGGCCAGGAGGGTCTCGGAGCTCAGAGCCCTGACGTCTGAGCCTCCATACACCGTTTTTCACAAGGACAAGGTCCAATTCAGGCCACACCCGGTGTTCCTTCCTAAGGTGGTCTCCCAATTCCACATGGGTCAGGATATTTTTCTCCCTGTGTTCTACCCCAAACCACGTTCCTCCAGCAGGGAACGTAGGCTGCATTCCCTGGACGTTCGCAGGGCCCTAGCATTTTATATCGAAAGAACCAGGCTATTCAGGAAATCAGCCCAACTTTTCGTTGCTGTGGCCGACAGGATGAAAGGGCTACCCGTCTCATCACAGCGTATCTCCTCCTGGATCACGGCCTGCATCTATGAATGCTACAATCAGGCTAAGGTGCCTGCCCCACTGATCACAGCCCACTCCACAAGGGCCCAGGCCTCTTCCGCGGCATTCCTGGCTCAAGTTCTGACACAGGAAATATGCAGAGCTGCCACATGGTCTTCAATCCACACTTTCACGTCTCATTATGCCATCATGCATCAGGCTAGAGACCATGCAGCCTGCGGCCGCACAGTGCTCCAATCTACAGTGAACTCTGACCCCACTGCCTAAATTCAGGCTTGTGAGTCATCTGCTTGGAATGGACATGAACAACCACTTGAAGAAGAAAAAACGGTTACTCACCTTCTCGTAACTGTTGTTCTTCGGGATGCGTTCATACCCATTCCAGTACCCACCCTCCTGCCCTGCGGTCGGAGTGCCGGCAAGAAGGAACTGAGGGGGTGTAGGGTTGGCGGGCCCCTATGTAGGGCGCCATGGTGGTGCCACTCCAGGGGGTGCCCAGGCTGACCCTACGGATGCTGCTAAGGGAAAATCTTCCGGCTGGTGTGCACGCAGCGCGCACACACCTGCTTGGAATGCATATGAACAACACTTACGAGAAGGTGAGTAACCATTTTTTAAAGACAGTACCGTATTTGCTTTTCCTTTCCTAAGGATTGGCGATATACCTATCTCCTAGAACTGGAAGGGATCTTGAAAGGTCATTGAATCCAGCCCCCTGCCTTCACTAGCAGGACCAAGTACTGATTTTTGCCCCAGATCACTAAGTGGCCCCCTCAAGGATTGAACTCACAACCCTGGGTTTAGCAGGCCAATGCTCAAACCACTGAGCTATCCCTCCTCTCTGCTGCTGACTGATTGCATACTTCCAGTTCTAAATGACCAGTGATTGACTGGTCAGCTCGAAACTCTGGTGTTCATAGCTCTGAGGTTCTACTGTAACTCATTTGCTGAACAGTGGAACTCTGAATCTCTTGTCTGTGTCTGCAGCTAGAAGAATTAGTTCTCAGGAAAAATTTCCCAGGCTCGTTGTTTGAGTGCACAGATGATGGGGTAAGTTTGGGTGACGGGAGAGGGAAGCACTCTGTGTGTATTTTGTGCATACCTGTATAAATATATGTGAGATTTTATTGTGGGAGAGAGAAGTGGTGACAGAAAGAGAGACAGAATATATAACGGAGGAGGTAGTGTGCACAATTTAGGGAAAAAGAGAAGCGAGAAAGAAAAGTGGAAGCAGACCCTGAAGACAATTCATAAAAAAGATACACTATGATTTATTACAGGAAAGAGAGGAAAAACTGGAGTGGAGTCAGGAACAGCAATAAGGTTATAAAAGCCAGAGAAGTGCAGTAAGTCGTACAGGTTGTATAGGACTTGGGATATATATTTCTTGACTAGTTTAGCTGATGAATAAATCTAGCCTGGGACTATGGTGATCTGTAAGGGTCCGGGTCCCTGTAAGGGTCCGGGTCCCCTTGTCGGGTGAGGGGTCGCTCTTCGCCTTTGGGGCGCCTGGGAACCAGGCCGCCTCACTACAGGAGGCTGAGTAAGCAGTTCAGTCTTGAAGTCCACGCCCTAGGTCAGGGCGGGGCAACAGGCAGTAGTCCTGGGCTCAGACCCTGAGGCAGGGGCTGAGCAAACACACAGCAGTTCAGGGGCTCAGACCCTCAGGCAGGGGCTGAGCAAATACAGTTCAAGTCTGTAAAGCCCAAGCCCTAGCTCAGGGCGGGGCAGCAACACGGGTACAGGGCTCAGACCCTCAGGCAGGGCTGAGCAGCCAACAGGTAAGTCCAGGCTTCTACGCCTGAGCGTTGGGGTGAGGAGGAGACTGCCACCCGTGAGTGGGAGGGTAGCAGGGGGGACGCGGGCCCACTCCACCGCGTCCCAGCCCGGGGCCTTAGCAGCGGCGGGGATCCGCTGCAGTCAGTGGGGATCCTGGCCGCAACACACTGACATAGGCTCAGGGTCGGCTACAGCCAGACTGGGGTCAGCTATCCCCGGGCCACTTCCAATATCCCCCTCCGTTGGTACCTGTGTCGTTGTGGCTTTGGCAGGGGGTTCCACCAGCATTGGCTCCTCAGGAGATGGGTGCACGGGTGGGCTCGGCCAGTCCTCCTCTGGGTACCGGGCTCGGGGCAGGCTCGGCCAGTCCTCCTCTGGGTACCGGGCTTGGGGCAGGCTCGGCCAGTCCTCCTCAGGGTACCGGGCTCGGGGCAGGCTCAGTTCAGCAGGAGCTCGGGCACCCACGTCTGTCCTCTCCAGCGGCCGGGCAGCAACTGAGCGTTGGGGCCAGGACTTTATACTTCCTGCCCCGCCCCTTGACTTCCGGGGGGCGGGGACAGGTGGCGGTGACTCCGCCCACTTCGGCGGCTGTGCTGGCTCGGCCCCCTCAGGTGCATCTGGGAGCCAGGCCGCCTCACTACATGATCTGAGCTCAATTTCCTGCTATGTCACAGACTTCTGTGTGACCATGGCCAAGTCACTTAATCTCTTTGTGGCTCAATTCCCCACCTGTAAAATAGGGGATAATAGCACTTCCCTGCTTTGCAGGGATGCTGTGAAGATAAATGCATTCAAGATTATAATGTGCTCAGATACCGTGATAATGGGAGGCACATAAAATAGATAATACCTCAAAGGGATCACTCATCCTCGTGACCTAGGTCTATCAAGGACTAGCCTGCTTTTTTCCAACCAACCAGGTTGCCAATTATTTCTAGGAAGCTTCTCCTACCTAGCACTTTTCAGTAACTGGGTGATTGATAGGCTTGTCGTTCACTGTTTATAACCTCAGAAATACATGACCACATGCTAGAATTGGATTAGGTTTGGCCAACTACATCTTTTAGTTTAGATTTTCAACTATGGAAACAAGGACTCTTTATTTTAATCATATAAAGCAGGACTACCTGGGCTGGATTCATCCCTATTGTAACATCGGGAATGAATTTGGCCCCATGTATTAAAAGCCGACTGAATACACAGCTGTGTTCTTGGCAGTAAAGATGCCATTTCCATTGGTGTGTAGGGCACAAGAGGTGGGTTGCCTGCTAGTGTAGGGCGAGAAACCGACTTCAGTACAATTTCACTGTTGATGTGGCTACTTCTGATGCCTAGAGACTCACCAGGCTTTTTCCCAATTCACTGTAGTGGGTCAAAGGATTCACTATGCACATTTTCCCTAGTCAACATGAGGAAAGTCTTTCTTCAGTAAATTCTCAAAACAGTGGTACACTGGTACTTAAGATTACTTACTAGGATTGTGATCCTGAAAGGGAAAAAGCCTATGAAAAGATAGAAGAATGTACCGTATTTCCTGTAGTTTTATTATATAAACCCTGGGACCTATAACAGGACTGGAGAACTCTAATCTAAATGTAGACTGAAACCTTGACTTTGGATCGATCAAAATAATAATGGGCAATAAAAGAAGGCATGCCTGTCTGAGGTCAGAGGAAAGTCTTTTTGTGATTATGACACAATGGGGAAAATGGTGTTTGGTAATAGTACAGCACTTTGAAAACACTGCTCTTGTAAGACTACCGATATTACTGAGATTTTAGGATATTGCCTCTTATGTGATGAAGAAGATAGCTTAGAGTTGGGTTGGAAAGGGTCTGGGTTTTGTTTATTTTTTAAAGCTTTTCTTACTTTTGGCTATTTTATTTTTTAAAAATCTGACTTCTGTATTTATTCCATCTCACTTGCATCATGTACCAAGCACACTCTGATGCTATCCCTATGGAAAGTATAGGGGCTTGAATGATTATGACTTGTAAACTTGATGGGAGAATCAATTTCTGCTGTTTCCTAGCAAAATTTTTGCAAACATTGGATTCATATAGGCCATAATACCCACAGTTGCACAGTCACTGAGATTTCCCAGTAACCCTAAACTGAAGCCTCATTCTGATCCCTCTGCTAAAGTACTGGACCATTTCATCATTTAACTAATAACCGGTCTGTTCAGATGCAGTCCAAGAGTTGGTGCAAAAAGTAATTGCTCTTTTATTTGTGCAAATATATTTATTTTTGTACCAAAGAATGCTGAAAATATGGTTTTGTGCACCTCTGAAATAACTTTTGAAGTTTGTGGGGTTTTTTAATGTTTTTATGGGACTTTTTTTTAATTGTAGAATTGAATGTTACAGTAGTCAAACCATGTGGGTTTTTGTTTTTTTTTAAATTAATACCTTACTATGTTTGTGCCTATTGAGACTACTGTATTAATATATCTAATTAAAATAATAATCTGATCTAATTTCATGGGATGTTATATACTGCAGTTAAACTTCAATTGTCCTGCCTCCAAGAACAAGTACAGTCTGTCCCTTACCCTTATTTTTTCTATTGCAAGGGAAGTCCAAATAGAATGGGATAAAAGGTTTGCAATGTTCAGTGACTAAACTTGTCCATTCTGTTTCCACGCCTCTTCCGCTTGCTTGACGTCATACTATTTTTGTCCCTGTCTAGCTCATTGACACAATTGCCTCAGAAATTGGAGAACTGAAACAAGAGATGGTACAGACAGATCTCATGCTGGAAGATGGATCCACTGATTTGCAAAGGTGATTAAAAAGTATAATATACCGGTAATAGCTCCTGGCAACATAAAGCCTATTTTCACCGTGCCGCTTTATTTGGGAAGCTGACATTTCTGTCATATTCATTAGCTTTCCTCCTGCGAATGCAAAATGTTGTAGGTGCTGTGTAGATTAGTGATGGAGGCGTTTGCCTGTGAGCAGTGGGAGTGTCTGCTGATTATGTTGTATGTGTATTTGTTTTAATTTCTTTTAGAAGCAGTTGAACTTTGTGCACTCCCAGTTCCTTATAACAAACAACAAAAACCTAGGAAACAGATACACTTTTAAACACGGAAACTGCTAACATTATTACTTCTGGCTGTGGAGATGAATCTAACTTTTACATTGTAAAGTGTTTTAGAAATATTCGTTGCTCCAGTCAACTTTGTGAAGATTCAATGGAATTTTCATACGATAACAGATGGTAGTTTTGCCTTTGCAGGTTAGTAATAGTGAAGTATCGACTGCTATAAAGTGACCCACGTTGTTAAAGTATTTGTGAGATGTGTGTGAAGTTAGTTTAATTGAGACAATCTTTAAATATATGGACAGTAGACTGATGAATTTTGGGAAGGCTAAGAAAGATGTTACAGTACAAATAAAGTTCTGACTCTCTTTGAAATGAAACAGAGTGCAGGTGTGGGTTATTGTAACTGTTAATCTAAATCTATTGCTTTCTGTTGTCAAGCTAGGGAAATAGATAGTGTATGGTAAATATTAGGGCCAGACCTCTCTGGTTTTATCTTTTTTAGCAGTACTGATATCTAGAAATGTTTGACAATTCAGTCCATTATGTTAAATTTTAGGGGATTTTTATTCCTCCTAAAAGGTGAAATATTAGTTGTGAAAGGAAAGTAACAGATCCAGACCTTTGAGTGTATTGAGTAAATATGCAGGTTTCTAACTAACTGATCTTTTATAATATGCAACCTTGTTGTAGCTGTGTTGGCCCCAGGATATTAGAGAAACAGGGTGGGTGAGGTTATATCTTTTATTGGTTCAATAAAAGATATTACCTCACCCACCTGGTCTTTTATAAGGCAGTGCAATGACCTCTTATTGCAGTACCTATTCATATCTCTGTAGCTAGTGCTTAGTTGCTGTTTTCATTGCGGATGCTCATTCAGGCATCTATAACTTGATACTTGAATTTGAATCCAGAGAAAATGTAATATACAAATTGTGAGCCAATAGAGGTCTGTGTATTTGTTTGGTTTCCTTTTAAAAATGATTTAAATCATCTTAACCGCTTTTCAAATAGCCAGGATTTTAGAAATGTAGCAGCTGCAAGTACCTGTAGTTGTGCTCTAAAACGCTCCAAAGAAATGTTCAAATGGTGAAGTTCAGCTTCCATTCATTTCAGCAGTTGTGTGGCACAAAGAAGTCTTAAAGAGATGTAATCAGCATCTTGGGGAGTGTAGCTAGTGTTGCCTCACCTTCTGTGAGTTGGCTCCTTTCATTAACAGGCATGAGGGGGAAGGGCACACAGGGGTATAGCTGTAAGGAGCGCCACAAAGCCCATTGCTCTCCATGCTTTCTGAGCCATCCTGCTTTGTGCCTACAGGACAGCTCAGGGGTTTTCTGTTTGACTGCTGCTATTCTGTCCGTATGTGTCGCTTTCCCCCCCCACCCCCGCTATTGTCCTGATAAGGCCAGAATTTGGCCCTGCCTCTTTGAAATGGAGTCTCATGTAAGGGTTGTTTTTTTTTTAAACTGATTAAGAGACTGGCAGCCTTATGTCTAAATATTTTTTACATTTGTCAGGGCCAATTAATAATGTATTTAAATCGTTTTCATGGTGTGGTATTCTAAGGTATATTGTCCATATTAGTGTCATCTGGCAGAGGTTTTTTAAATCCGTGGTTCCATTCATTTCCTTCCAATCATAGCAGCATGGAGAAAATTCATCACAGAGCTACCCCTTCCTGAGTGGAGGAGAGGAAACAATCATGTCTGCAGCTCTGTTCCCTCTCACCTCCTTCCTCCCCCAACCTTGCCCTGACCCTTGTGGATGAGAGGGAAACAGGCTGGGAGAATGCACATCACCACTATTCTATGAGGAACTTGCTGTCATACGCTACACTGGAAAGTTATGCAGCCAGTTGCTGCGTTGACTGCTGTGCAGCTTTTCCGCTCTAGTGAAGTCCCCTTGAGGAGCTGGGGTCCAGAATGTCTGATGACTAAAGGAAGAGCTGGCAGCAAGTCTTCATTAAGCTGCACTGTCAAGGAGGTGTGAGCGCTCCAGAGTCAGATTTGAGACACAGGGCCTCTGTTTGTCTCTCTGTCTAGAGACCATGGTACCCTTCATCCTAGTATCCGAGCATCTGAGGAGTGGAGATAAAGTCAAAGTGGCCTGGAAACCAGTTGAGGAATGGGACCAAGAAAGAAAGAACAAATGCATCAGCAAGCACAAAATAGAGGGTATGTCTTTGGTGCAGAGTTAACTCAGGATCTTACGGAAGTGTTGCCCCAGCCATCCTTCTGTCCATACACACAGTTCTCTCATCCAAATGAGGTGGTGTCTTGAACCTGGGTTAGCTGGCCTGTCTGGAGCTGTAGGCTACAGTGCTACCCTTGGGCTGGTAACCTGGCTACATTGCTGAGGACATAGGCTAGACCACTCAGGTTGTTAGTCTTCCAGTGCCTTCCCATAGTTCCCCCTTGTGCCCAGAAGGACAGACAGGTTCTCCCCCAGCTTACTGAAAAAATGATTGAGTGGTTCAGCTTATTGCAGCATGGAGAGCCATGGGATATGCCCTCAGAAGTTCCAGTAACACACTGGTGAGAACAGTGCCTGTGATAACACAGGTTTCAGAGTAGAAAGCTGTGTTAGTCTGTATCCGCAAAAAAAAACAACAAAAAAACAGGAGTACTTGTGGCACCTTAAAGACTAACAAATTTATTTAAGCATGAGCTTTCGTGAGCTACAGCTCACTTCTTCGGATGGAGAACACAGTAACTTGGGTAGGAATTTGCAGTGTGCCTGCTCACACCTGCGCTAGGCTAACCTGCTGCTCAGACCCAGGTGCTGATCACCGAGTTAGCTCTGCAGTGAAGACATACCCAACGTTACAGAGGAGGGAAAAGACTCCATGTGTTTCATGTGCATGCTTAAGAGGGAAAGCTCCACTATCCTCTTAGGGCTTGTCTTGCCTGGGGCTTTGCTATAATGACAGTCATCGGAGCTACACCAGCACAGTCCCTAGTACAGGCAGACAGTGACGCAGAGCACTAGTGCAAACAATTACTTCATCTGTCTACACTCCAGGTTGGACCAGTGTAGCTGCACTGATACCTGTTATTGGAGCAAATCCTTAAACAAGGCCTTAGACTTAGGGCACATCTAAACTTCCTATTAGTTTGGACTACAGGGGTGTAAACAGCAGTGAGCACCAAAGTGCTTTGCTGTACCTCCCCCATGTGGACGATGCAGGCATGAGCTAAAAGGTTCCTAGTTCTCATTAACAGTCCTCTTCAAACAGAACTGCATTAATGCGAAGTAGGAACCTTTTAGTTCACACCTGCTGGGTCCACGCAGGGGAGTTACAGTGCAGCACTTTAGTGCACAACTGCTGTTCACACCCCCAGAGTCTGAATTGCAGAGCAGTGTAGATGCCTTTACACAAGGCCTTGGACTCAGGAAGGGACAGCAGCTCAATTATTGCTACTACAACTACAGCAGCATAATTCATGTCTCTGAAATATGTGCCATCAGTAATGGCCCTTTAAAATTCCTGTTGTGCAGTCTGTTTATCATGAAAGTTGAACTTACAAAATGTAGAATCATGTACAAAAAAAACTACATTCAAAACCAAAACAGTGTAAAACTTTAGAGTCTACAAATCCACTCAGTTCTACTTCTTGGTCAGCCAATCAGTCAGACAAACAAGTTTGTTTACATTTGCAGGCGATAATGCTGCCTGCTTCTTGTTTACAATGTCACCTGAAAGTGAGAACAGGCATTCACATGGCACTGTTGTAGCTGCCATTGCAAGATTCATATGTCCCTTCATGCTTCAACCACCATTCCAGAGGACATGCTTCCATGCTGACGATGGGTTCTGCTTGATAATAATCCAAAGCAATGTGTACTAACACATGTTCATTTTCATTATCTGAGTCAGATACCACCAGCAGAAGGTTGATTGTTCTTTTTTGGTGGTTTGGGTTCTGTAGTTTCTGCATCAGTGTGTTGCTCTTTTAAGACTTCTGAAAGCATGCTCCACACCTCGTCTCTTTCAGATTTTGGACGGCACTTCGATTCTTAAACCTTTGGTTGAGTGCTGTAGCTATTTTTAGAAATCTCACATAGGTACCTTCTTTGCGTTTTTTCAAGTCTGCTGTGAAAGTGTTCTTAAAACGAACATGTGCTGGTCACCATCCAAGACTGCTATAACATGAAATACATGCAGAATGTGGGTAAAATGGAGCAGGAGACATACAATTCTCCCCCCAACGAGTACAGTCACAAATTTAATTGTTGCATTATTTTTCTAATGAGCATCATCAGCATGGAAGCATATCCTCTGGAATGCTGGCCGAAGCATGAAGGGGCATATGAATGTTTAGCATCTCTGGCAGTAAATACCTTGCAATGCTGGCTACAATAGTGCCATGCAAATGCCTGTTCTCACTTTCAGGTGACACTGCTGGCTACTTCTTATTTACAATATCTCCTGTCAATGTAAACAAACTTGTTTGTCTTAGCGATTGGCAGAATAAGAAGTAGGACTGAGTGGACTTGTAGGCTCTAACCTTTTACACTGTTTTGTTTTTGAGTGCAGTTATGTAACCAAAAAAAAAATCTGCATTTGTAAGTTACACTTTCACAATAAAGAGATTGCACTTCAGTACTTGTCTGAGGTGAATTGAAAAATACTATTTCTTTTGTTTATCATTTTTACAGTGCATATATTTGTAATAAAAATAATAATATAAAGTGAGCACTGTGCACTTCGTATTCTGTGTTGTAATTGAAATCAATATTGAAAATGTAGGAAAAACATCCAAAACTATTTAATAAATTTCAATTGATATTCTATTGTTAAGTGCGATTAATGGTGATTAATTTTTTTGAGTTAATCGCGTGACATAACTATGATTAATTGACAGCCCTACTTTTTACAGTTGAGCTCACAATTAGGGTAAATTTGTAGGCCAAGTTATTACAACAGACTTTACAGTGAGCATGGATTAAATTTAAAGATCACTTTAAGGTTCCTTTATGCTGCCTGGGTGGTATATAGGGCCTTTGTGTAAATGGGAATCAGACCCACCATCTTGTTTGTAACAGTCCCGGGAAACAATAAGGACTCAGTTCTGAATTTCCTAACCTTTGTGGGTTAAACTCATTGTTTATATGAACAGCAGACCAGCCAGATCTCCCGTGTTTGGGGTACGTCTGTCCTGCCCTCTTGCTCGGAGAAGATCATTTTCTGCATTTTCTCTCTGGAAGGGATAAACTGGCACAGTAAAGCTTGCAGGAATTAAGAAGAGACTTGGCCTAGGAATGGGCAAGAACCTTTAAAGTTTGTATAATCCCCCATTTGTATAAGAGAACAGCTATTCTTTTGTGCCCTCTCCTGAAAAAGTGTCTTTTTCTTAGATACCACTGATCTCATATTAGATTTCTAACTACAGGTGTTTTAAAATCAACACTGGTTGATTTCAGTTTCTGCAGTTTTGGTGAGGGCTTCAGTGAGGCTTTCTTGTCTTCACTGCCCAAGAACTGAAATTTTGATTTCCATAGCCCAGAATGCTTAGACATGGCTGCTAAGCACAACAAAATCCTGTTATTTTGGTTTGGGGGTTTTTTGTATCACTTCCCAGACTAACAAAGAGAAATACTGTATATGGAGGTGGTCTGTATTGACAATGCTGGAGCAAGTCATCTGAGCTTAGGCAATGATGGGCAGAGATCACAAAAGCAACTTAAAGGCCTGCTCCTTCAGGTAAAGAAGGGCCTGCAGAGGCCTGAAATGAACTGATTATGGGGGACTAAGAATGAAAAAACCAGAGTCAGGAGTGCAGGTTACAGGGTCAAAGCAAGAGATCCAGAGGGGATTGAGAAACTGACGAAAAAGCCACTATAGCTGACAATCCCAAGGGAAACAGTCACGTTGGGTGGCAGAGGTGTGCACATGGATGTGGACACACATTCTAACCCTCTGCTTACAGGCAGTAGATCATACTGATTACAAGTTTCAACGTGCGCTGTGGACTTATTACCACGAGTTAATTGTAGATAGGATACAGCTAATTATTCATTTCAGCTCTTACCTTCCAGGTATTTCCCACATCATTGTGGGGTTTCATGAACATAAACAAACTAGGCAAAATACCTGGTTTTCTTTAGTCCCCATGTGAGTTATGCTGAAACCTAGGGAGAATATAAATCTTTCTAGGGGGATTTGAACATAATCAGTGCAGAACATACCAGAATCTGTAATACTTTTATCTCAAACCTACAGAACTTCCATGCAGATTTTTGTTTGTTTTGGTTTTCTGCTTTACTTGGCACTAGTCTTGAATATCAACAGAAGACGACATTATAAAACACCGGGAGAGTCATTAAATAGTAAAATGTAATGCATTTTAAAAATTATTTGCTGCTATTGCACAAGTTATGTTGTAGCAACTTTTTACTATCTGCTATCTCAGTCAAATATCCTTTTAACTTTCTATTGTTCATTGTTAAGGTACTGTTGTTTTCAAAGAAACAATACATAACAAGACCCTGCCCCAAGGAGTTTTTCAGCGCTTCTCCAGTTTAGACTGTATATCTGTAACCCCTTTCTCTCTGGAATAGTCCTTATTTCTTTGATTTGTGGACCATTTCTTAAAGGAAATGCAAAGACTAGGGCAGTGGTTCCCAAACTTGTTCCGCCGCTTGTGCAGGGAAAGCCCCTGGTGGGCCGGGCCGGGTTGTTTACCTGCCGCATCTGCAGGTTCGGCCAATCGCGGCTCCCAGTGGCTGCGGTTTGCTGCTCCAGGCCAATGGGAGCTGCTGGAAGCGGCGCAGGCCGAGGGACGTACTGGCCGCCACTTCCAGCAGCACTCATTGGCCTGGAGCAGCGAACCGCAGCCATGGGGAGCCGCGATTGGCCGAACCTGCGGACGTGGCAGGTAAACAACCTGGCCCGGCCCACCAGGGGCTTTCCCTGCACAAGTGGCAGAAAAAGTTTGGGAACCACTGGACTAGGGGCTTGATTCTCATTCATACTATGGCAGTGTAAAAGTGCCTTTCTAGTGGTGTAAATGGCTGGCTGGATTTGTCCCCTGGTGTCTATTAAATTAGCTGTACATAGATGACTTGCAGGTTGTTTAATCATTTGCCAACTGGTCTTCTTGGAATTTTAGTTCACACATGACTGGTTCACGGATGACTGGTGTCTCTTCCTTCCATCTACTATACAGAAAACCTGTAGGGAATATTATACATTTTAAAAGGGCAATTTGTTCCCAGTTAACTTGTGTGGGGTCGGTAAGATGAGCCACTGCTGATCCTGCTCTGAAGCATTAATTCATGTGAATAAGAGAGAGCATTTGGTAGGAGTGGAAAGACACTTTACACTGATTGTATCCATAATATTTTGTCTCTATGTGAGAGGGCAACATAAACAGCTGCAATGAGCTTCTGCAGTTTAATTTTGTGTATCTAGGTCACGGAGGCGTGGACACCTGTACTATGTTCCTTCCTGTACCTGGCATGTGAAATGGTTTGTGTGGCTAGAGCTTCTGAGAAACACTCTCTGGCTTAAATAAGTAGGTGTCAAGGTTAATCTTCTTACATATAGCATAAAGAGCGTGTATGACCATGCGTTTGGAAGCATTAAGATCTGAGTTGCTTTTAATCCACCGGTAAATAAGTGGGGAGCTAGGACACACACACACATACCCCTTGGCACTCTTTATATATAGTTACTTAAGCAAGCAGTAAAACTCACTCCCTCTATCTCCACCACCCAAGTAGGCAAAAGGCAATAGTCTTGACACAGTTAAGTTTGCAGCTGATTCTATTAAAAAGATCTTCTTTAGCCCCCATATAACTCTGGCTTGGAAAATTCATTTGGCTTGAGTACTGCTAACTTGCTCTGAAGGCAAAAACAGAAAGTTTCTGCAGAAAATGTGTTAGGCTCTTTTGAGTTACAGCTTCAGAAAACATTACCATGATCACAGAAGTCAAAAATCTCTGTAACTTGTTATAACAAATCATTTGTTTCTGGCAGCACCAACAGCAGCCTAGGTGTTTTGCAAATATAAAAGGGACTGTCTCTATTTATAGCTTGTATTCTAATGTAACAAGCAGACATGGAGGGTAGGGGAATGGGGAGATGCAAGCCAGGCAGGTGGTGATTGGACACACTGGTAATAGAAAATGTTAATAACTGTTGTAGCTCTTGCTTGGCCATGCGATAAGAGTGAGTCAGTCCCCCCCACCCCATTTCTCTTCTCAGACTTTGACCGTAGTGGGGGGAACTGGGACTTTTTGTCCAGCTGTCCTGGCTGTGAGCAAGTAGTCAAGGAGTGGGGGAGCAATGTGGCGTGGGGCGTGACTCTGCCTCGCCTCTTCTGGCTGGGTGCATTGTGGAGAACGAGCTGCTCCATGAAAAGAGGTGAAACAACTTGCTCCCCCTTCAGAACAAGCAGGGAGCATGGAGGAAATGTGACCTACAGTTTGATCTCTGATCTGCTCCTGGGGTGGCACAGCTACGAGCCAGCCCTTCTTACTCAGGGCAGATCCTAAAGTCACAGCGTAGTCTGGTGTGACTGGTAGGCTTGAGAGCCATGTTCTCTCATTCGGAGGGAACATCTCTGCTCTTGATCTCTAGGGCATACAGCACTTGTGCTCAGAGTTTTCCTGTGCCTGGTCTAATTTCTGCATCAGGAGATCAGCTACCAAAGTAGCAGTTCTGTAATTGTTTCTAACAAGGGAAGAATCACAGGATGTTCTTTAATTGGGAAATAAGGAAGGAGTGCAGACATTCATGTGCAAGCCATACTGCATGTTCAAAAGTTTGGAATTGATAAAGAACATTTGAATAAAACAACCATACAGTGCTGAGTTGGTTTTGTTTCTTTGCAAGCATGTTTTAGTGTGTAGTATCAGCAGCCCCAGTGCGTGCTGTTATTATTCAGTTAAACAAGTATTTTAATAACTTGCTACCTCACCACTTAATAAATTTAACTCAGGATAGCTTGCCAACTTCCCCTTTTAGGACCAGCTTCTGCCTTCTTTCCCTATTTGGGAAGAATTAAGTGTCAGAACCAAAGCTTTAAACTTTATACATCTGTTTATCTGTTTACTTTCAACTGCGAGGCAAGGACATTTAAAAAAGGGTAGTGATGAAAGGCCTCACTTTGACACACAGTAAAATGTTTGATAGAGAAGCTGGAAGAAAGTGGGTTTAAAATGCAGGCCATGTTGGTTTGCATTACATTAGTACTGACAGGCCCCGGTCAGGATCAGAGTCGCATCGTGCTTGGGGCTGTACACACAGGAAGGACAAAAGTAGTCCCTGCCCCAAAAAGCATTCAGTCTTTGATTACGATAGAACACAACAGATGGGTAAATGGGACGATGAGGGACTGGTGAAACAAGCCAGTTTTGCACTGTAAGTGATAGTCACAGCTCATTGTCCTCGGCTGGCAGCATTTTGTAGGCATCACAGTCCAGGTGAGTCTTAAGGAGGATTGTTTGAATTGTTTTGGAGGGGTTTCTCCCATCCATAAGGGTCACCAAGGAAGAAGGCATAGAGGTGTTTGAAGGAGAAGCTGAGTGACAGGAGCACTAGATTAATAGTGGCTAGTTAGGGGGAGCCTAAGCTATGAAGAGCCTTAACAGCAAAGAGAAGAACCTATTGCTTCATGTGGAGGAAAAGGGAGTGCTAGCTGAGTGGTGCAAAGAGGGGACTGCCATGGTCAGAGCACTGAGCCGCATTTTGAATGGACTTGAGTGGGGCAAGTTTTCTGCAGGTTCTGACTTTTGGGATCCAGATGGGAATAAAAATATCTGAATAATAATAATAATAAAACTCCTTTAACATGAACATGAGAGGAATGGCTGTTAAAAACGATACCCTACTTAATACAGACAGGCATGCATATGGGTGTGTATAGTAGCTCCTTGTAATTAATTGCTATTGTCAAAAGGCTATTGTCCACCAGACAGTAATGTACTATAACTCGCTCTTAAAGAGAATTTGTGGTCAGTACTAGTGATATGAAATCTCAACAGCAGAAATACCTAGTAAGGGAGATACGCCCAGTTTGGTCATTTAAGAGAATTCCCTGTTTGTAGAATTGTTTGCTCTTTGAGAAATGTACTTGCCTACATTTTAATTGTTGTTTAATTCTCTTCCTCATAGCCTAGAAAAGGACATGGATAATGTCTGTCCTGAGAAAAAGGACTTAAAAGGCTGTCCCCGGGACTCTGGCTATGACAGCCTCTCCAATAAACTCAGCATACTAGATAAACTTCTCCACACCCATCCTGTGTGGCTACAGCTTGGCCTGAATGACGCTGAAGCAGTGGAAATTCTGCAGTCCCAGCCTCCTGGAGTAAGAGACAAATCTTCAAAATGTTTTTATTTATTTAAAGTATCTCTTCCTAATGTAGCACACACTCACCAGTGGGTTACATACATGAAAGGAAGCTCATCCCTTAGGGCCACAGCAGTTCGAGTCTGGGATGAGTCATCCCCCTTACGTGATAGCCACCATCTTGGCTGATGCTTCGTGGATTGAACTAGGGCCAAAAACATGAGCTGATGTAGCAACAGAGCGCTGCCTCTCTCGCTGGGGCTGTAGAAGACTCATGTTCTCTATGGATCAGGCACAGAGGAGGGACTTGTAACGCTCACTGACCAATGGGTCACACTATTATTAGATTTGCTGGGCTGGACCCTAGGCCCAGCTAAACTTTCTCCCCAGTTGAGGGAGCTCTCGGCTAGTGTAAAGCTGGAGTAGCCAGTTTGTTCTCTAGGTGCACCCCACCTCCTGGCCCAGGGGGCTTGTCAGAGGTAGGAGTGGGCAGGGTGGAGTGCAGCTGCACTCCATTAATTCTTGGCTGGTGTATGGGCCTTGGGGACTCTCCAAGATCTCTCTCCAGATCTCTCTAGCCTGTGCTGGAGCTGGATTAGATGCAGCATGTTAATTTGGGGAGCCTTATCTGGCTCTCTGATAGCACCTCATCTTTCTCCTACCCTCAGCAGATCTCTGTGCAGGAAAGAATCCAACCTGCTAGGCTTACAAGTACAAACAAAAATATTTTTCTAACTATCAGCACATCGCACTTGGCCTCAGGCCTAAAAGGGCCATCATCAATTTGAATAGCTCATTTCTGTCTGAAAATGTTGATTTTCCATTATTATGAGTAATACTGTGCCTAAGCTGAAAGCAGTTAGTAGACAACCATTTTTTCTTCCTTTTGTTTACTTTGTGTCAGTGACAGCATTTGTGTAGTCAGTGTAATTGTTTCCCCTCTACAGTCAGGCTCCAGTCCTTCAGTGAGCTCCGTGTGGGTGGACCTCAGTCCATGTGGAGCCCTGTTGATTTACATGGATTATTCCTCAAATATGTGAAAAGCAGCTTGCAAGACTGGGACCAAAGTTAGTTTATTTCTTGATGAAAAGCCCCTTATGAACATTGGGAGGGGAGCAGAAAAGTGCTTATAAATCCATTTTAAAAAAACAAACCTTCAATTGAAACGAATTTCAGTGGGAATTGGGCACCTTAACTCACTTAAATTCCTTTGAACATTCCAGATTGAGTTTTTCAACTCTCTTATCCCTGTAATCAAATCAAAATTTACATTTTATTAAACATATTTTGGGGGATTGAAATTTGCATTCTTAATTATAGCTGTTTACATCCTCAAATATTTGTATTGCATTTGTGTTTTAAAATGTATAACCCTGGAAGTTGAAGCTAGACAAATTCAAGCTAGAAATAAAGCTCACCTTTTTTAATAGTGAGGGTAATTTTAACCATTGAAGCAGCGTACAGATGGATATAATGGATACTTTGTCACTTTGTCTTTTAAAATGAAGATGGGATCTTTCTAAAAGATGTAGTTTAATTCCACTATAAGTTACTGGATTTAAGAAGACAGGTTAGTAATGGAGAGCGACCTAGATCACTTAATCAACTGGATATAAGCAAACAATGTGCATTTTAATACAGCTAAATGTAAATGTAGACCACTGGGAACAAAGAATGTAGGCCACACTTCCAGGATGGGGCACTGTGTCCTGGGAACCAGTGTCTCTGAAAGATGTGGTGTGGAGGATAATCAGCTGAACATGAGCTCCCAGTGTGACTCTGTGGCCAAAAAGAACTAATGCAATCCTGGGATGCATAAATGGGGGAATCTCAAGTAGGAGTAAACAAGTTATTTTACCTCTGTTTTTGTCACTACTGTGACCACTTATGGAACACTGTATCCAGGTACCCACAATTCAAGAGGGATGTTGATAAATGGGAGAGGGTTCAGAGAAGATCCACAAGAGTCATTAAAGGATTAGAAAACCTGCTGGTAGTGATAAACTAAATAGATGGAGCTCTTTGTATCTAAATGGGGAACAAATATTTAACAATGGGCTCTTCAGTTTAGCAGAGAAAGGTATAACACGATCAAATGCCTGGAAGTTGAAGCTAGCTAAATGTAGACTGGAACCGAGGTATACATTTGTAATGGTGAGAGTAATTAACCATGGAACAATTTACAAAAGGTCATGATAGATGCTCCATCACTGACAATTTTTACTTCAAGATTGGATGTTTTTGTAAAAGATCTGCTTGAGGAATTTTGGGAAAGTTCTCTGGCCTGTGTTATGCAGAAGGTCAGATTAGATTATTTTAATGGTCCCTTCTGGCCTTAAAATCTATGAAAAGCATCTATAACAAAGATTTCTAAAATTGTATTTCTTTTTCCTTCTTGATAGATCTTTCTGGTTAGGAAATCCACAAGAATGCAGAAGAAAGTCCTTTCGCTCCGTCTACCTAATGAATTTGGATCTCGCCTCAAGGAATTTGCAATAAAAGAAAGCACATATAGTAAGTCATGTATTATGGGAGTCATTTGCTATACTGTATGGGCTAGATTCACTTTGCATTGGTGAAACCCAGTGTCTGGGCTCTAGGCTGTAAGCAGCAAAAAAATCAACCAGGGTCAGGGGAATAACAGTGCAAGCTGCCTACAACCTCCACTCTGCTGTGGGTTCCAAAGCCATCTGGGCAGACCTTCTCGTGAGTGGGGCTGGCCCTGGAGAGGGTGGACAATGTGCAGATTAAGGCTTCGATTCAAACATATGCCTAACTTGCCTTAAGCAAGTGAGTAGTCCCACTGAAGTCAATTAGAATACTCATATGCTTAAAGTTAAGGCATTTGCTGAATGGGGGCCTCACTGCTTGTTATAGGCAGTCTCCACTTGTGAGTCTTCCACAGAACCCCACCAGAATTTAAAACTGTCCTTCCTTGATGATGCCACCATCACCCTCCACCAGGTGACTTCTCTTCTGGCACATCTTTGCCCTGGGCACAAAGGAGAATCTGGGTTTATGTATTATTTTTAGTTGTTTGTTTCTCAGAGCTAAAAACAATTTTCACCAATCAGAAATTTAACCCCATTGAGAAACATTTCTAATAATCCTTGGTTTTCATGATGATGCAAGTATTATTTGTTCCATGTCTAAGGCCTTGTCTACACTGCCACTTTACAGCTCTGAAACTTTCTCGCTCAGGAGTGTGAAAAAATACCCCCCTGAGCGATGCAAGTCTCAGCGCTGTAAAATGGCAGTGTAGATAGTGCACCAGTGCTGGGAGCTACTCCCCTCGTGGGGGTGGGTTTTTTACAGTGCTTTTTGGTGCTGCAACTACACAGCCACGTTAAAGCGATGCCACGGCAGCACTCTAACATTGGTAGTGAAGACATACCCTTAGTTACTAGAAATAAAACATAGGCTGGGTTCCAGTAAGTTTCAAAACAAAGCTGTAGTGATCTCTATGAAAAGAGGGAGTGAAAAACAGTTCTAGGTAAAACTGAGAATAAAAGAGGAAGCTGTATCTTCCTCAGATTATAGCACAGTTTGGAAGCTGCAGATAGAACAAAGGGGTTATCTTAACAACATGCTGAAAACTG
This sequence comes from Mauremys mutica, assembly GCF_020497125.1. Classification (NCBI taxonomy): domain Eukaryota; kingdom Metazoa; phylum Chordata; order Testudines; family Geoemydidae; genus Mauremys; species Mauremys mutica. The sequence continues at coordinate 205,327,265 of NC_059074.1, forward strand.
GGGTTGAAATTTAGCAGCAGAGTTTCAGCTAAGCAGCCTTTTTCAGGAATGATCTGTGAAGGAAAAGCTATAAAGACCTTTATCTTTCTATAGTGTTCTTATGTGATTGAGTTTTTTTTTCTTTCTCATGTTTATCCATTACTATTACCCTGAATCTTTACTTACATGGCTTCTTTACTCAGAGTGACATTTACTACAGACCGGAATGGGTGGCTCCAGGTTTGAAGTCAATGTTGTTGCACCAACTTGTTTTTGTATTTATCCGTGGTCTGTAAACATGTATTGATATCAATACAAAACCATGGTGGAAATTACATGGGAAAGGTCTTTATTATTTCTGAGCATTTAAAATAGCAATGTTTGAATTTTTAGAAAAGTTCTAGTGCAATTTTATTAGAAAAAAAATTAGCTAAACAATTGGTAATAGCCATCACAAGGCATTAGTATAAATCAGACTTGGTTGGAGAGCTTTGTTAAAAGGGGAATGATTCATAGATTTGCCACCTATCATTACTAGTGGTTACTGTATTGCTGCTAATGTAATTGAGGCAAAAAATGGGTGCAAAGAGAGAGAGAGATTTTTAATTAACTTGTCTGTATTAGTACTATGAATAACACATGGTCTCAGTTGTTGACTGGCTGTTCTGTTAGAAGTTGTGCAATTTTAATCTCCTTTGATTCATTTCCCAAGGATTAGAACATGTTTGGAATGAAAAAAACAAACCCACCGCCCAGACTATCAGTATGTTTACTAGAATGTTTTTGACCGAGACACATACTCCTCCTCCACACAGTTGTTTTTGATTAACAAAACAGTAGTCAGTTTGATGCTGCAAACTCCTTACTACTTACGCTGTGCAAAAGCCAGGAGTCTTTATATTAAGCCTGGTTTCTTGGAATGTGCATTGAAAGACTGATCTGTTTTTTTCATAATCTTTCTTTACAGCCTTTTCATTGGAGGGCTCTGGAATAAGTTTTGCTGATTTATTCAGGCTCATCGCTTTCTACTGTATTAGCAGGTAAGATTGTATTATGTTATGTTTTGAGTAGCGTTTGCTAGACCATCCTTAAAAATAAGTAACCGTCCATAAGGATTTTCTTGATTAAATATGGTATAAATATTCATCATCTTCATCATCTCCCTTTGCCAAGGTTGGGTAGGGTTGACTTCCATTGGTTTCTTGGCTTAGATAAGTACCTAGACTGCCAGCCACCTTAAGTCTAGTATAAATATTACTAATCTATAAATATTAGTAGACCATTTTAAAGGATAACTGGCTAAATAACAAGAGAGCATGAACTGAAGCTAAGAAAACACAAAAGAAAGTCCTTGTTACCCACTGTCTTACGTGGCACTGACTAACAAAGGATTGTGACCATTATTGCAGAAAGTAGTATAGAACACTTCATTGACTAGACTGGGTTATGCAGCAGGACAGCCAAAAAGTTTGTAAACTTTAGAGAAAATGTGAAAGTTTTGACAGATTTCAGTGTTATGATTGTCTTGTTAAACCAGGGGTAGCCAACCTGAGCCTGAGAAGGAGCCAGATTTACCAATGTACATTGCCAAAGAGCCATAGTAATAACGTCCACCGCTCCCCATCAGCTCCCCTCCCCACTGCTCCCAGTGCCTCTCGGCCACCGGCAGCCCTGCCAATCAGTGCCTCCCCCTCCTTCCCCGCACCTCCCAATCAGCTGTGGCGTGCAGGAGGCTCTGGGAGGGAGGGGGAAGAGCGAGGACACGGCAGGCTCAGGGGAGGGGATGGGAAGGGGTGGAGTGGGAGCAGGGCCTGAGGCAGAGCCAGGGGTTGAGCAGTGAGCACCCCCCGGCACATTGGAAAGCTGGCGCCTGTAGCTCCAGCCCCGGAGTTGGTGTCTATACAAGGAGCCGGATATTAACTTCTGAAGAGCCGCATTTGGCTCCAGAGCCCCAGGTTCGCCACCCCTGTGTTAAACAGTTGCCTCACTGGTTGTGTATTGTGTGTTGTGTGTGTGTTGAAGTGCCTGGTATGTGCCCCTTACATTCATTTTAGTGTGAATTCAGTACTTGTGACAAGTCCCAGATTGATAGCTCTGGGGAGTCAGGTCCTTTGTTTAGCCATAGAACAGGTAGAGCCAGGCCAAACTTCATCTCTAGGGGAATCTGTTCTAAGGACGGGGGGCGGGAAGAGTTCGATCTCCTTGGCTCAGACTGCCAACAAGGTTGCCAGTTATTGCTGGTTATGGTGGTGATTTATGGCAGTGTGACTATTTACCAGTGGAGACTCAGAGCACCAAGTTTGCTGTTGTTATTTACCGTTATGGAGCACACAGAACCCCCAAGATCAGGACCCCTTTGTGTTAGATGCTGTAGATGCACACGGTAAAAGACAAGCTCATTTGTATAAATAACTTAGCACTCAGAGAGTGGCTGAGCCAGACTGGATTGAAACTGGTAACCTAGCAATGAAAGGTCCTCTATCTCATCCCCATTCAGACTCTGTTTAAAATGAGATTTCTACAGAATGGCTTTTAATTTTCCATATGGGGCTTTACATTAATTTTTGTTCGGCGCAAGGTTGAACCTGAATCTCCAGTTAAGGCCCAGCAGTCTCATGGAATCATCCTGCCTGGAGAAATCAGAAATTGCAGGGGTGGATGCAAGACTGCACCTGTACACTAATTTGCAGCCCTGCTTCCTTTCTCGCTGCACCCTCATACAGTGAAAGACAAAGAAAAGTGAGGAGAAAACCGAAGGGTGATGCAAACCCACACAGCTGTAACTATTCCAAAATGCTACTCCTGGATATTCATAAAGACACCCTCATCTGAAATCATATCCAGGGGTTTTAATAGATTTTTTTTTTTTTACCCTCCGTCATTAGCAAGATGCTCCTAGAAGCTTGTGGTTTATTTCCCTGCCAATGTCTTTCTTTGATGAACATTTTATTTTGCTGTTTCTCAAGCAGCAGAAACCATTCCAGTTCCTATCCTTTTCAGACGGTGTCTTGGCAGCATGTGGGATGTAAGTGGGAGTATGCACAGTACTGGGGGAAGCTGTAGTCAGTGACTGTGACAGAGCAGCTGAGGGAGCAAATGTATCTAAGGCCTTGTCTACATTGCCAGGATAAATAGACCTAAGTTACGCTACTCCAGCTACGTGAATAACAGAACTGGAGTCGATGTAGCTTAGATGGACATACTGCTCTCTCATCAACTTGATGCTCTCCCATCAACTTACCTTACTCCTCTTGTTCCAGTGGAATACTGGAGTCGACCAGAGAGCACTCTGCAGTCAAGTTAGCAGGTCTTCACTAGACACACTAAATTGACCCCTGCTGCATCGATTGCAGCAGTGTCAATCCCTGGTAAGTGTAGACATGGCCAAAGAAAACACAGAATAGATTCTTGACAAGAATAGAGAATTTAAAAAACACAGCTGGGGTTTGCAAAGGAACCTGTGAGAGCTGGGTACCAAAGTCACAGTGAAATTCAGTAAGGTTTGGGTGCCTGATTTCCTTAGGCTCTTTTGAGAATCTCAGCCTATGAGTGAAAGCTGTGTCCCGGTGAGATCAATGGGAATTTTGCCATAGCCTTAAGGAGGATCAGAATTTTACCCTATATAGTTAGCATTTGGAGACATTCCACCCTAGATTAAAATGGAGTTCAGATTTTGGCCCATGGAGATGTTGACAGTGTCCCTTCAATTACTTGTAAGTGTGTCAACTCACTGCATATGTTTGTGATTTTCATCTGTTTGGAGTTTGCTGTTGCTGATTTTTGAGGGTGTAAACATAAAATATGGCAATTCAGTGATCAAAAAGCTGTTGTCTGTATTACGCCAGATGCTCAGTATGCTTACAATTTTGAAAATAAATCACCTGTAGTGACACCAGTTGTATCTGAATGTACATAAAAGTGTGTAGGATATTTTTGCTACACGACCAGTTCTTATTTACTTACTATCATTACATAGGTACTTCTACAAATTTTGCAGTTTTTCAGGCTCTGGTGTTTAAGAATGCACTGGTACAAGTATAAACAAGTGGGTAGAGAAAAGATTTAATATACGATGTAATAAGTGCTTACACAAAGTACTTAGACAAAGTAATTCTTAAGTTCTTGTTTCAAAGGATTTATATAGTCAATGTGGTTTGTAGTTAAGTACCATCTGTGGAGTCCCATATGTAAACATCCATTTATTATTTTAATACATATTGAGTAGAAAACAGATATGGTGACAGTAGTATGAATGTAACTGTATTTATTGGAATAAATATTTTCAAACTAGAGGTATGTTCAGACTGACAGAGTTTACAAGCACTTCTATATTCTCTGTCCTAAATCCCCATTCAGGTTATTTTTGAAAACTGGAGGTTAAATTGGATCAAAACTCAAGTTTTATTCACAAATAGGAATTTTGGGTAAAGTGCTGATTTTGGCAGATGAATGTTTCAATAAACAGACTGATGTACTCTAAAAGACCAGAGAAAAAGCTACTGCTATAATAAGAGGAAAAGTGGGTGGAACAGGGAGAGTCAGTCCAGAAGAAAGGAACATTGGGGAACTGATTCTCATTTACACTAAAGTTTCTTTACACCAATGGGGTTTAAAGGATTGTTGATTACATCATATCACTTTATGGCCCCTTTCAACTGCCAGAGCAGTTCAAAGTAGCTTTGCTGTAAATGAGAATCTGACCTGTTGTCATTGCATATGCTGGAGATAATGAAAAATTTAAAATATGGAAATAACAGCAAAAATTACTAATACTGTTCTTTTTTTTAAAACAAGGGATGTCCTGCCATTCACCTTGAAATTGCCTCATGCTATTGCGGCAGCAAAGACAGAAGCTGAACTTGAAGACATTGCTCAGCTGGGACTGAGTAAGTATGACTATTTACATAGGTTTATTGCCCTGTGTCATTGTAACTGTATCAGTAAAATAGTCCTTCTGCAAAAAATCGGTAAACGATGGCCCAGTTAGTTTTTTTTAAAAGATGATTTTGTTGTTGCAAGTAGCTTAATTATCCCACTTAGTAGCAGTCTATTGCCTTCCTGTCCTGCTGATAAGCCTCCGTGATTTGATGTGCTGCACTGCTGCCCCCAACTTTCTGTCTAGCTGTATGCACTCTGTCCCACAGAACACCTCCGGCTGATCCAAATACAGTCCCAGAGTCCTGAGAGCAGGGTATGGTGCAGTCTCGCATGCATTGTAGGTTAGAGCAGATGCAGCTGAAAGTGGAATGGCAGTTATTGGCTTGTACAGCATAACTCTTAGCTTGGTAATTGCTGGAAGATTTTGAACGGAATTCATCATGAACAGCATTCTGTATTCTGATTGGCACATGCTTACATTTGCAAAGTGATTTAGGACTGACTGTTCAGAGGTGTGCTGGCCCGAACGCAAGTAGAAACACATGTGAAGTATATGTATTCACGTTAGTATGATGAGTATTTTCAAGTGGGAGGGAAAATACAAGGGCGTGTCCCTAGCAAATGCTCAGTTCCACTGCTAAAACAAATACGGGCACATCCCAAAATGTGCCTTGAGCCTAAAGCAGAAGTGAAACCTGGCAGAATTTTGAACTTGGACCTGAAACAGATACTGTCGAGCACCTCCAGGCCATGCTGAATTCTTTTTGAAGCCAGTGGGAGTTGAGGGCACTCTGCACCTTTCAGGATCTGGCCCTCTTACCCATTTAACTGAGAGCAGAATTTGGCCTAGTAAACTTTTGTATGCCCTTTCCCAGCACAGTGATTTGCACTGTAATAGGACTTGAACACAAGGATCTTCACAGGATTTTACTCTGCAGTGAGCCCCTGAGGTGGCTCTGGATTTTGTTTTGCAGCAGTAACCGTGGTGATCATTTTATAAGACTCTGGTCACCGAAGTCAGCGTAAAGTGTGTTGTCTTTTGCATTGATAATCTGTAGCTTCAGGTAACTAATGAAAGTTTAGACTTACACATGTTGCAGCCAGGCTAAGGGGCAAGCACTCTTGTGGGGGAGTTTGTTAGGTCACTGTACCCAGAGAAGGGCATGATGAGCTGGGTTGGGGTGTTGGAATCTCAGCCTCTTGTACACCTGATGGCAACACGTACTAGAGGAATCTGTCCAAAGGAGGTGCATAGGCCACTGCTCACAAGCTCTCCACTACATCCATTCCTAGAGTTACTGTGCTTGTGTTTGTCCTGTGCAGATAGAATACCTGAGAGCACCACTGCTTGTGTGCTGCAGGCCTGTAATCCCTATCCCTAGACTTCCTCTGGCTGAATTTCTGCCCTTGGTTTTGAAAACTAATAATATGTTTGAAAGCTGAGAGAGGAATGCTCTAGTGGCTAGGTGTAAGCATGGGGGTCAGGAGCCCCAATTTCAAGTTTCCTGCTTCACCACAGACTTCTGATGTGACCTTGGATGAGTCACTTAGTGTCTCTGCCTCAGTTTCTCATATGTGAAATGGGGTTAATAGCATTTCTCTGCCTCATGGGGTATTGTGAGGACCAATTGGAAGGAAGTGTTGTTTACTTCTCATAACACAAGAACTAGGGGTCACCAAATGAAATTAATAGGCAGCAGGTTTACAACAAACAAAAGGAAGTATTTCTTCACACAAAACACAGTCAACCTTTGGAACTCCTTGCCAGAGGATGTTGTGAAGGCCAAGACTATAACAGGGTTCAAAAAAGAACTAGATAAATTCATGGAAGCTAGGTCCATCAGTGACTATTAGCCAGGATGGGCAGGGATGGTGTCCCTAGCTTCTGTTTGCCAGAAGCTGGGAATGGGTGACAGGGGATGGATCACTTGATGATTACCTGTTCTGTTCAGTCCCTCTGGGGCACCTGGCATTGGCCACTGTTGGAAGACAGGATACGGGGCTAGAAGAATCTTTGGTCTGACTCAGTATGTTCTTATGTTAAATTCATTTGTGTGCGACACACTCAGTTGCTGTGATAATAGGGGCCATGTAAGCATCTAGATAGTTTTTGAATGTAGCTGTCAGTTAGTGCCCGAATTTATTTCTGTCTGATTACTTGATTTTTGACCTGGTCGGGCAGAAGCATGTTGAACACCTGTAGTATAGTTCGCAGGAGTCTATGAGGTTGCTGAAGGAACTGTTGTCTGATTTCCATAGACTCTCACAGATGTTTTACTGAGGGCTATGAGGAGACTTCAGTTACAATTCGTCAAGTTAGTACAGATTTTAGTGTTAGTACACATTTTTTGCTGATGGCCCTGCATAGTCATATGTGCTGCTGAGTATTTTAAAATCTCAAACAAATTGTGTAATTATTACAAATGCACAGCTGCAGGTTGAAACACAGACACGGATGCCTGATCAGCATGGCTAAAGATAGTATCTGCCAAGGGGACAAAAATCTGATTCCAAACTCGTCATGCTCAGCTTGTTTAATTTTTTACTCCAAACAAAAATATAGTTTTTTTGCAAATTCCCAGGGCCTAACCTTCGTAAATCAGCATAGTCCTGCTGATGTTAGTGGAGCTACACTGATTAACACAAGCTGAAAATCTGGCTCTTATTTTCTAATCAAGGCCAGGGGTATTAGCTCAGGGTTTATTTCAGTCTCAAAACAGGAATAATGGATACTTTATAGCAATCATTCTTTTCTGTATATCCCAATTTACTTGCTATGAAGATTCACATTGGCCAAGATATTTATAAACTCTGTAGACAAATAGCTGCAGCCTGAAGGTTTAGCATTCAGTTGTGTCTGGCAGTGTTTTATGAAGCTTATTAAGAAATTTAAAAAAAAAATAAAAGCTTGTCTAAAGTTTTTCATGCTTCAACATTGTTCTATTGAGTTTAATGTGCTGAAAGCCAACTGCATAATATCTAAATTCTTATGTTAACACAATAATGATTTTCAGATTTTTGGAGCTCTCCGGCTAACAACAACCCCCCAAATCCTTCACCTCCCCGTAGGCCTCTGCCCTCAGACAATGCTTGCAAAGACTCACGTCAGCTCTGTCTTATAAATGGAGTGCATTCTATAAGAACCAGAACGCCTTCGGAGCTGGAGTGTAGCCAGACCAACGGAGCCTTGTGTTTTATTAATCCTCTCTTCTTAAAAGTGCACAGCCAGGATGTTAGTGGAAGTTTGAAAAGGCAGAGCCCAAGAACTCAAGATGTGAATGGGACAGAGAAGCCTCGCTCCCCCCCACCCAGACCTCCACCACCTTCTATTAATAGCCTTCTCACAAGTCCACAGCTCTCCAGGACTATAAAGCAGGGGAGCATGCCAGGAACAGTCAACCATAACAAACATAGGAACTTGGATTTGCTGCAGAAGAAACCAACCCCTGTTCCGCCTCCTCGTCTAAAGAAGCAGGCTGTTTGCTTAGAAGGGGAAGGTAATGCAAAGACCTTGGCAGTAATTCGATCTAGTCACAACTCAGTGCATGGGTCAGAAACTGCTAGCGTTCCAGGTGAAGCCCTGTGTGAACAAAATTTAGCAGCTTGCAGAAAGACCTTGGCTACAAACTCTGAGTCACAAGTACAGTGGAATGGAGGCAGGCAGAGACTGAGCGACATGAGCATTTCCACCTCCTCATCCAACTCGCTGGATTTTGATCGTAGTATGCCATTGTTTGGCTACGAAGGGGACACTAACAGCAGCCTGGAGGACTTTGAAGGGGAAAGTGACCAGGAAAGCATGGCACCCCCTTTGAAGCCCAAAAAGAAACGGAACAGTTCATTTGTTCTCCCCAAGATTGTGAAATCCCAGCTGAGGAAAGTAAGTGGGGTGTTCAGTTCTTTCATGACCCCCGAAAAGAGGATGATCAAGAAAATTGCAGAGCTGTCCCAGGACAAGCGCACTTATTTTGGGTGCCTGGTGCAGGACTATGTCAGCTTTCTCCAGGAGAACAAGGAATGCCACGTTTCGAGTACTGACATGTTACAGACAATTCGGCAGTTCATGACACAAGTTAAGAACTATTTGTCACAAAGCTCTGAACTGGATCCCCCCATTGAGTCACTGATTCCAGAAGACCAAATAGGTAAGAAAACATTCTCTCTCTCTTTTCAGGGCATGTAAAAAAAAATAATAATTCTGAATCCGAGGTCTGAGTCTTTGAACCAGATTTGGGGAGATAGATTTTTCTAGCAGAATTCAAAACCACTGATTTTTGTGTTTTGTGTTTTTAAAGCTCAAATACAGAAGTTCCATACAACTATGTTAGAATGAAAAGAGTTTTTGAGAAGTTGCCTTAAAACTATAATGGTGAATGTTGGACTTAATTTACAAGTGATTAATTTTTTTTTTTTTATTTCAGTGCTGAAATGTTACATTGGTGGAATCTACCCTGCAGTTTTTCTCTGATGTGTGTGGAAATATTTTTAGTATTTATTTAAAACAGTGTACACACACACACGCACATATGCACCCCCCATATGTTAATCATATACGGCAACCATAAAATTAAAATACATTGGAAATGAACAACAGATGGTGACATAGAGAGATTCCATAACTTACTATCCAAATACTCTCTCATTCACTATCGGCAATTTGCACTGTCTCCACTTGGTGTTGTGATATAAACAATAAATTTTTATAAAAAGGAGAGGGAGATGCTAATCTCTGGATTTCTGTGTCCCTCTGTCTGTAAGTGTTTTATAAATGTCTGAAAATGAACTGGATGATTGGGTTCACATTTTACTAACAGAGAAGGATTTATGTATGCACAAAAGTGAAATAGTTGGATATACATGTTTCTAACAGTCAGGGATTTGTGTATGCACAAAAGTAAAATAGTTGGATTGATACACACATTCTACTAACAGACAATGACTTGTGTATGTACAAAAGTGGACTTGTTGTATAAAAACTCTGATTGTCCCTTAGTCTTGATGTTTCTCAGCGGTGTTAGTAAAAGAGTTTGTAAGCCACATTTACGAGGTAAACATCCCTGAAGGAGAAATACTTTCCTTGTGAGGTCATTTCAGTCATAATTTGCTTGTTTTCCCCCTCACTTCAGTGTCCTAGCAGTTTGGCCAGTGAATAACTCAGTGACTTTTAAAATTGGCAGATATTTCTTTCACTGGCAGCGGTTAGTGTTTTTGTTTTGAAAGTTTGGAACTTATTGAGTAAGAGGTGCTTTTGTCACATTGCTAGTCAACAAGGAGGGAGTGAGGTTAACAAGTACTGCCAGGCAAATAATACACTCTGAAAGGTTTCCTGTAAAAGCAAGAGTATTTTAAAGATTCTGATTGCTTTAGTTAGAAAAGTAAAAGTATTGTGTGGACATTGTGTGTGGGGCTTTTGCTCTGTACAAGTATCAGTTCTGTTGTGTTTCTGCATAATTTTAGATATTTGACAAAGAAATACAGAGCTTCTTTTTTGTGATTTGGTCAAGGTTTGATTTTAACTTTCACTATTCTTTGCAAGGGTGTGGTTTAATCCAGCCGGTGGGTCTCATAATAGCTTGCTAAAATGATGTTTGCTTTTGAATGTCTCAGTAAATTAGAGTGACTGAAGTTATTGAGCACTGTAACCAAACTGCCTTAGTTTTCTTCAGTGATTGAGTGTCTGACTTTCTTTGTGCAGTTTCTTCTAAATAATTTATACAGTGAGGAAGTTTAAGCAAACATGGAACTTGCATTTGAACAATCTGTTGCTTTCACCACTACTGGAGCCCGCAAAACACCACAGCAGAGCAGGAACATCAAATGTTGCTGACCTAAGCAGATAGTTATGTGGCAGACAGACTTAGTCATCCTACATAGCAGAACCCTTTACAACAGAACAAAGGCCAGTCTAATCTCCCATTTAGTGTTTTATTTCATGGTTTTGGTACTGAATTGCAACCAGACTTGTGACTACAGATAAATAGTCTGTTAATTTATAATTCCTATTAAAGTTACATTGTGAGACAAAGGGCTGGTTTACACTATACAGTTAGGTCGACATAAGGTCCCTTATGTCGGTCTAATTATGTCAGTGTCTACACTACAGCCTTCCTCCCACTGATCTAAGTGCCTTACTACACCGACGACATAACTCCACCTCCACGAGAGGCATAAGGCTTATGTCAGTGTAGTTAGGGTGACACCGAGTCTGTGTAGACACAACATCCTTTACATTGCCGGTCTTGTCAATTTCATGGCAGGAGCCCTCAAATTGACCAAAAAAAGCCCCTGCTCCCCTAGAGAGCTGGGTGGCTGGACCCTGCTCCTAACTGGGAGCTGGGGTGAGAAATCCAGGGGGCTTTCCCCCACTCCTAGTTGGGAGCTGAAACCAGGGCAGCTTCAGACCTCTGCTCCCAGCTGGGACCCAGGGTGGCCTTGGATCCTGCCCGCCCCCAGTTTGGAGCTGGGCAGCCTTATCCACTGAGCTGTGAAATTGACAAAACTGCCTGGGTCCTGGGGAGCAGGTGGGGGTGGGGTGAGAATCTGGGGCAGTGGGACTCCACTCCCAGATGGCAAGAAGCCCCGGGCAGCTTCCCCCCATTCCCAGTGGGGAACAGGCATGGGACAGCCCACTGGGAGCCTGTGGGGCAGCAGGACTCCTGGCAGGGAGCTGCCAGCAGAGCTGAGAGACTGGGCTCTCAGCTCCCCACACTGTCCCTCACAGGTTAGTGGAAGTGCTCCTGATGAGGACATGCACCACTGACCCAAGGAGGGGTGTGTGGACATGCACCACCACAGTAATTACTGCGGTGGCTGTAAGTTGAACTAATATAGGTTGACTTAAGGTATGTCTACACTACCTGCCGGATTGGCGGGTAGCGATCGATCTGTCGGGGGTCAATGTATCGCGTCTCATCTAGGCGCGATACGTTGATCCTGAACGCGCTCCCCGTCGACTCCAGAACTCCACCAGGGCGAGAGGCGGAAGCGGTGTTGACGGGGGAGTGGCGGCTGTCGATTTCACGCTGTGAGGACATGAAGTAAGTCGATCTAAGATACTTCAACTTCAGCTATGCTATTCTTGTCGCTGAAGTTGCGTATCTTAGATCGACACCTCCCCGCCAGTGTAGACAGGCCTTAGATTTGTAGTGTAGACATAACCCAAAGGCTCTTACTGTAGGTACATCTGACTTGCTTATAGATATGCCGCACCTTCTGCCATGTTTGGAAAAGATTTCCTTTTAATATCCTTCACAGAGTACGCCATAGTGTTGGTGGTGGTTATTAATAAATGTTTATTTTATGATTATATACACTTGCTCTGATCAGGGTCCCATTGTGCTAGGCCCTTTACAGACATAGGCCTGGTCTGCATTACAGCTGCTGGTCGATCTAAGCAACCCAATTTGAGTTACGTCTGTAGTGTAACTCAAGTCGATGTAGCTTAGATCTACTTGCGGTAGGGGCCACACTATGCTATGTCAACAGGAGATGCTCTATCACCGACATTGCTTCCACCTCTCGTTGAGGTGGAGTACAGAAATCGATGGGAGAGCGCTCTCCATCGATTGAGTGTGTCTTCACTAGACCCGCTAAATCGATGCCGCTGCATCGATTGCAGCAGCGCCGATTTAGCTCCATTTTGAAGACAAGCCCATAGAGGCAGTCATGGCCCCTGCCACAAAGAGTGGATAGATTTAGAGCCAGTAGGCGCAGCTGCACCCCATTGGGAATGCTCAGGAGGAGGAGAGGTGCTGTTTGCACTACTGCCTTCCTGTGGGGAAAGGCAGCTTTATGTTGTCACTAGGGCTGGTGGAGGCTGGATACAGGACGCTTTGAATAAGCCCATCTTTGGGCATCCTGACTGTTTCCCCCTCCCTGGCCTGTTCTGCACACTTTGAGAGCTGCAGTAGCCAATTCCTGCCTCATTTCCCCCCCCCCCCAACAAAACAGATGTTTTGGCCAGCTTGTTCCACTGCAGCCAGTCAGACTTTCTTCAACAGGCTCCCCCATATCCGAGGTTACGCCGCAGGAAGCTGGTGTAACCCTGAGCTTAGTCAAGCCCAAAGTACTGAGGCATCAGAGCTCCAGTTTCTGAGAGTTCTGTTTAATTATCTGCATGACCGTGTGTCGTTTTTCTCAGACTCCTGGAAACAAAAGATACTGTAGGAAATCTTCCAGGTTTCCCAGAGAGAGGCAGATGAAGTAGTTTAACTTCTGCCAAACCATCCAAAGAACATGCACCAGCCTTTCTAATGATTCCTGACAGATGTCACCTAATTTTAATGCTGTAGACTGCTACCCCTTTATGAAATAACGACCTTCCCCTGGTAAGAACAAGGGAGTAGGCTCCTGTGCATTAGGACTCAGCAGAGCATGCGTGTATTTCTCTTTGGCACCAATTTGGAAACGACGGGGGAGATTTGTGAAGGTATAAAGGGGAGTTAGGTGCCTCAATTCCATGGGAGTTGGGTGCCTATCTGCCCTTGGTGCCTTTGAAAATCTCACTTCTAAATCTGGGAACTTGTTCTTTCTATTCTGTATTGCTAGGATAGTAAAAGTGGGGGTATATTTTTATATTGATGGACAGTAAATAACAGCTGATCAATAAAATAAACTTAAAATAAAACTCTAAGGTGAGATTTCAAAGATCTTAAGGGATCTGGTTACTTAAATCCCCTTAAATTTCAATGGAGTTTGAGCACCTAATATTTTAGGATGCTTTAAAAATCCAGTCCTAACCCATTGTATTATTTAAGAGTCAATAGAAACTAAACTGAGTGTAAAGAGTTGAATCCATGTCTAGCTGTATAAGCACAAAATAGAGATTGAGAGTGGTTTTGGAAAACTCAGGTTGAATTCAAAGTTCACAGATGTTTGAATTACAGATGTTGGATGCTTTATTTATGTTTAATCTCTGTGGCACCTGACAAAACAATAACAACAACCCTGATTCTTCTTCTGTCCCTGGCCAGAAAAAGATTAATGCGAATGCTTATTGAAGGCAGTTGTGGCTAGAAAGGATCTAAACAACTCAAGAGCTCCAGCCTGACCCCCAAAATCTAAGCCTATCCCCCAAAATTCCTAGTTTAAATACAAACAGGTAATAAAACACTGAGTGGTGGAAAAAGGCACCTAAATACACCTCTACCCCGCCATAATGCGGTCGTGGGGAGCCAAAAATTCCTACGGGGTTATATCGGGGTTGGGGCAGCAGGACTCCGGCGGTGATTTAAAGGGCCTGGGGCTCCCCGCAGCAGCCGAAGCCCTGGACCTTTTAAAGTGCCGCCGGAGCCCCACTGCTACCACGCTATACGCGAACCCATGTTCTATCGGGTCGTGTTATAGCGGGGTAGAGGTGTATAAACTAAACTGTTTGATCTGGCACTCTCAGCTGCTCGCAGCATGCTTTTTAAGGTTTGTATTTTAATGCAGGGCCTATTAGTATCAGTGTGGAATTGGCTAGTCCCTTCATTCAGGACATCCTTTGTCACAGACAGTTCCACAATTGAGAAATGGGAATCAATGTTATCCTGTGGTGAGAGACCAGAACTGAAAGATGTGACTTCTGGTTTCTTTTCCTGACTGTGCCTCTGACTTGCTGTGTGACTTTGAGCAATCATTTAATTCCCTGTCCTTCAGTTTCTTCTTTCTGTAAGAAGAGTGTAATGAGATATACCTACCTCACAGGCAAACTGTGCAATCTAGTTTAATGTCTGCAGAAGCTTTAACATACTCTGATGAAAGGCACTATAGAAATGCCAGGAAGTTCACCAAGCATAGGAGGCATAAGCTTTCCAAACTAAACTGTATCTCTCTTGTAGCTCCATGTGGTGTAGTACCAACCTGCTGATGTATGCAGGGTATTGAGAAAAACCCAAATTCGGCTAACCCAGTATAATGTGTAGCAATCAGGTCCCCCACATTTCCATCGCTGCTGTACCTAGGTGATCTTTTTGCTTTCAGCCTTCCAAGAAATTCTGTTCCTACAGGCTGCATCTTGCTGTGACAGTGCCCAGACTGGGCACATCTCCCCTCAACACTGTCTGTCTTAAATTACCAAAGTGGGGAACAGAACAGTGCATGCGGTCCTAATAGAGGGAAACGTGGCATGTGTGTGAGCATGGAGGCTGAAGGGGAAGGGGGGGGGAGATAATCTCAGTGGAAGAGCTATAGTTGGAAGCTGGGTGCAGTGAAGTTTTAAAATTGGGACCTTGGAGAAGAGGGGGAAGGTGGAAGACCATGGTATTCTCAGTGCAGGGAGGACTTGCAAAGACACGTGCTATGACCAGTGTATCAAACATCCCAGATTTAAACTTGTCCTTTGTTGCTCCTTTGCAGAGTTACACAACAGCATGTCAGCACAGGATACAGATGTATTTCCACAAGCCACAGCGAAACTCGCTAGCCTTTCATTGCATTTATCAAAGCACTTCCAGTTCCCATTTTGTGGCTAGTGACTAATAGTAAATATGGAGTAAAGGAGGCTTAACAAGACTTAATTTAAAATTATGTACATGGAAGCCCTCAGTGAGTGTGTGTGCCAGGTCCCCCTTTGTGCTGATCCACTGAGGAGATGAGTTGTTACAGCCCCTGGCTGCGGGGGGGCTTGGGACTTAAGCTCAAGCTGTAGCAGCTCATGCTTTTAGTTCTGGAGGTTCCTGGTTTGATCTCCAGTGCTTTGGCCAAGATGGTGGCCATCACATACCGTATTTATCGGCGTATAACACGCACTTTTTCCCCCTGAAAATAGGGGGCAAATGATGTGTGCGTGTTATACGCCGATATAACCTATAACCCCCCCCCCCCAGCGGCGCGGAGCGGCGCCCTAGCCCCTGCCCCACTCCCGAGCAGCGCGGCCCTAGCCCCCCCCCCAGCGGCCCGAGCCCCCGCCCTCTCCCCCCCCCAGCGGCGGGGCCTGAGCCCAGGCTTGCGCTGATCAGCTGTATGGCGGCGCAAGCCTGAAGGGAGGGGGTGGCCCCCCCAGCACTCACCCTGCGAACTGCTCCAGTCCAGCTTCTGGCGGCGGCGGCGGCGGGGGCGGGACGGGGTATGGACAAAGATGAAATATCGGGACGCGGGGGCGGCGGAGAAAAAAACCGCCGGAGCTCCACGCCTCGCCCCCCCACACCCCCCGCTCCGGCGGCCGGGTTTTGTTTTTTTTTTCCACTGGAGGGAGGGGAGAAGTGGAGACGGAGCAGAGGCAAGCTGATGGGGGTGGGACGGGGTATGGAGCGGCGGCGGCGGGGGCGGGGTTAGAGTTTTTTTGTTCCCCCCCCCCGCGTCCCGATATTTCACCTGTGTGATCTGGTCACCCTACTTAGCCCCCGCGCCCCTCCAGAGCGGCCCGAGACCCCGTCCTCCCTCCCTCCCCCGAGCGGCCCTGGCCCTAGCCCCCGCCCCCCTCCCGAGCGGCCCGGCCAGAGCTGCCTTAGCCCCCGCCCCCCTCCCGAGCGGCCCGAGACCCCGTCCTCCCTCCCTCCCCCGAGCGGCCCTGGCCCTAGCCCCCGCCCCCCTCCCGAGCGGCGCGGCCCGGCCCGGCCCGAGCCCCCGAGCGGCCTTAGTCCCCGACCCCCTCCCGAGCGGCCCGAGATCCCGTCCCCCCTCCCCCCTGAGCTTCAAAGTCCTTTATTTGAAATTTAAGTCTTTTTCCTGAAATTTCCCCCTTAAAATGAAGGTGCGTGTTATACGCCTGTGCGTGTTATACGCCGATAAATACGGTAAGCACTTAAAAATGTGAAGTATATGTATTTTTTTATACAGACGCCTCCCAGGTTACACAAACCCGACTTGCGCAAATCCGCACTTACAGAAAAAGTTCCGTAAGCTAGAAATGGGGGGGTGGTTGTTTTTTGGCGTAATTATTGGGTATGTGTTTCCGACTTAAGCAAAATTCGAGTTACGCAAGGCATTCCAGAACGGAATGCTTGCGTAAGTCGGGGAGCATCTGTAATGTCCCCTGAACACTCTTCGTAGAATTTTCAAGAGTGCTCCGCACTGGCCAAACTGTGCTCTTGTTTAAATCATTTGGTGTTATATCACTGATTCCAGTGGGAGTTGAGTGAGGCCAATGCTGAGTGCTTTAAAAAATGCCAACCTCAATACCTCAGAAAAACACAGGCAAACTAAGGCTGTCTGTGCAATATATTCTACCAAATATTCATGAAATGCCATGTTTTCAGTTCCCAGATTTCCACTTGTCACCAGTGCAGCCCATTAGGAAGATAGTAATCGCCAGACTGAGGGCCATCTAACACAGTATTCTGTCTCTGACACTGACCGGCACCAGGTGCTTCAGAGAAAGGTGTAAGAACCCTACAGTAGGCACACCCACATTAGGCCTCAGCCTGATCTCTAATAGCTGGAAATTGCCTTATGACATGAAGCATGAGGTTTAGTCGCTTTTCCAAGTTTTTGTAATTCATTGTGATCACTCTGGATATTCTTGTTTATCGTATAGAGGTCCAATTCCTTTTTGAATCTAGCTAAATTCTTGGGCTCCAACAACTTCCCGTGGCAATGAGTTCCACAGTCTAACTTCACGTTGTGCGAACAAATATTTCCTTTTATCAGTTTTGAATTTGCCATTTTAATTTAACTGAATGTTCTTCTGTTCTTAGTGTATTCTGATAGTTTGGGAGGGAGGAAGAAGGATTTTTGCAATAGAGACTATGAGATTAAAAGAAAAGCAGCTGCTTACAATAATTAACCAATGAGAAATAAACCAAATGCCAGTGTAGTCGTGTTGTCAGTTATATTCTCTTTGGCAGTAAAGAAGTAAATGACTTCCTTTGTCATTGATTATCTCTGTGCAAAACCACTATATTAAAAAGAGCCATTAGCCTCAATTTGTCTAGTCAAGTCTAGGCGTGATTAGTGTGTCTTTGAACAGTGTATACATTTTCTTTCTTAAAATGTGGTCTTCCTTTATTTAATTTTCATCTTTCTTATTATGTGTCATGAAGTGGGCCTGATGAAATGCATCCTAGAATACTCAAGGAGCTGACTGAGGAGATATCTGTGCCATTAGCAATTATCTCTGAAAAGTCATGGAAGACGGGAGACATTCCAGAAGACTGGAAAAGGTTAAATCTAGTGCCCATCTATAAAAATGGAAATAAGGACAACCCGGGGAATTACAGACCAGCCAGCTTCACTTCTGTACCTAGAAAGATAATGCAGCAAATAATTAAGCAACCAGTTTGCAAACACCTAGAAGATAATGTGATAAATCACAGTCAGCATGGATTTGTCAAGAACAAATCCTTTCAAACCAACCTGATAGCTTTCATTGACAGGGTAACAAGCCTTTCGGATAGGAGGGAAGCGGTAGATGTGGTATATCTTGACTTTAGTAAAGCTTTTGATACTGTCTTGCATGACCGTCTCATAAACAAACTAGGGAAATACAACCTAGATGGAGCTACTATAAGGTGGGTGCATAACTGGTTGGAAAATTGTGCCCAGAGGGTAGTTATCAGTGGTTCACAGGAATGCTGGAAGGGCATAACAAGTGGGGTCCCGCAGGGATCGGTTCTGGGTCCGGTTCTGTTCAACATATTCATCAGTGATTTAGATAATGGCATAGAGAGTACACTTACAAAGTTTGCGGACGATACTAAGCTGGGAGGGGTTGCAAGTGCTTTGGAAGATAGGATTAAAATTCAAAATGATCTGGATAAATTGGAGAAATGGTCTGAAGTAAATAGGATGAAATTCAATAAGGACAAATGAAAGTACTCTACATAGGAAGGGACAATCAGTTGCACACATACAAAATGGGAAATGACTGCCTAGGAAGGAGTACTGCGGAAAGGGATCTGGACGTCATAGTGGATTGCAAGCTAAATATGAGTCAACAGTGTAACGCTGTTGCAAAAAAACCCAAACATCATCCTGGGATGTATTAGCAGGAGGGTTGTAAGCAAGACACGAGAAGTAATTCTTCTGCTCTACTCTGCGCTGATTAGGCCTAAACTGGAGTATTGGGTCCAGTTCTGGGTGCCACGTTTCAGGAAAGATGTGGACAAATTGGAGAAAGTCCAGAGAAGAGCAACAAAAATGATTGAAGGTCTAGAAAACATGACCTGTGAGGGAAGATTGGAAAACTTGGGTTTGTTTAGTCTGGAGAAGAGAAGACTGAGAGGAAACATAACAGTTTTTAAGTACATAAAAGTTTGTTACAAGGAAGAGGTAGAAAAATTGTTCTTCTTAACCTCAGAGGATAGGACAAGAAGCAATGGGCTTAAAGTGCACCAATGGAGGTTTAGGTTGGACATTAGGAAAAACTTCCTAACTGTCAGAGCGGTTAAACACTGGAATAAATTGCCTAGGGAGGTTGTGGAATCTCCATCATTGGGGATTTTTAAGAGCAGGTTGGATAAACACCTGTCAGGGATGGTCTAGATAATACTTAGTCCTGCCTTAAGTGCAGGGGACTGGGCTAGATGACCTCTGAAGATCCCTTCCAGTTCTATGATTCTAAGTAACTGAGCTGTATGGAAGGATTAACACCCTCACCCTACCTCTTGCCCCCCCCCAATGAATGTCCCCCAGATACTCTGATTTGCTTGATCAGAGTAATGTAACAGAAGCCATTAGGAACAGACTTGTATTAAACATTTCACTCTTTGCAGAAAGGATGAGACCAAGTACTGTTAACATTCATGAATCACCAGCCAGTATTCTGTGAATCACAGTTTGGGAATTTCTGCACTAGACCATGCTGCTGCTCGTGCTGCTATGCTGCCTGCCTTATGGCAAAATTGTACTGACTGCTTTGCAGAGGAGCTGTCTCATCCACGGGCAGCTGGCTAGTGGTTGTGTGGGAGCTTGCGATCTGTAGCACTGTCAAGCCTGAACAGCTTGACCAGTGGTCAACCCCGGGGCTGCCAAGAAGCCTACCGGCAGCCAGCCCCAGGCCCACCAGAGCAGTGGCCCCCAGAGCAGCTGGCCAGTGACCAGCCCCAGGGCTGCTGGAGCAGCGGCCACGATGTGTGTATGTCACTAGAATAGCTGACGAGTGGCCAGCCTCAGGGCTCCTGAACAGCTGACGAGTGGCCAGCCCTGGGCCCGCCGGAGCAGCAGCTGAGGTTGGGACAGCTGCAAGCCCCTTTGTCCTCCCTCCCTGCCGTTATTTTTAGTCATAATCGGGGGCAGGTTACGGGCTTCCATGAGTTTTTGTTTATTGCCCGCTACCTGTCCCTGACTTTGACTAAAAATACTCGGGACAGAATCTTAACCTTACGCGTTGTTTATCCATAAAGCAGGGTGACCCATGGGATTGAAGTCAGGGAAGAGGGTACCACCCACACAAAGGTTAGAGCTTCATCATAATCTTTTGTCCTCACAATTTATTGGTAGAGTGAGTCTGCTGGCAGCATTCTCCCTCTCAGCCCTTTGAGACTGCTTAGGTTCTGTTAGCCTCTGAAGACTAGCCAACAAAACAGGTGCCTTGCCCCAATCAGAAACAAGTGCGCCAGCTTCAAACTACAAGAGGTAGTGATTGATCCAAGACATGGGCAAGACTTCTGTCCTCAGATCCTAGCCTAGACGCTCCCTTAGATGCATACGTCGGATAAAGACAGTTATCACAGACATCCCACTGCCATTAGAACCAGGAGATGTAGGGAATCTAAACTGTATCTCTTACATTCCAATGGCCTTCATATGATTTTTGACATGATTTGTTTAGATTGTGGTCTCTGTTAAGGGTCAGATCCTGCTAGCTCTCTATGTAAGCAACTCCAGTTGAAGTCAGTCAATGGGAGTTTTGATTCACAGTGAATGGAAAGTTAAGGCCTTAAATGTAATGTTTGGCAGCACTTAAAAAATAGCCTTTGAATTTGACTTCAACAAATTCCAGCAGATGAAATGCTAGCTACAGAAGTGTTCCACTTATAAGCACATCAGTTACACAGAGCTTTTGATGTTTAAATTCAGTAAATTTTTTTAAAAAAAGAAAAGGTAAACTGCCAATAAATACATAAATAAATAAAAAACCTGGCATTAATGATTTTAGCGAGGAATAGTATGTAGCATACTGAAATAGGATTATCCTAGTTCATTTACATTGAGGATGAGGGTGTGTATTTCCTGGATGGGAACAAATCTCTCTTCCACCAAGTATGAATGTAAGTATTTTCTCATCAAACCTGATCTTGAGTGAATGTTAGTCCAAATGGGGTCTAAAGATTCTCACTCTATTCTGGAATCCACCATTTACACCTCTGTTCCTTCCTAGTATTCTTTTATGCTCTTCTTCTGGCTGGGTGGACAGTGGATCTCAATGGATGGGTCAGGAGAGGATTGCCTGGATCACTCCCTAATGCTGTAGATAAGATACAACTCATCTGAAATGTCACATCTGGTCACAATTGGCAGCTATGGCATAATGGAGACTTATGGGTTAGCTGAATCCACCCTTCATGTTGTATCGTGTATACTTTGACCTGGACGGACCATCAGTGGTGTCTGATCTGTGGACAGCTGGCAGGTTACATGGTACTTGCTTCCAGTTGCTTTTACAGGCTCTATTGCCAAGCGCCTGAATGCCTATAAAAGCAGCTGGAAATGAGTCGGAGCCAGCTTACGTACCTCCATGAGGGGCTTCTACCTAAGAGGAGGAGTGGAAACAGGAGATCGGAGCCACCAGCAGGACTGGAGCATGCTAGAGGAGGCAGGAGCTGCCTATAGGACTGGAGCTACCTGTGGGAGAAAAAGGAGTTGGTATTTTGGAAAGTATGTGCAGGGAAAGAGGAGACTGGGGGGGAGGGTGTCGTGGTGGAGAAACGGGGGGAGGAAGCAGTGGGAGAGAGGTTTGAGATTGAAAGCTCTGCAGGGTATAGATTCTTTCTGTGTGTTGGTACAGTGCTCAGCATAATAGGGCCTGAGTCCTGATTGAAGCCTTTAAGAGCTACTGCAGTACAATTAATCATGTAGTGACCATATACTTTCCTAAGTTGATTTTCCATATGAACTACTGTTGTCATTGCCGTAAGGATGCTAGATAGTTGTGAAGGAGAGGTGATGTGGTCTGCATGACTGCAAGAGTAGAAGAGGAGACCTGTGTACCCATGATTTGGAAAGGAGGTGATCCACAAAGATGGGGTCCACACTGAAAAAATCAGAGACCCTGTTGTTAAACCTAGGAGGAGCAGGAATAAAAAGCCAAGTGGTTGCTATATCATGTGCGCCCCGTAGCTAAACAAAGACCATTAGGGTTGATGACAGAGTTGTGATAACTTCCATAATGAAATCTGAACTGGACAAAAACAGCTTGATTTTCATTTCAGTTGAAAAACCTATAACCAGGCCAAAGTTCATAAATCTTTTGGCAAAGCTGGGCTAAGTTTTAGCAAATCTGGATTGATTTATGGCTTCTGATGGAAACTATGCAAAACTGGATCGTTTCAACCCCAAACCAGAGAAAAGTTATGGGTTTTGACTGAACTGTATTGAGTTGGGATTTGTTTGAAACTGAAACTCAAAGCAAAACTCAGAGTCCCTAGATCCTTGTCCATCAAATCCACGAGGATAGGTTTGCATGAACTCCTGTGAACTAGAGCCACTATGTTCCATACAGCTGAATAGTCTGTTTTTATTTTGTTTTTCATATTTGCCAGACTACTGTGAATTCAAATGAAATACAGATTCTGATTTGCCTTTTAATTCCTTCTTAGCAAACATCCGGAAACTCGGCTGCATTAGTATATAGACCTTAGTGAATAGCGTCTACTCTAATTTCTCCTTTGGGAGTGGATACGTTAATACTGATTCTACTCTAGATGCTGAAATCAAATGAATGTGTGTTTCACTTTGCAGATGTTGTGCTGGAGAAGGCCATGCACAAGTGTATCCTGAAGCCCTTGAAAGGCCACATTGAAGCAATGCTGAAAGAATTCCATACTGTGGATGGCTCTTGGAAACAGTTGAAAGAAAACCTGCAGCTAGTGCGGCAGAGGAATCCTCAGGAACTGGGTGTATATGTCCCAACACCGGACTTTGTGGACGTTGAAAAGATTAAAGTCAAGTTCATGAGCATGCAGAAAATGTATTCACCTGAAAAGAAAGTCATGTTGCTGCTGAGAGTGTGCAAACTGATTTACACTGTCATGGAGAATAACTCAGGTAATTCTCTCTTCAGGTTAGATCTCCCTGCCTTGAAACAGTTAGGAGGGGGGAAGTAAATCCTTTGTCTCCCTGCTGATTGGAGTTCCCCTTTCTTCCCTTAGCTTTGATCTCTTGTCATCTGCCTCTCTGTTCCTCAGAGTCTCTGATAGACTCTGCTACTCAGTTTCTTTCTAGAGTGCTGTGCCGCTCCTGGCAGCGGATCAGTTAAGATATGCAGATTTATGAACTGCAGGAGCAGCCCTTGGAAGAACAGCTCTGGTTAACTACTAGCGTTTGAAGTTATTGAAGTATTGAAGCTATGAGCACGGCTTTCCATAGCTGTCCTTTGGAGCCTGAATTTGATATTCTTAGGCGGTATCTATATTACAGCTTATATCGGCAAAATTTACGTTACTCATAGGTGTGAGTAAGTCACGGCCGTGAGCAACACAAGTTACACTGGCATAAGCGCTCTTGTGCACAGGGCTATATCGGTGGAAGAGCTTCTCCTGCCGACATACCTTCTGCCACTCACTGAGGTGGGTTTTTTTATGCCGACAGGAGAGCTCCCTCCCATCAGCATAGAGCATCTTCAGTGCTGCACGTGTAGACATAGCCTAAGCCTGAATGCTTTCTGGAAACCATAGTAGATGCAGTTAAACGCATTCTGTATTTCAGTAGTGGAGTCTAACAAGATACAGTACTACAGTCTGAAAAATACTTTGTAACTGGAAGGTGGCAAACAAAGCCTATACTTCTGGCTAGGAGTGCCTGTGTATGTTCTACTCTGAGCACGATCTTTTACGTTTTAGATCAAAAATAACATTACCACTTCTACACTGCAACAAGTATCTAAAATACAACCAGGGACCTTGAGAGCTAGATAATGAAATGGAGTTACATACCGATAAGAGGCATTTTTAAAATACTTGTGCAGAGTCAACAGGAGGCATGCAGCTAAAACATGCTGCTAGATGGTGAGAATGCAGGGGTGTCACCCTGTTCTCAGGCTGTGGCCTTATCGGGTGTCACAAGCGAAGCTGGGTGAAGCTTGTGTTGGGAGAGTTCCCAAGGCAAATACAAGATGTTGCAGGAAGTGATGTTGGTAGGTGCATTTTTCCCCTCTAAGGAGACACTGAATCTGGACTCCAGGATAGGGTGACCAGATAACAAGTGTGAAAAATTGGGACAGGGGGTGGGGGATAATAGAAGCCTATTTAAGAAAAAGACCCCAAAATTGGGACTGTCCCTATAAAATTGGGACATCTGGTCACCCTACTCCAGGATGGTGCTGGAGGCCCAGTGCTCTTGGAGGTGCCATTTTCCTTCCTATGGATGGCACTTCTGCACGAGTTAGGTCCGGTATCCTGCCCAGGTTATATTCTGCCTGTCTGAATTCCTCTTGCAGTTTCAGTCTGATATAGTAGTGTTTACTTCCTGGCCCTAAACTGCTGCAGGTTGTTACTTCATGGTATTTAAGTGGCTCTTACATTACAGTGTTGGGTGAAGTGTTTCTCGCATGGATAATACAAATATTTACTAACTAAGAAGGCCATTTCAGTAAGTTACTGCACTGAAGTGGTGGGGCTGGGAGCAGGTGAATGTTCCTGAGTTGTGCTCTATTGCTAGCAAGCACATTGTTGCTCCTAAGTGTTACTGTAATATAAATCATGAGGGGAGGGGCGGGAGGGCTTTTTCAGGGGTTAGGAGCTGCTTAAGAATCTTTGCTGTATATCCAGCCAGCAGAGGAGTCTCTAGGGGGCCATTTAGCTGGTGTAACCAAGGGTATGTCTACACTACCCGCCGGCTCAGTGGGTAGTGATCGATCTATCGGGGATCGATGTATCACGTCTCATCTAGATGTGATACATCGATCCCCAAACGCGCTTCCCGTCGACTCCGGAACTCCACCAGGGCGAGAGGCAGAAACGGAGTCGACAGGGGAGCAGCGGCCGTCGATCCTGCACCGCGAGGACACGAAGTAAGTCAATCTAAGATACGTCAACAGCAAAAGGGTTTGGCCATTGTATCAGTGTCTGTGCTCCTTTTCCTCCAGGGAGGATGTATGGAGCGGATGACTTCTTGCCAGTGCTGACCTATGTAGTGGCCCAGTGTGACATGCTGGAGCTTGATACTGAAATTGAATACATGATGGAACTGTTGGATCCGTCTTTACTACATGGAGAAGGTAAATGTTTGTTTTTGTTTTTATTAAAACCAGTTGGAAGTGTGCAGGGAGAGGGAGTGGAGGGGGGGAGGGGAGTTCCCTCATAACATAATGTTAACCAAAAGTATTTAAAGGAGCCCCAGAGCTAATGGTGTGCTGCCAGTAGGTTAACGAGAGGCTCCCAAAACTGTCCTTGTTAGGCTGTGATATACCTGAGTCCCAGAGGTGCATGGGGTTGCAGCGTGTAGAGGTGAGGGACTGGGGAATCTGTTTGTGTGGGTTCCCATTTCCGTGACTAGGATTTCAATAACCCAGGAGGGACGTGGCATGATTTAGCAAACAAGCTTATATTATGTGCACATGTTGGATGTGTTTTATACTTCAAGTCCTGAAAAATATTCTGAGTCTATTTATAGTGCAGCAGCTTTCAATTCACATGTAATTTGGAACAGGGGCTGGGGTGAATGCCTGGGGGATTCTCTCCTGGGAAATACTTTGAGAATACCTCCCACGTGATACACTCTGGCCCATTCCAAAGGCAAAATATTTGCTTCTTGGGAAGTTTTTTTTTTTCTGAGCCCTGTGGAACAAGTTATCTGTGGCTGGGATGACAGAGAGGGCTAAATGCCATCAGAGGCAGG
Source organism: Mauremys mutica (assembly GCF_020497125.1). Taxonomy (NCBI): domain Eukaryota; kingdom Metazoa; phylum Chordata; order Testudines; family Geoemydidae; genus Mauremys; species Mauremys mutica. The sequence goes on from NC_059074.1 coordinate 205,353,038, forward strand.
AAGATCACCCCAGCCCTCTCCAGTTTCATGGTGATATTTAACAAGGTGCTCCTGCAAACTGCCCATCACTATCTATAGCTAGGAAGATAGTTCTTAACTCCTGTGGTCAGGGTCACTTGTGAGCCTAAATTTACATATTTTTGCCATCAAGAAAATTCAACTTCCTGCTCTCATTAGACTCAACAAAACTGCTGTATCCCGTTGGAAATTGGCATGTTTGAGAGGATTATGTCAGGTCTCTTCCGATCCCACAGTTGTCTGTTCCCTGCGTTGGAGTATAGACTCCTCCAGCACATTGTTCAGAAATCTCATAATGGAAAACATTTGATGTATGAAGCTGAAGAACATTAACATGCTTGAAACACAGAAACATCTGCTGAACTAACAGGAAGTTTTGTTTTTAGTTCAATAAAAGGAGAAGTCCACAGTTGATTGGCTCTTGTCTTTAACACCAGATGTTCTGATAATGTGTAGGAAGAACTGTCTAGTGATTTGGGACCATGCGGTTCAAAAGGAATGTACTGTCCAGTTTGGCTGGTGGGGTTAGTGGTTATGTCACATGTTTTATGTATAAATCTTGTTTGGAGACTAAAAGCCAAGAGGATGCTAACTATAATCTTGAAACTACTGCCGTCGGCATGTTGGTAATCTTTAAATGGCACTGAATGGCTATAGCTTCAGCTCAGTGGAAATCTCCCATTTGACTGGCTTGTTTTAAAAAAAAAATGGGGTGCCCTATGTCCCCTACTTGCAGAGAGCTCAGTCAGTGTTACCATTGACTTCACTCTGGGACTTTTACTGCTTTGGGGCTTGCATTTTCGGCTGTAATTCTGTCTTGGCTTAATTTAAATCCCTAATAAAGATGAAGTAAGTAGCAAGAGAGCTTTTTACTAGAGACCACCTCCTGAGCTAGACTGAAACAAGGGGATGCTGAAGGAGATAAAGAGGCCATGGGAGATTCCTTTTAAAAAAACACAAACTAGGGCCAACCTTCAGACTGGATTGTGTCTCAGCCTCCAAATTGTAGCAGACTCTCTGGAATATTTCCTGGGTGTAACAAATTGAATTCTCAGCTGTTGCTTGAGAGCAATTACAATAATTTGACATAAGGTTTGTGTACTGTAAACTGAAGATTTTTGTTTTAAAAAACAGCCTGTTAATTTTACTTCTACCCAAAATTCAGGAGGGAAATAAAAACACTATTTGAAAATGGGGTGTTCAAATTAATTAAGGGAAAATAATATCCAACTTAGAAGAGCATAGTGCAAATGCTCAGAAATAAGGAGCATTGCTTATGTGTCTTTTTTTGTTTGTTTTTTTTTCTTTTTCTTTTTGGTTCGCCGCTCTGGCTGCCCTGTAGAGGGCAGCAGCGTGGAGAAGGGGAGTGCCCTGCAGCAAACTCAGCAGGGCAGCCCGCGTCCTTCCCTTCCAGCCGACCGGAGTGGTGCAGAGTCCTCCCGGCAGGAGGGGCCGTGAGGCGCGCCCCGCTGAAGCCCTGGCCACTCCCCTTCTCTCCCTCCCCCTCCCCCGTGCTAGACCGGGCGCGCACTCTGCAGCACGTCTGCAGCACAGGGAGTCCCCCTGCACCCTATCTCCGGCTGCCCTGCAGGGGGTTTTTTTTTTTGCTTTGCCCCCCCCATTTTTATTTATTTATTTATTTATTGCTTGGGGCAGCAAAAAAGCCAGAGCCGGCCCTGACCCCACCACTGTGCTGCAAGGGAGAGGTCCCAACACCCCCCCTCCCCCACCCCAGTCTGGTAGGTGGAGAATGGGGGGGAGGGATGTAGGGAGCTGGACTTTAACTGTAAAAGAGCCGCATGTATCTCACAAGCCATGGTTTGACCACCCCTGATACAGAGCAATTCTAATCAGCCAACACATTAACCAAATCCATTACTGCAAACTACATGGATGGATGGATGGATGGATGGACTGATTTCAACAGATGAATTTGTATTTTCCACTAGTGTTAGTAAAAGTGTTGTCTGGTTACATTGTTAAGAATGTTCATGTAAGGTAACAGGCCCACTGTGGTTTTGGTTTTTTCTTTAGCCGGAATATGGCTATTTTGGAAACAGTATAGAGAATTTTATGGGTACTCTGATTATAGTTTTTCCCCTGCTATATCAGCAGGGCTGACTAATTTCATGTTCCCGAACATTTTGAAAATCTCTTTTCTTGCACTCCTTCGCAGGAGGCTATTACCTGACAAGCGCGTATGGAGCACTTTCTTTGATCAAGAATTTCCAGGAAGAACAAGCAGCCCGATTGCTGAGTTCAGAAGCCAGAGATACCCTTCGGCAGTGGCATAAGAGGAGGACAACTAACAGAACAATTCCTTCAGTTGATGATTTTCAGGTACTGCATATGGCTTGTGAGAGAAATAAAGGGCGAGATTCTCCATTGTGGCTATGATCTCTTTGGTGCGACAGTTAGTTTGGCCATGAGGAAAATGGTTATGGCTCCCTGATTCTTGTCCAGCTCTGCCTTGGCCGTGGCACAGCTTAGAGCAGCCTGGAGGTTGCTCTAACCTACAGCAGCTGGCAGTAGCCCTTCAGGCCACCTCCTCTGTCATTCCCCACCATATTCCCTAGTATAAGGGAGCCAGTTACATGAGCTGTATGCCTAGTGGAGACAACCCTATGCTGGGAGAATCCCCAGCTAGAGAGATGTTGTTAGTTTTCACTCCAGAACCTGACCCAAAATGTCTCACTCAGTTTCTTTGACAGTCCTTGCATCGTACTGTAGAGTTGAATTACCGGATGGCTTGGAGAAAACATATTAACTGGAGGAACTTAATTTTTCCCTTCCCTTTGTACGAGTATAAAGGCTGACAAGTGTGCTAACCTGCTGCATCTTCATTTGGTTTCACTTCTCTGTTTGCTTCACTACTGTTGTTATAAACCAAGCACAGGTGCATCCCCTCAGCTTGTGTAGTTTAGCATAGCTCTGTTGAAGATAATGGAGCCAATCCAATTTACAGCAGCTGAGGATCTGGCTTATTGTATTTCTGAGAAGCCTAAGTTGGGCTTCAGTGAGCTGAATTGCAGACATTTAGTAGTCTTTCTGACTTTCCTTGCTACTCTTTAAGTGTAGGGCTGTAGATTCCACTAAAAAATTACTGATATTAGCATTAGGATTGTGTCACCCCTTTAGAGCAGGACTGAGAGTCATTCACAGAAATCGTGGTGTAACCAAGTACTGTCTAGACAGACTGTTCTTGCAAATTACTTCAGATTAGTTGGCTAGATTGTGACAGAGAAATTAGATTTTTACTTGGTGACTTTTAAAATCATTTGTTTAGTTGCGTAGACACACTTATTGCCTGGGACATACTCATCCTACAACTTCCTGTGAATGTTTGACAGTAACAACTTGTCCTTTCAGATCAGCATTAATAAGAAAAGCTGATTCCATCCCCTCTCTTCACTAGGTATTTCCTGCCTAAAATTGTGTTCTATGGAACTTTTATTATATTATAATTTGTGAGCCATTTATTTGCGTTCCTATAAACTCAGAAACTGAAGTGGTATTTCTTTCTACCTTCCTCTCCAGGCTGAGTCTATGCCTTTAAAACTAACACACAGTCATTACTTTGCTTTTCTACTTGTATATAAAAGCCCAACTTCAATAATTTTGCTCAAAGTCTAAAAGTTCCATCTCTCTCTGAACGCTTCTTGCATTTGAAAATAAAGGCCAAGAATTAAAAAACGAGCGCCTAAAGTTAGTCTGTTAAATAAATTTGACTCAGAAATACTGCAAACCCTTAGCTCCCGCTGAGTACAGTGGTTTTGAAAATATTGATAAAAATTGTAATTACAATTGGAATTTCTAGGCTGTCTTGCTAACAGAGTGACTGCAGTAATGACATTGGCAGTACTGAGAACCTAGTATAAGAGGCCATAAACGCACCATAATCCTTGTGCAAAGTTTAAACATTACAAAAGACCTAAGTATGGTTCTACTCTGAAAAGTGTCTGTACAGACCTGTGTTCTGGGTGTATTCAGAATCCTGTTAGCTGTCAGTGACAAGGAAGTGTTTACTTCCTCCTAACACAGCTAAGAAAGGGTGAGCTGGGGACAACATCTGTATTAAGGGAGGATAGTTTTTCAAGTCTAGAGTTACACAACTCAGATAGGTCAACTGCTGGATTAAAATATGTGGGTGGAGGGTGGATCCATAGAAAACTCTTTGGTTTCAGTTATTTACAGTTCATATCATAGTCTCCAAAGTTTCCATATTAGTTAATGATGATTATCTAGAGTAAATTGCACAATCAAGGACTGAGGGGATAAGAGGAGGCTGTCAGTGGATAGTGAAAACTTATTTCATTCAAGGCAGCTATGATGTTCTCTCTGCCTGCCTGGCAGTTTTCATTGCAAAGAATTAAAGATTGAGGTTGAACGTGAGGGAGTTGGGAAAAAGGGCAGTCTTGCATAATGTCTCTCTTTAGGAGGAGGATTGATTAACTTTGGCGGTTAACCGTGACCACTGCACAGAGCTAGTCGGGTCTCGCTGGGATCCATTTTATAAATACATCTCAATTTTCCTGTACTTATATGAAATCTCAATCTACCTGAGGCTACCCTCCCCATCTACCAGACTATTGCAAACTTTTTGTAGCAACTTTGTTAAAGAAATGTCCTAATTTTAATACATCTCCCATGGAGGACTTCATCTCAGAATGCTTCTGCTGTGGGCTAAATTCTATACTCTGTGCCACTCCTTCCTGTGCACTCAGATTTCAGAGTCAGGGTGTGTCACATGACTGAGAATTGTGCTGAGTGAGGATGCCTGGAGAACAGATTTGGTACTGCGTAAGAGAGACCACAGCTTCCCTTTCTGGGTGCTTCTTCCAAAACAGAATTTTGAATCATCAGGATTATACCCCAGCCAGATTACGCTTAGCAAAATTCATGCACTCAGCTAGCTGCTAGAGATGCCAGAATTCTTCAGATCCTTTCTCACATATCCTGTGTTCCTGAAATAAAATATTCCCTGTATGGACAGATGTGCAAAGCCAAACCCAGATGATTTGAATTGCTGCATACTTTCTTGCTCCAGCTATTTCTGGGGGAAGACATGCCAGTTTCATCACAATCATTTTTAAGTTGCACAGCAACAGTCTTGTCGCTAATCAAAAAGTTCCTCTTTGGACACTGGAAAGATTCTGTTACCCAGGGTTTTCAGAACCCCCAGCAGTGGTAACTTAACTATTTCACTCTAGGCGGTGTCAGGAAGAAATCAGTAGGAACACAGCAATTCTGTCTGATCAAGAATTAAATGCAAGTAAGTGTGCTCTTGTCTAACATTGCAGTTTATTAGATTTAAGCACACACAGACATAAGCAATAGGTTTAGAACATCCCAAATATTTACCTAACATCTGGAATGGTAGTGAGTAATTAACAGCAGGTTCGCAGTGGCCATTTGCTCTCCCGCCAGGGAGAAGAGGTGTCTGGAAAAACATCTTTCAAGATGGCTTCAGAGGATTGCTCCAAAGTACACTCTATTAGCTAATCTTTTATAACTAACTTCTACAAAACACATAGGTCATAGGGACACCTACTAAATCATCACTTTTCCTAACTTTCAATAAACTTCTAATATCAGAGGAGCCCAGACTCAGGGTCTTCCAACCAACAAGGTTTTCAGTCTCAGCTGTTGACTTGTTTGTCCCCTCCTCCCATTCTGATTAGCAGAAGCTGCCAGCTAGCTTTTGACCTTGTATCTAAAAGCCTGCTTCAAATTAACCTTTAACTATGTGGTGTTCTATTTTAGTAATTCATGGTGGCTGAATGCACATAATATGGTACCTGTTAGCGCAATCACATTCTGGGGTATACACACCCCTCATCTGAGTTGAAAAGCAAACTAGCCCCTAAGTTGATGATGGATAAATTATTACCTTGATAGTTGTGCGTTATGGGGGAACTTTTCCAAGTTTTAGCTTCTCCTTAAAGCACCTTGTCAGGGTTCAAATCATGCATGTTCAAAACTTCTCTGTACTCTTGTTAGTAACATATTAAATCATTAAAAGAACCGGAGGAGAAATTAAAGCTAATTTACTTTTCTCTATCTGTGCTATTTACTTTTTGCATTCACTCTGATTGGATAACGAAAATAGAGTAGTTTTGCTTTTATTTACAGTCATGTTCACTCTAGTCATCTCATGCACTGTCAACGAGGCTGAAAGGTTTGGGCTACAAACCCCGCAGGGGAATATTTAATTATTAAGAAAAGGGTTTCCATTGAAAGTTTTAAAAATTATACAGATGTTAGTGTTGTCTTAGCTTTTAATGGCTTGCATTTACATTTTGTAAATGCACAACTTGCATGTGAGTCGGCCCCTTTAATGACTCATTCCATTTAGTCGCACACAAACACAAGTCCCATCTGCAGTTCTCACTCAATACGAACCTCTGCTTCCTTGATAATAGCCCCTTCTTCTTTCTGACTTTTTCCTTTCCTCCAATTCCACTCCCAGATACATTTTTCCTGTAGAAACTCTCTGTAGCAGACTTACTTTTTCTTGGTTAAAAATGTGGATGTTATTTCTCAGTTTCCATATTTTACTTTTCTAATGCTTATTGGAAAGCAGAAAGGTAATATTATTTCTTCTTATGTTGTAGTATTTAGTATTTATATGTAATGCCTGGGGGAGAGGGTGTCACTTTGCAAAGAGAAAAAAGATCTAATTTCTACCTTGAAATTGTATCGATGCATTCAAATATTGCACAGTGGATTGTCTTCATGTACCATCTTTCTGTGCCTCTTAAAAGTAAAACTGTTACTTATTTTAAAATAGGCGGAGAGTTCAGATTTCATCTGATTTGTTAAACCAATTCTGGTGTTTTCCTAAAGTCTCTATCTTGCAATCTAGCACAACAGCAGCATCTTTTGGACATGCTGCCCACGGTGTGTGTATTGCTTCCCAACATTACAAATCACATCGTTCATCAGCAGTGATATCAGTTTTGGAAGCTTGGAAATGTAGTGTGATATTTCTCACAATTAGTGTGGTGAGGTTTGCTGCTCACTTGTTGACCTTTCAGTCTGCTGGGCTGAGCAGAACAGTTTCGTATTTCTTTTTAGGTGTTTAATTTGACTTTTGGTTTCTATCTGTTTTCTCACTTTACAGAACTACCTTCGAGTTGCATTTCAGGAGGTTAACAGTGGCTGTACAGGAAAGACCTTATTAGTAAGACCTTATATCACCACAGAAGATGTGTGTCAGCTCTGTGCTGAAAAATTTAAAGTGGACAGCCCAGAAGATTATAGCCTGTTTCTTTTTATCGATGATACCTGGCAGCAGCTAACAGAAGATACTTACCCTCAGAAGATTAAGGCAGAGCTGCACAGCCGGCCACAACCCCAGGTTTTTCACTTTGTATACAAGCGCATTAACAGTGATCCTTATGGTGCCATTTTCCAGAACAATGATGACAACTCCACTTTATAGAACAGATGCTTGTTATTTGTGTTCCTTGTTGAAAACATCTCTTGGGTGGCTGTCTTCTTCTTTAGGAGGCAAAACAGTCTATAGATTAAATGCCTCGTAAGAACACGAGCAGCAGCTTTTAGCACTGCCTATAGAAAATGTACATACAGTACTTACAGCCAATTGTGCAGTATATGCTACCACAGTGTCTGAGTGAACAACCCATTCGGCTGAGTTTCTTGGTACACAGATTCTTCTGAAGTATGTTACACTGTGGCCCTCTGCAGGTCTATCCCTGTAAGCATACTGAGATTAAGTTTCTCATACTTACCCTTCAGCCAAATGTTGTCTTGATTTAAACATGTATTCTAGACAAACTTTTGGGTGGACTGGCTGGTACACTTTCAATTTCACCAGCATAAGTGTGACAAGACTGTCCGATGCAGGGCATCAATTAATTCCCAATTATGTGGATGGTTGCATCCTTTTCTATCTAAAACTATTTTTTTTTTTTACAGAAAGACTCCATGTTTTTATGTATTTCATAGAAATTTTATAGCAGTTGCAGGTAAACTGTAAGGGTGGGTTTTTAAAATATTTTTTTAACTATAAAGTATCTATAATTATGCATGTGACTTTAACATTTAATATACAAAAATAAATCTCTTGCTGGTTTTAGAGTATTGCATTAAATGTCTGTGTTTTTTCTCTTCCTCGTTACTGGAGGGTTTTATGCAACTTTTGTTTTGAGATTGTGTTTCTGTAAGCAATTTGTATTGTTGACACTGGCCACTTAGATGCCTTTAAATGAACCTGACGTACTGTTATCCAGACTATTGTTTATAGACAGAAGTTTTAGACAAGCAGATACAAGCGTGTGGGGGGACATGAAATAAATGGATGTAGAGAAGAGGTAGAGAATGTAGATAAACTAATTTAGGAATCAAATGTGTTAGTCTGCTGGTTCAGGCGCCTTGCAAAAAATGGGTGAAGGAGCTTGATAAGGAACAATTGTATGTTTAAAGTACTGTAGATATGCTGATGGATAACTCTCCCAGATAGTAGTTGTGTTAGCAAAGGATTAAAAGCACCAATAAAATGGATGAGAACACTAACCATTTTATATAGATTGATACTAGCAACCTCAAACATGTTTTTGACTGAAACAAAGATTGTTGTAGCTTTTGATGAATCTGAGATTGTCTTTAGACAAGAGAGAAACTGTAAAGACACCTGAAAGTCAAAGCCTTAAACATAGAAAGGTACAATGAAATTAAACGTTTATGTTCTATAAAACCTGTTCAAAATACTGAATATTGTGGTTGAAATTCTGGCCCCCATTGAAGTCAATGACAGTTTTACCACTGACTTCAACAGGGCCAGGATTTCTCCCTAAATTCTCGTAACAGTGTAATTGAAGACAGGTGGTCACAAGAACATAGACCTTGGACTTGTACGGATGTGTATATATAAGATCTGTACCTTTTTCATGTTGGTTTGCCACATACCTGAAATCCTTGGCACATGTTTGTGTGTTTATTTCATTTTGTAAATGATAAACAATGAGTTTTGCACATAATACATTGTAATACTGTATTATAACCACCGGTGTTGTGTGATTATTTTGAAGACAGTCCACATGTTGAATTTTTGTTCATCAGTAGAATTTTATGATACAAATCACATATAGTGTATCAGTGGGTAGCCCAGCCTACTTGGTTTGCTGTAAGAGAAGGCTCAGGAAGTATTTGCTAGTCTGTATAAAATATAGTTGTGAGAAGCTGAATGACTTCATTAAATGAAAGCAGCCTTTCATTTTTATTGAAATTAGGAATAATTAATACAAAGAAAGAAAATGATTGAGTTGGATGGTACAAGACGGCAGCAGCAATATGAAGGAACCTAAAGTTAGATTCCCCCATCCAGTCAGTGTCTTCCTCCATAAACTGGAAGCAGTGCTTATTTATAAAATTTCAGTGCACGTTTTGTTAGGCTTTAGCCCTGCACTGACTTTTGAGGACCAGGCACATTGAAGGTAACACCTGAAGTTCTTGGTGCCACGGACTAGAACCAGTCAGTCATTCTCCATGATTAAATCCTAGAAATGTAGGGCTGGAAGGGACCTCGAGAGGTCATCTAGTCCACTGGTTCTCAACCAGGGGTCTGGAGCCCCCTGGGGGGCTACGAGCAGGTTTCAGGGGGTCCTCCAAGCAGGGCCAGTGTTAGACTTGCTGTGGCCTAGGGCAGAAAGCCGAAGCCCCACTGCATAGGTCTGATGCCCAGGGCCCTGAGCTCTGCCACCTGGGGCTGAAACCAAAGCCTGAGCAACTTAGCTTCACAGGGGCCCTGTGGCATGGGGCCCCAGGCAGCTGCCCTGCTTGCTGCCCCCTAGCGCCGGCCCTGGCTTTTATATGCAGAAAACCAGTTGTGGCACAAGTGGGCCGTGGAGTTTTTATAGCATGGGGGGGGGGGGCTCTGAAAGAAAAAGGTTGAGAACCCCATATCTAGTCCATCCTCCTGTCTGAGGCTGTGACTTATTTAAAAAAAAGTTTAGCGAAACAGGCTGCTACCTTTTTTTGCTCAAGCATTTCTTGCTAAGTCAGGAGTGACACTGGCTCCACAGGAAGTCCTACCTTTCTTATTTAACTGACATCTATGATATGGGAGGGAGGGAGGAAAAGAGAAAAATTGTTGAGTAACTTCAGAACTTCAAATGTGCAATGCAAGAAGGCAAAAAAGGAGCTGTGAGTGGGAGGGGGGAGACACGTGCATAAACCACCTCAACATGACTCTTCTGTACACTTACGCAATTAGAACACAATGTTTTTAACTAATTTTCTTCACTGGGCAAACATTTCTCACTTCTCATAATGCCAGGAAACAGACGACAGTAAAGGTTTGGAAAGGATACATTACAGTAAAAATAAATTGCTCACTTCTTGTTGGAGGAACAAAAGAGCATGCTATGACATATGAAGAAACTGGGGAAAGGTTTAAACTACGTATTATTTGGAAGTTATATAACTTTTGAATGCGCAGTCCCTATCAGTTATCCTTGCTGAGTTGAAAAAGTGACCAGGGCCTAGGTGTGAATAAAGCTAAACACCTTGGAAGATTGCTTCAAACTGAATGAGTCAACAATGTGATGCGGTTGCAGAAAAGGCTAATATTCTGGGATGTATTAATGGGTGTGTCATATGTGAGATAATGGAGATAACTGTTCTGCTCTACTCAGCACAGGTGAGGCCTCATACGGGGAGCAGTGTGTGCAGTTCTGGGCACCACACTTCCGGAAGGATGTGGACAAATTGGAGAGCGTCCAGAGGAGAACAACAAAAACGATAAAAGGTTTAGAAAACCTGACCTATCCAGAAAGGTTTTTAAAAAATAGCTTCTGGGCATGCATGTTTAGTCCAGAAAAGAAAAGACTGAGGGTGGCGGGGGATGACACAGTAACAGTCTTCAAATAAATTGAGGGCTGTGATCAGTTCTCTATGTCTACTGGAAGTAGGACAAAAAGTAATGGGCTTAATCTGCAGCAAGGAAACGCAAGTTAGGTATTAGGGAAACCTTTTTAACTATAAGCGTAGTTAAGCTTTGGAATAGGCTTCTGGAGGAGTTTATGGAATTGCTGTCTCAGGAGGTTTTTAAGAACAGGTTGGACAAACGCGTGTCAGGGAGAGTCTAAGTTTACTTGGCCCTGCCTCAGTACAGGTAGGTAGACTATTCACTTCTCAAGATCCCGTCCAGCCCTTATGGCAGTGGTCCCCAACCTTTTTGGCTGGCGGGCGCCAGCCGAGGGACCACTGCAGCGGTGGAGCACCCGCTGAAATGTCGCTGAATTTGCCAAAATTCGGGGGCGATGCCTCTCGGCGTCACTTGTTGACGGCAAGCGGCGTCAGTGAGAGGCGTCCCCCCTGAAATTCTGCGGCATTTCAGTGGGTGCTCTCCCGGGGGCCAGGATGCAGGTGCATTAAGATGCCCCCGTGGGCGCCATAGCGCCCGTGGGCACCGTGTTGGGGACCCCTGCCTTATGGGCTAATTCCTTGGTGGACCTGAGTGATACAGAAAACCTTGCCCACTACACGCGTTAAGGCCAAGTTTGGAAATAATTCCTCCAGACGTAACACCTGAATTCAGAAACAAGTTCTGGACAATCGCAATCAATAAAACATTCAATGAAACCAGCCCCTCAGGTGTTATCTACGCCCTGGGGTTGGTTTCTCTGGTCTCGCTGTGAACGTTTTAACCTCCAGCTACTCTGCTCCCGCGGAGGCGCAGCCCCCGCCCTGCTTTGCAGGCGGTTCCAGGGGCGGGGCCGGGCCGGGCATCCTGGCGCCGTACAAGGGCTGCCCGCGCGAGCTCCCGGGCCGCACTGCCTGGGCTGGCTCGCAGCGGGGCAGGGTCCCCGCCCCTGCAAAGCTCCGCGCAGTGAGGGCGGGGGGGGCGTGACCCGGTCCCTGGAGAGCCGGGCGCCCAACCCGCCCGCGGCTCAGGCTCTGAAATTTGGGAGGGGTCTGTCTCGGCCAACGGGGCGCAGGCTTGTCGGGGCTGGCCGCCAAGGCCGCCTTCTCACGGCGTTGCTTAGCAACCCCGCCAGGACGGAAGTGATCCCGCCCGGGTGGGGGTTAGAGGTAGCAGTTCCGGGTCGGCGCCTGGCCGGGCGGGGCGGAACCATGACCTCGCTCCGGGCCTTCACCTGCGACGACCTCTTCCGTTTCAACAACATGTGAGCGGCCCCCGCCCCGCCCGCCCGCTCCCGGCGGGGGAGGGGGGTGTCGGAGCGGCCTAGTCCCGCGCGGGGCGGAGGGAGGGGTTCGGTCCCTGCCCTGTGGGACCCCTCAGCGCGCTGCTTCCCCGGGCCGAGCGCTCGCTGCCCCGCCCCCCCTCACCCTCACCCGGGGCAGCGCGCTCGCGGTTCCGAGCCCGCGGCCTCCCCGCGCCCCCTGCCCGAGCCCCCGCCGCCCTGGGCTGTTGGGCGGCAGCCGGGGGCAGCCCGAGGTGGGTTTCCCAGCCGCCGTCGGGGTTTGTCTCCACGGCAACTTAAATCCGGGGCTGTGAGACCCGGGCTCGCTGTGCCTGACCCCGGCCGAGTGCCCGCGCTGCGTGGCAAACCTGGGTTGCAATTCGCGGCGCTGGGTCTCGCAGCCAGGCCTGTCCACAGAGCTGCTGACTCGGGTCCAGGACTTGAGCCGCGTCCACACTGCAAAGTGACAGGGCTTGGACCCCAGTCACGGTGGGATTCAGGCTCTGATCTGCTTCCCTAGTAGTGCCCTAGGACCAGGTCCTGGGTGCTCACTGATCAGAGTGGGACTGATTGGCGTGTGAGATGGGGTGCCCAGCCCTGATAGGTTGTAGCAGAAATAAAACGGGTCTGGAAATAGATAACAAAAAAGATTATAGGTGGGGAGAGACTTTCATACAAGGAGAGAATGGAATTCTTCTGTCTAGAGAAAAGATCAATAAAAGGGGGCATAATAGAAGTATAATAATATAAAACCAATAAACGGTAGAGAGATGGTAAATCTTACCTTTGCTGACAGTAAAGTGCAGGCGGACACTCAGGGAAAGTGAAAAACGTTTAAAAGGAAATACATTTTAGGCAATCCATAATTTACCCGTGGGACCCGGAACTACAAATATTGAGGCCAGTTGGATAATAGCATTTGAAAAAAGGTTAGACGTTGACATTGATTAGAGATGTTGATAATGGAAACATTGACAATGACATAAACATCTTTTAAACATTTTTCTAGACGGTGTATGAACCCTTATGCTTTGGGCATAACCTAAACATGACCTGATGGGAGCTAGGAAGGAACTTTATGTATGGACAGGTTATCCCATAATTTTTCACTAGAGGGTTTCTTATCTTGAGCATTTGATACTGACCTTTGTCAGCGATGGAGAACCAGGTTAGATGGACCTCAGGTGTGATCGAGTAAGGAAATTCCTGTAGTGTGGTGGGACAGCTTCCTGGGGTTAGATATTAACTTGTCTGCCTATTATGAGGGTAAAGGGGGGAAAAAAGTCCAACATTTTTGATCCTTGTCAGTGACATTTACGAGTTCAGAGTGCACAATAAGAGCAGAAAAGTTAGAATTAGGAACTAAAATGGCACAGAATGCATCTCTGGCACTTTCATATAAAATTCCCTACAGTATCTCTAAATCTTTCCAAAGTATAATCTTCCATATCTCCTGTTTTCAAAAGGGTTTACAGCTAAGGCTAATGAGAAGTTTTGATGCAGAACAGAGAGTGAGCCACTAAAATATCCCTTTATGAGCTGGTTCTAGAAGTAATGCTTGTAGACACTGCTAGAACAAATAACGTATTCCTTGCTTTTGTCCTTAAAAGAAAGGACAGTCCACAGAGGATGGCAATCACGTGCCAAGATTTAGTTTGAAAACTGGCACTATAGCTGTCCCCTAAACAGCTACTAAGGGCTGTGGGGAAAATAACAATAACAAGCAAAGAGAAAATAATACAGTAAGAAAACTATTAATATGGTGGAAATTAATGAGTCACCATCCCCTCCAACAACTCCTTTTTAGTTCAGATAACAAAAATAAAGATTATGGTCATAATCCTGATATTGGATCCCCATGCGAGTACAATGGGCCACTTGAACAAGAGTCCCGTTCAACTCAAGGCAACTCTGTACAGGTATAAAGCTCTGCAGTTTGGATCAGGATGCAGGATCAGGGCCCCAAGACATTGTGGTACCATCAGATGGTGAATTTTGAATATTTGGCGTTCGAACTGGATGCTCCCTCTACAGCCATGTCTACCCTGTAGTTGGATGTATGATTACAGCTCATGGGCATACCACTGCTAACATTAATCTAGGTAGAGCAGGGAAGGCATGGCAATTAGGACTCCGGTGTGGGCTAGGAATGCCAATACATACCCAAGTTTCTGGGCAGGTTTGTATAGCCCGTGCTGCCAGATTAAAGCTAGTGTGGCTATGCTTATATGAGCTTGAAATCACACCTCTGACACCAGCGTGAACATAGCTTAAAGTTGTTGCTTTCACACTTACATGAACTCATTCAGTATTGAACACCATCACCAGTGATCGATTGTCTTTTTTTGTGGGGCGGTGGGGATTGTGTTGTCTCTTGGAAGTGTGTTGTTTGGAAGTAACCTGATTAATATCCAACTAGAAATATACTTTGTAAACCTTTTTAAAGTTTAATCTGTTTTTATTTTTTACAGTAATTTGGATCCACTTACAGAGACTGTATCCTTATTAAGCTTTTAATTGTACTGTACATACAGTGTTGATAGCAGCTTTGTTTCTTCCCATTATTGTAGTTATTACTACACGCATCTAATGTACCCAAAACCATAATATGGTCTTTACTAAGTTTATCAAAATTGGGTAAATTAACTTACAATAATTTCTAGGGGTTCCTCAGGGTCTTACATTTCCCTGCAAGCCACTCTAACCTTTAATTCCTTCTAACATAATACTATATTTAAAACCATTTTGTTTTATGTTGTTCTCACATAGACTATTTGCTGGTTTATCTCTACTCATCTCTTAAAATCCTGGGGGGAAACCCAGACATAAGAATCTACTTTTTCTGAGTAGAAAGCTGGCCATCCAGTATACTGATAAAAGGAAGGTATAAATGCAACCGGTGGAGCTAAGACTCTCAACAGACAGCACATGCTGTTCAGTGCATGTCGTTTCAGTGCTATTCTGTGGCAAGCCATATTCAGTCAAACATTGTGTACTGAAGAAAGTAGTATTGTCAATTAGCTGTATACTTCTTAACACGAACTCTGTAGTATGGGATACCCTTTTACCTACAGTATCTGGCTCACTGGCCAGAGTATTTTATTGTTGCAGAAGCACCAGGTGGAGAGCTAATGGGTTACAGTAAGTGGAACAGTGTACACTTGGTGTGACAAAGCTTATAATTTTTAACCATTTAAGATTCTATTGCATTTTAATACTTCAGGGCTATAAATCAGATTTCAGTTCACTTCCTGTTTTTTAATATTCACACCAAACTGGAGCATTTACTGCTAACGCCACCTCACAGATGTTGAAGGGCATTACATAAATGATGCTCTCGTGTTTTGTGGTGGTGGTCCTTGTGTGGCAGTGAAGCAGGACAAATGCTGAGTTCTAGCAAGACACGTGCTTAATGTCACATTTGTGTAAGTCTTTGCAATATCAGGGCCTTTGTCACTGGGCCTTGGCCTACCATCCTTCTGCTCACATGTGAAGGGAAATGTTATCCTTTTGTTCACACTCTTGCCTTTATCAGGACACAGTCAACTGGATTTATTTTTTTTAATTATCTAATTTCAGCACATTCAGCTTTCTCAGAGCTCCCTCCTAATAGAAAGGGTTTTTTTTTGTTCGTTCCTTAAAACAAATTTTCTGCTCCCCTGCTTTATTTATAAGAGGCTTGTGGGAGGGTCTGAAAGCAACACTACCTAACATGCTCAGGCCTGCCTCTTCTTCCCCTCCCTTTTCCTGTATACAGGTATACATACATCCAGTTCCTTACATAGCAGTGAGTGAGTGATGTCGTTATGGTAGTGCATGAGACAGGAAGCCCAAATGACCCTTCGAAAAGCGAAGCTGGACAGGCACAAAGTGCTGTCAATCACATTAAGTAAAGACCTGATCTTGCGAGGAGCTCTGCCCACAGTCAATGTGCAGGATCAGGGCCTTGGCGATTAGGGTTACTAGTAACACTCAGAAGTATGCAATTTTCCAATGGAAATGTGATTTTTTTCTTTTAATGTTGACTATACCCTGTACCTTCTAAATGAGGCTTGTGCAGTTAAATATAGTAAACTGTTTCATTCCGTCATTCTGAAACACCACTACTGCAGCCTTTACAGAATCACTAAAACATTTTGACTTAGAAAGCTGTTTCAAATACATCTGGGGATGGCGTACATTAATTCCAGCGTGCTAGCTTGTTAAGTGCTCCTTCCGTTTGCAGTAATGGGTAAAGCTGAAGGCTCCGTGGCCAGGGAGGAGTGGCACGGGCATGTCACTGCTCTCTCTGTTGCGCCCGAGTTCCGCCGGCTGGGTTTGGCTGCTAAGTTGATGGAGCTACTGGAGGAAATTTCAGAAAGGTGAGCACCAGGTACAAATTCTAAGTAATTTTTTCTTGTGTCCCAGAAAACTGACCTTGCTTGCCCACTGAACATGTGATGTTCTGATTATAATTCCCAGTGGTTACAGAGAGCAAGGTTTCAATGATAGTTGGCAGATTTTAAGATGTTTCTTAGCTGTTGTGAAAGCCAATTGGTGGGGATGAGAGGGAAGAAACTCCGGGTCCAGCAGGCGCACACTGTAAAAATTGCTTGTCTTGGGCAGAGAGAGGATTCCCTTCACAAACAAACAGTCAACTCTTTTTCCTGTAGTGCCCACAACACTGTGTACAGTGTGCAAACAGGGTGGGAACTGCTCCTGCCTCAAAGAGCTGACTGTATGAGAGAAGTAGAGAAAGAGATTAAATCTGTGAGGCTGCTGAGTTTAGTGCTCACAGGTGGGGGTTTTTTTTTGTGTATTGGGAATGAGATTGTTCCCAGCTGATGTGATCTTACAACACTGGAGACTTTTTTTATGAGCAGATAATCTCTACAAAATGATCAGGACACAGCTTAGCAATAGATCAAATAAGCACTGTCTAAGGTAGGATAAATGTACATAATACAAGGGGAAAGGTAAAGCCACATTTTTTTTTGCAGAGCTGCGGTCAGCAGTAGAAATACAGAAAATAATAAGATGTGTGACTAAGGCTCATTTCTAGTGTACAGGGCTCTCCCCTTTCTTGTTTGAGAGATGAGGTTAGCGGAGAAAATTATTCATGTAGTTCTTTAAATGGATGGGTAAAAAAATCTGCTCCTTCTCTCCTTCTGGAGTGCAAAATATATCAGATAACTCACCCAATGTTTCTTTGGTCACTTGTACACAACTCCACTCTGCAGAGATTGTATGAAAGCCTGAGATTGTTCATGTGGCTAGACTCCTCAGTTGTACCCCAGAAAAATACATCTGCCTGTAATATAAATAAATAATGCAACTTTTATCATCATTGAATAGGGTGTATTCTGTGCAGACTCTCTGGAAGAATTTGTTTCTCTTCTCTCTGATTATCGGCAGTAGATTCGTTATATTATGAAATTATGTATTCTTTTGCTCTTCCTCATTTGTTTTTTTTCCCTTTACAAAGAAAGGGTGGATTTTTTGTGGATCTCTTTGTAAGAGTGTCGAATCAGGTTGCAGTAAATATGTACAAGCAACTGGGCTACAGTGTCTACAGGACAGTACTAGAGTACTACTCAGCTAGCAACGGGGAGCCTGACGAAGATGCTTATGGTAAGTACTTGGTTCCGTAAGAGCAAATCACCACATACGTGGAAAGCTCCAGTGTTGTTTTCTTTACTTTTTTGAAAATAAAGCTAACTCAGTTTCTCATTAAGTACACAAATATATACCTTTGGATAGTTCTTTAAAAAACAAATCTGACTTGAAATTACACTTCGATTATACAATTTGATTGTTCAACAAGTTATACTTTGTGGTATTTATTGTATCAACAGGATACTTTTGTTTTGAATGTCCTTATTAATTGATACTTACTCCTTTATTCTGATAGATAGTTTTGGTAGTTTAAACACGTTATTTTGCCATTATACAAGTACAAGAAATGACTTCTATAACAATGGTTAAAATGCAGTTACTGTTCTAATCTCTATTTTCATATGCACAGAACTTTATCTAGCAAATTCATCTTGGGCTGAAATTATTGACGCTTTGCCTCATCCCAAAAGTGAATTTATTTTATAAACAGTAAAATTGGTTGAGTATTTCTGCAGGGGTTGAAAAATTCATTCACTTAATCATCAATGACAAGTAGAACACTTTCCCTGGTTAGGGATGAGTCCTTAGTCTTCAATTTCTGCAGAACATGAGCTTGTTGTGTAAACTGGTTGTGAAGATAACCTTCCAAATGTAAATGGATACAGTGCTGTCTTCCTGAGACATGCTGCCTGAGCACTGCTGATGCCACTTATAGCTTTTCCAGGCAGCTGAAGAGTGACATTGACACGTTCCTTGTCCTTTTTACTGTTACTATTCAGAACCCTATGGGCAGCTGCTGAAGCTGACCAGAACTCGTGTTAATTTCACTCTGCTGCTGCTGGCAAAAGCTGGACTCAGCAACAGATGTAAGGAATAGCAGTTCACAGGGGAAGAGGACCCAAAAGAAGTTGGGACAGGAGAGCACCTGAGACTCCCAACTTTCAAACACCCAGTATCCAGGGGCTGATATGAAAGCCCTGAACCAGCTCCATTCCAGCTGGGAATGGAGAGGGAGGGCTTTTTACTAGTTCTATTGGTGGGGGGCTAAGCCACCCATTCATGTTTTGTTTGGCCTCTGGATAGCAGATGCTGGTCACCCTCTGAAGCCTTCCTTTTCTCAGACACCCTGATCTTAAAATTGTGACTATTTAAAGTCAGGCAGCGATAAACGCATGCCTTGGAACGTTTCTGTGTGAAGTACATAGGAGGTGGCAGCTCACATTCTTGGAGCGACCTTACATCAAGTGATTGCTATTTTGACTTTAATATTGCATTAAAGCTAATATTTTTGCATCTAATTGCTTTTTTTTGTAGCAGTCTTATAGTACTGGAATTTTTCTCATAAAAGATTAGCTTTTTTTATTATAATCTACAAGAACATTCACTTTAACATGGGCTTGTTTAATGTTGTCTGTCTTGTAGTAGTAACATTTGTGTTTGTCAACAGATATGAGGAAAGCGCTTTCCAGAGATGCAGAGAAGAAATCAATTATACCATTACCTCATCCTGTGAGACCTGAAGACATCGAATAACTTTAAGCTGTGGTTCTCAGGCAACTTACCAAAAATAACGTTTATGGACAATTTAAAATTTACAGCGCAAAGAGCATCAAATGTTTTTTGAAGGTAACAGAAAAGATCTTGGATAGATGTGGAGAAGGCACAGGCTTAAAAAAGGAGTTTAGGCAGAGTGTTTTACTTTTCATAAAGCCCCAAAAGCACCAATAGGAAGTTTACAGTTACACTGCTTATATTTTGATTTCCTGCTGTTTATAAAAAAACAGACAAGTTTAAACATTCCACCATCATGTTTTATACCACATATTAAAACTTAGTGATGGAAAATATCACTGCTTCCTCCTACTGGGCCTGAGAATCACAGCTGTGAATGTTCTTTTTTGTTCTAACAGTTGAAGCTCTAAGGGTAGATATGAAAAAGATGAGGTGCGTAATAAAATACAAATTCAGTGTGATACTGGTTTGTGTAAAGTTGAGCCATGGCTTTCTCTCACACTGCTTATTTTGTCATGTTCACATGTATTGTTGTAGCCTTCCTTAATTAGTTTTCTCATTTAAAAATCAGCTTTGGCAGACAGTGGGATAATGTGCATCAGTTACTGATAAGACCAATCCAGTTCTGTGTGTGTACTGTACTGTATTATTGGAGGTAAGTCAGCAATGTTCTAAAACTCTGAAGAAAAAAAAAAGTACATGTATTCGCTCTTTACAGAAAATAGCGTGTGTCTTGGCCTGTAAAAAGTCCTGAAATCAAAAGAGATGGCACCATTTGTTACCAAGTTAGAGTAGCAAGTCTTATACTAAAAAATGAAAACTTTAGGCTGCAGTCTGGTTAGTTTTTTTAATACTGTGCTCAGTGCAGTGGCAGAGCAGCACTTTAACATTTCCTCCTCGCAGATTTTTAATTGATGGAAAGTTAAACAACTGACAGAAGCTTTGTGTGGGTGCTCTAATGTTTCCAAGGGCTGAGTTTCAGTCTAAGGCAGCTGTTGAAAGCTCTGTAACGTCTCCCTCATGTGGTTGACAGGTCTGTGGGTCCATCAAAACAGAGCTGCTTGTGGATAGTCATGATCAGATGAGATTCCTCAGGTAATTTTAGCTAGGTCCAAAGTCTTGCATGCCATAGGAGAGAGCAGTGGGGCAATGTCTGTTTGGCAGTTTCTGTTGCCGAAGAGGGAGGCAGATGCAGGCCTAGGCTAAAATCTTAGTCTCATGAACCTCACAAAATGTTTTTGGCTGGTGGTGGTGTGCCGCAGGAGTGATTTGTTCGAGGATGAGGAGTCTACTACTGTGTAGCTCTGCTTTGCTCTGTTTAGTGACAGGTGGGAATAAGAACTGAGCAGGAGCAGCTAATTCATGTTCCCAGACTTTCTCCACAGAAGATCTGAATAATACATGGAGTTTAGTCTGATCATTGAAATAAGCCTCTTTCCTCATTAGTAGGGAACAAACAGGAGATTGGCTTCTTGAGGCAAAGAAAGGTCAGAAACTCCTTTTTTTCCTCAACTCACCTCCAAATTGCCCCAACAAAAGCTACAAAGCACATTGGTCACTTTGGGCATTGCATTGTATGTAACAGTTCAAAAGAAGTGATAGTCATTCAAGTATGCTAGTGTTAACTGTAGAGAGAATCAAACTGTGGGAAGAGAACAGAAGCATCTGTGTGTTAACATGCGGCGCTCCAGTCATACTTCAGTCCTGCAGCCTACTGTTGCATATTAAAGTCTTGCATGAAAAGGAAGCGTAGTGTACAGTTAAAATCTACAAACAAATTCTTCACAGATGTCCCAGAGCTTTGTCTTCGTTAAGGGAAAGAGTGAGGCCGAGAAGTTTTAAAAAGCCAATTTTTAGAGTCTAGTGTGCTGCATTTGACATGAGCTGGTTTGACTCTAACAGCTTCCATCTGAAGGTCTCAGAACACTTTGCAGAGGTAGGAAAGCTCTCACCCCTGTTTTACAGAGCGGTGAAGTGACTTGCCCGCAGGGCTACACAGCAACAGTTGGGAATAGAATCCAGCTTTTGAGTCCCAGGGCATGTCTGCAGCGATTAATGCACTGGGGGTCGATTTAGCGGGTCTAGGGAAGAGGCTCTCCCAGTGACTCTGGTACTCCACTGGAACGAGAAGCATAAGGTAAGTCAATGGGAGAATGTCTCCTGTCCACCTAGCGTGGTGTAGACACTGCAGTAAGTCAACCTAAGCTACGTAATTCATGAGTTAGGTTGACTTACCCCCATGGTGTAGCCATGGCCCCAATCCAATACCTCCCTGGGAACTTCTAGCTGAATGGAATGTTATTAAACTCAAATTGAC
Organism: Mauremys mutica; assembly: GCF_020497125.1. Taxonomy (NCBI): domain Eukaryota; kingdom Metazoa; phylum Chordata; order Testudines; family Geoemydidae; genus Mauremys; species Mauremys mutica. Next base: position 205,374,650 of record NC_059074.1, read on the forward strand.
CTTTAGCTTTAAAGCTAGAGAGGGTGGGCAAATATTTAACTCACTGAAAAAAAATTAACATCTGCACACTGGCATATAATGAAAGTGTTAAGTCCCCTGTAGAAGGCTTAGAAAACAACTGGACTGTATGTGTTCCATTTCCAGCTACCGCGATCAGAGAATGTGAAAAGGAATTTAGGGAGAATTTAGAAAGTGTTAAACGAGGTTCATACGCAGTCTCCTAGGAAAGGGGTCACCTGCTTGGCACTTTTCTAACAACGTAGCAGTATTAAAAAGTTACTCAAATACATTTATTCAGTCAATCACAGATGAAATACTGTACAAAAATCAAATGCACAGGGGGGCAGCGGAGGAGAAATGCAGCGTTAGGATTCGCTCTCATCAATGTCCTTGTCTGGATCCATCTCTTCAGCCTCATTTTCTTGTTGCTGTTTCTTCCAGAGTTTAGCCATAGCAAGCAATTTGAGGTTGGGCTGGTTGGCAGCATCTTCTGGAAAGATATAATCATAATATTCCTCCCAGCCAGCGTCGGACTAGAAAAAGAAAAGTACAAGCCACAGGTTAGTTTATTTAGTCTGAACACGTTTTCACAGTAAGAACATTAAGTTCCTGGAGTACGCTGAATCCTCCTCTCTAACAAGCATGGCAACGAGAGCTAAGGCCTAAACCAGAACTGAAGTTTTTATTCTTCATTCGTTAGAGGACTGCTAAAATTAAGGAATCAGTAGGGCATGGAGTCCACTGCCCATTAATGTTGCTGCCTCTCTTATATGTAACTAAAAGGGAGAATGCAGACAGAAGAGAGATTTGAATAGCCTGAATACACTTAGCCTTTATTCTCAGAAATAACACCATGCGCATAGTTCAACTAAATTAGTTTAGTCTCATAGATGCACTATAATAATGTATTGTACACAAACAACTTCCTGTGATTGTAGGTGCCATTTTATTTTCCCAGCCTTTACTCTTACCCCATCTTCAGCCTTCAATTTTCTTCTCTTCTTGACTTTATCTGGCATAAGTTTATCTACTCTCTCTTTATTGCAATCTGTTCCAAACTCCTCTTCAAAGTTTCTCCAGGATTCCAGAAGCATGAGTCTCTCCTCCTTCTCTTCGCAGTTTCGCATTGTTTTATTAGCCTCTTCGTATACCTGTCTGCATCTTAGCAAGCTCTCCTCTTTTCCCGCAGAAAGTTCAAACTGAGCAAAACTGATCCATACCTAGAGGAAAAGCAGAGCAAAATCTAATGGAAATTTCATTGTGAAAATGTAATTACAATAAAAACCAGCAGGATGTGGCCAAGCTGGAAACCATCTATGTTAGTTTCAGCACTTTTTCAAGCATTATAAACAACCAGCTAGACAAAACTCATGTCAGAGTAAAATTTGGTTACAGCCCATTTTAGTATTGAAGAATATTCTGGTTTTACAGCAGACTACCATTGTTTCCTTTTTTTTTTTAAGAGGGAAGTGATTTCAACAAGGCTGAAGGTTGTCTTCGCAGAAATCTTGCATCAAACCCGCTCTTAGAGACCCCACATAATTATAAGGGGGGTAAGACTAGTGTCTTGGTTCACTCTATCTTTTGTCTTTCTACTCAATTTTCTGCCAGTTTTTGGTAGCCTGACCAGAAGAAACTGGATTAACACTCCCAATTCATTTTCTGTAAGCCACTTTGCCACCAGCTGGCTATTATTTGTGGTCATAATAAACCTGGCTGAATTTAGTGAAATCAAAGAATTAAATCACAGTGCTATGGCTGGTTGTTTGTCAAAGTGTCTGCAATTTTTTGAGCAGTTTTTTTTTTTTTTAAAGAGACCATGGCTGCTCAAAAGAACAGACATGCTTCTGCAGAACTGACTTAGTTTTTTCTCTCTTTTAAAATTAATTTTATAGCCATTGTGGGGTTGTGAAGATAATTTTCCAAATGTGGGAAGCATAGGAAACCTGGCATAAGAAGCAAAGCAGCCTCTAAGTCCTAGTAAGCCAGGGCTTCTGCAGAGTGATCCTTTTTTAATAGAAAGATATAAAGACATCTCTTATCTCTAAACGTGTCATTTAGCAATACTAACATTTTCCCTTACTTATTCCCAATGCCCTGAGTCATGAAGGTCCCCACAGAATAATGTTGATGGTTAATTTTAAAATGCCACACCACTGAAGTAGCCGAGATTCCTTCCTGGATTCTGACTCTGGCACATAGAATGTTGGGAATCATTAAGAAAGTGACAGATAATAAGACAGAAAATATACTGCCTCTGTATAAATCCATGGTATTCCCGCATCTTGAATACTGTGTGCAGATGTGGTCGCCACATCTTAAAGATATATTGGAATTGGAAAAGGTTCAGAAAAGGGCAAAAAAAATGATTATGGGTATGGAATGGCTGCCGTATGAGGAGAGATTAATAAGATTGGGACTTTTCATCTTGGAAAAGAGATGGCTAAGGGGGGATATGACAGAGGTCTATAAAATCATGACTGGTTTGGAGAAAGTAAATAAGGAAATGTTATTTAGTCCTCCTCATAACACAAGAACTAGGGACCACCAAATGAAATTAATAGGCAGCAGGTTTAAAACAAACGGAAATATTTTTTCACACAACACAGTCAATCTGTGGAACTCCTTGCCAGAGGATGTTGTGAAGGCCAAGACTATAACAGTGATCAAAAAAAGAACTAGCTAAATTCAGGGAGGATAGGTCCATCAGTGGCTATTAGCCAGGATGGGCAGGGATTGTGTCTCTAACCCCTGTTTGCCAGAAGCTGTGAATGGGTGACAAGGAATGGATCACTTGTTCTGTTCATTCCCTCTGGGGCACCTGGCATTGGCCACTGTTGGAAGGCAGGATACTGGGCTAGCTGGACCTTTGGTCTGCCCCAGTATGGCCGTTCTTATGTATGATCAGTTGTGGCTACACAAACATTACCTTGACATGCTGTGTCCGCTGAAGCAATCTGCGGTAAAGGTTTCTTGTTTTCTCATACTCTTCTTGCTCAATTTCAAAGTCAATGTAGGATTTCCAAAGAACCTGAGAGAGAATGTGTCAGTCTAAATTCAAAACTCTTGAAGTTATGATTGTTCAATGCACTTTATAATACAAGCCTTAAGAATTTAGGTATAGAGGTTACCAAATAGAAAGGTAGCCAAATAATTTTAAACATTAAGGCAGTACTAGGTATTACTGTCACACATAATATCACCTCTAATCTCTAGCTCTAGGTAAGGGTAACAGGACAAAGGACAGAACCCACTATCACAAACAAGTGAGTGAATAACTGGTTCTGGGCTGAATGAAACATTGGGGTTCCATGAGAAAGAGAGGACATCAAATCATTAGAATTTAGATGGAGGAAAGAGGCTGAAAAGGGATTTAAGAGGCAAAGAGTCAGAAAAACAATGGGAAAATGTGAACAATGAGGCAAAGGAAACCGTTCGATACTCTGCTTGCCTTTGGACTGATTGAAAAGAGGATGCTGCAAGATTTCTGCTCTAAGGCAAAACTTGTGGGTCTGTGAGCTGCTTACACTTATATGGAACATTTAATATCATGGGAAATGTGGATAACAAGTTGCTCGACAGACACTATCTCAATAATGGGAGCACTGTCCAGAATGAACAGTGAGCTGTAGAAATAAGTGGGGGAGACATTAATTTGCCATTGCAATACTTTTAACTTGAGGCAATTGAAACTGAGAGACACAACATTCTAGGTATGTAAAGGGAGGGATGTAGTTGTATATAATTAGTTTATAAATGATAGCTTAGGCCATGAGTAGAGAACATGGCGAACTGAACAGACACATCCTATAAGTAACAAATTATTTGAAGACACCCTAGAAGACTGATGAGCTATATAAGGAGGAAACTACAAAACGCTGGAGTGCAGCCTCAGAAAAGTCACTATGTGCAAGCAACCGAAGTAGACAGGTAAGCTGTAGTGTCCAGTGCATCTAAACTGGTAAGAACAGAACTGTGAGCTATTTTATTTTACAAACATATGTATTGCACCATTTTTATATATATATATATCTATATACACATATATATATATATACACACACACACACACACACACACACACAGAGCGAGAGCGCAAACTTGATATTACGCAACCCTGACTCTAGCAACCTCATATCTAATACCGAGGCAATAATTTTTTAAAAACTGGAACACATGGCTATGAAATATTGAGGCAAAGAATTAGATACATACAGAATGCCCAATTATACTAGCTAGGATGAGATATAAGCAGTGTCAGCCCTCATGCTACAGACACAAGCCAACCATGAACTGCTTAGGATTAGAAAATTATTCCCTTAGGCATGTTACACCACACTTGTTTATTGTGGACGTGTATACCACCTGCTGAAGATGTAGCTGAGCTGGATTAAATGGACCACTGGTCTAATATACCATGACAAGTCCTATGTTCCTATTAGCACAGGGGTGGGCAAACTATGGCCCGTGGGTCCCGGCCCTCGAGCTCCAGCTGGGGAGCGGGGTCAGGGGCCACTCCGCACATCTCCTGGAAACAGCAGCATATTGTCCTGTTGTGTGTCCCTACCCCACCCCGGGCTCCTATGCATAGGGGCAGCCAGGGGGCTCTGCTCTGCACGCTGCCCCAGCCCCAAGCGCCACCCACCCAGCTCCCATTGGTCAAGAACTGCGAACGGGAGCTGCAGGGGCAGCGCCTGCGGATGGGGCAGCATGCAGCAGAGCCGCCTGGTCATGCCTCCGCGGAGGAGCCGGAGAGGGAACATGCCACTGCTTCCAGAAACCACTTGAGGTAAGTGCCGCCCGGAGCCTGCACCCCTGAGCCACCCCCTCCATGCCCCAGCCCTGATCCCCCTCCCACCATCTGAACCCCTCAGTCCCAGCCCGGAGTGCCTTCCTACGCCCCAAACCCCTACTCTCCCAGCCCGGAGCCCCCTGCCGCACCCTGAACTCATTTCTGGCCCCATCCTGGAGCCTGCACCCCCAGCCAGAGCCTTCATCTTGTCCTGCACTCCAGCCCCAATTTCGTGAGCATTCATGGCCTGCCATACAATTTCTATTCCCAGATGTGGCCCTTGGGCCAAAAAAGTTTGCCCACTGCTGTATTAGCAGGTTAGTTGATTGCCCCGCAACCATGCAGTGTGTTGAATAGGTTACTTCAGAGTTCTTCATTTACCCCCTTACCTCTGGCATGTCTAACCGAGGTTGACCAATAGCCAATTCGTATATTGCCCGGGCTCTGTCAGTATCACCAAGAATGGTTTCTAACTCAGCAAATTTAATCCATGACGTGCAGTTTTCAGGTGTAAACTCCAGGAATTTTTCATACAGTTTCCGGCAGCGATCGAACTCCCGCAGTTGTAGCTCCAGTTCAATGTAGCCTTTAAATAGTTTGTTCTTTGGGCATTTTCCTATGGACGTTCCCTGTAAAACGAAAAAACAGTAACTACTTATGCCATCTCTATGAAGAAGTGCTTTTTTCAATGTCCACTTACTGTTCATTAGTAGCATTTAAATTAATCTGTTTCACTACAGTTTCTGTTGACTACTCCAATCAGGACTAGTGTGAAATCTAACTAGTACTGATTCAGCCAGATCATTACAAAACTAACAAGTGCATAAAGTATCTAATTAGTGCTCTGAAGACAGAAAACTTATAACTTGTTGCAGACAGTGTTCACGTGTATAATGTTTCTCCATGAGACATCACTCAAAACTGAGCTTATGCAAATGAGTGCTTCATCTTCGGAGTCTCAAGACTGTCACTCCACAAAGGATGGCTCCAGCCTCTGATCCTCCAGGTAAGAGGTCCATAAATATATTCATAGTGTGAACCACATCTTAATAAATATGGTTGCAGGGACACCTCCCCTCCTACTCAGAATTGCACAACAACCGTTGGGTGCCTACAGTAATAACTACCAGGGCAAGTAAGTTTAGAAAAGTACTGAATGTATTTTAGCTCCTTTTAATTCACTTTAGGAGCTGAAAACAAGTAGAACCACCACCACCACCACATGCCCAGCCATGATGGCAACCCAAGAGGTAGCATTCTGTGATTCATAGTTTGAGAACCTCTCAGATAGGAGTGCTTGAGGACAGGGAAGAAGGGACAAGTCATGTGTCTCCAGCATTATTGGACTGTTATATTGGAACAACGAAACTCATGCACCTCCCCAATCACTTCTGAGGGAGACAATGAAGGCAAAAATATTCAAATATTTATAAAACGTGCCCAGTATCTAAATCTTTGCCCATGAGCTAAAGTAACTGACTTTTTAAACCAAAGTCCGCACACTCCCTCAATATAGACCCTCACAAAACCTTCCTTACACTTAGAAAATGCATGAGAATCACACCCTATCAATATACTCACTACCAATCAAGGAAGCCATAAGCCAAGCTAGCATTAGCATTCAGTTCACATGCATTACCAATCAAGTCATCAGTTCCAACACACGACTACCCATGCTACACCCACCCACTTCTTTCCTCCATTTCTCCCACCATTACCTTTGTTTTATCCAGATTAAGCTCCAATTTGCTGTCATCCAAGTCCTAATCTCTCACAAATACTGGGAAAGCAAAGACCCCACACCATATGGGTCCAATGAAAATGAGGCAGAACAGTGTGTTATCTGCATACTGATAACAGCTCAAAAGCAGGAGCCTCACATATGTTGACTGTGTATGTGTGTGAGAGAGAGAACGAAACCTTGCAATACCTTCTAGAAAAGCTCTGGACAGAAGAGTGATTATGTCCTTTTGGGATCTCATTGTGAAGAAAGAATGGAACTGCATACCAACAACAACGTCAGGGCCAGACAGGGACTAGAGCTATATCAACAAAACCTGGTGGCCAGTACTATCCAAGTTGAGCTAGTAAGAAATTTTCAATCGAGGAAACAAGCACAATTTCCCTAACATACCCAAATCAAAAACTGGTCTTTGAAAGAGTCAAGGAAATATAAGATTTCTAAATGGGATCACAACTACCTCTTTAGAACCTACTAAATTACATACCCCCAAATGGGAAGGTTAGAGACAGTGATAATTGGTGAGCATGCCAATGTGAAGAGATGGCATCTTGAGAAAAGCCCTAACAGCAGCACAGAAGGCAGACTGTCCTCCTGCAGAGAGGCATTAACTTCACAATGGACTTAACCCTCTGCTTCATTTTACCAGCCAAGGGCAAGAGTCCAACTCAGCAGGCAAAGCTCCTCCAGTATTTCAGCGATCAAGCAGCACACTCTCAGCCGAGAAGACATTCATATTTACTCCCAAACCCTGCTCTGCCACCGTAAAACACAACAAACCTGATCTGTTTTATCTGCAAAGAAACAGATGTCTCCTCACAGCAAGAAGAGTGACATCATCATTACCTGACTAGCTTTTCCTTGGTCACAAGTAAAATGCCACAGTTTTTAACCAAGACTACTGGAAAACTAAGAGTGGAGGGAAAGGGAAAGATTTTCATTTAAAAAGGGCTTCTGTCAAAGGCGACTCCATCTTTGGAGAGGCACTAGTGTGTTACTAAATTCGGTGCCAAGGGCTTGACGCAGTTTCGTAAGAGACTGTCCAAAGTCGTTGTATTGCTTTAGCTATTATTCTGGATGTTGCATTCAAAACTCCCAGGAAACAAGTCCTATTACCTGGCTGCTCAGAGTTCTCACAGATCAAGGGTGGTTTTTAAATGTTTTCAATTCATCTACCAATTAATACTCTATAAGCACAGAAAGGTGATTCTCTGGCTTCTCAGCTGAACGCTTTCCAGCTGAAACAAGTGGAGCTCCATTACTTCCAGCTTTATCCAAACCTCTAAACAAAGCCATGCCTGCCTTTAAAATACACACAACAGCATATATGGGACATGCAGGTCTCAAATACGTGTAGACATTTTGATTTGCTTAGATGAGTTGTAAAGAAGAGACTTTTCAAAGTTCTTTCAACTCTGTTAACCCTAAAATTCTTAAGTTTCTAAAAGACAATTCAGTAATTACCCTCTTGTCTTCCTTTACTTACCAAAGCTCTTCTGGCAAATGGAAGATTTTTCTGTCTTATTTCAAACTGAGCATACAACAGCCACATTTTGGCAAATGTAAACTGGAAGAAAAAAATCAAGACACATTTGGCTTAGATGGATTCTTAGCAAATAATGCTACTTATGTAGTTTCAGAAATTATTTCAGTTTTTTACTGACTGTGTAGAGTCAAGTAATATTACTGTAACTGCATGGATAGTCTTATTTGAATTAACAATATTATTCTGCTGAACAGGTGAATGTTACACAATCCAAAACAATTTATCATGACAAAAACAATTTATTCATGACTATGATAGGGTGATCATCCCACACTGGCAGAGAAGAGGTTAACAGAGCCCTAGGGAGGCTGTGCAGGAAGCAGCCAATTAGAGGGAAGCTGTATGGGGCAGCCAATCAGGGCCCAGTGGGCTCACATAAAAGGGAACTGCAGGGCAGCAGAGCAGGTTCAGTTGGTACTGGGAGCACAAGGAGTGAACACTGCATCTTTAACAGGCTGAGAGACCTGCAGCACCATGGACAGAGCAACTGCTGGCAGAATCCATGGAGCAAGAGGAGCTCCTTGCTGGCTTCCAGGACTGAGCAGCCAAATGCCCTGAGGAAGGTCGAAGAAAGTACTGGGGCCATGGGGAAGTGGCCCAGGGAGACATAGCAGCAGTGAGAGGAATAAGAGGGCTGGGACCTAGAGTAGTGGGCAGGCCTGGGTCCACTCCCAGTTGCTACTGGGGAAGTGGTTAGACTATAGAACTGAGATACCACCCCCAGAAGGGGGAAAAATGAGGATGGTGACATGGCCAGAGGGCCGAGTCATGAAGAGGACACTGCAGTACTTGGACTGAAGCTAGTCAGCAGGTGGTGATGACAATGGGCAGGGCACCACAGGCGAGGGTGCACTGGGTAGCAGAGCTAATCCCTGTGATGGCCAGCAGGGCCAGCTGTGCTGGTGAGTGAACCCGTGACAGTGACTGGCAGAAACTGTTCTCCCACAGGAAGAAAAAAAGCTATACCTTGCAAATTAAGGCTTTTGAGAGATGTCTTTAAGAACTGAATAGACTGCATAGATCAGGACAATGCCACAAGGGAAGAGGAAATATGACATACAACTGTTTCCAACAGCCATGACACATAAATTAAAATTAATTTCTTCTAACAAAACAAATCAAGTTAGTACTATCTATACTAGGAAAAAAGAAAATCAAAAATATAGAGACTTGAGTCCAAATGGACCAGGCTAATATAGGGAAGATTCTTTAACTGTAACATTAAACTTTTAAAATTAAAAACAAAATGTACATCCACATTTTCACTGTCACAAGTTTCCATTTTGTGAAGCAGAATAGCATCTTCTCTCTAATTCACCCATAGCAGCTTTAAAAACATTTTTTTCCATTAAACAAGGAAACAGGGCTTGTATGGGGATAATATTAAGCAAGTCACTAATATGCTAGACTGTACCTTGATCACTGTAACAAGGTGAAATAACGTGTACATTTAATGTTCTGAGAAAAGAAGTGAAAAATACCCTGAGTACAATTCCTATATTAGGAAATACAAGTAGCACATTTGGCCTGCTGTTACTCATATACCATAAACGTCTACCAAATTGCTATTATGCCCACATAGGCACTATTTACTGATTAAATATTTCTTTTTTAAATAAGGGACTAGAATCAACTTCATAAGAGGCAAAAACAAAACACAGAGAAGGAGAAAGCAGTGTTTGTATATCTAACCCAGGGGTAGGCAACCTATGGCACGCATGCCAAAGGAGGCACGCAAGCTGATTTTCAGTGGCACTCACACTGCCCGGGTCCTGGCCACCAGTCCGGGGGGCTCTGCATTTTAATTTAATTTTAAATGAAGCTTCTTAAACATTTCAAAAACCTTATTTACTTTACATACAACAATAGTTCAGTTATATATTAAAGACTCATAGAAAGAGACCTTCTTAAAATGTATTACTGGCACACGAAACCTTAAATCAGAGTAAATAAATGAAGTCTTGGCACACCACTTCTAAAAGGTTGCCAACCCCTGATCTAACCTAATCAAAATCCAGAGTAACCCTCTCATACATATTCCAGAACAAAGACTAATGTCTATGCTGATGATTCTTCTGTGGGTCTATGAGCCCTGCATCCCCTGCTGACTGAGAAGGGAACAGTCCAATTGATCTCTTGTTACCAGAGAGGCGCATGTAGACCTGGGCAGTACAGGGGTAGGCAATCTTCAGGATTTTGAATAGTGTGTTTTGAGCCAGTCAGGGTTTCGCACTAGACCCATTAGACAAGCCATACCTTTTTGTGGGGAATGAGTTCCACACATGCTTGATATACCTGTCTGGTTCGTTCTGGATCCTGAAAGGACAAGCAAACTGGGTTAAATATTCTATTTGATACAAAGATTATTGCATGGGTCTAATAAAATTCTGATTTAACAAATTAAATTCTGAAACTAAGGAATTTTTGGAGGAGTATGTTTAAGGCTAAATGTTTAAAACTGTGCAAATTAAACTAGCTTAAAAAAAAACCAAAAACCCCACAAACAACTTGCCCACCCATTTGTGTGCACAAATCTAAAAAGCTGGCCCTTCAAGGTTTAATGTTAGGATCAAGAGTACAGACCACTTTTTAGACCAAAGTATTATGGTAAGGGTTACAGACCTTTTACCCTGATAGTGGGAATGTTTTTGTAGAAGAATAGCTATGATGCTATGTAATCATATTAAACAAAACTTTAAAGCAACTACAAAATGACTGATTATAAACATGGAAAAGGAGGTTCTATTTCCACTAGTAACTTATATCATTTACTCAATGTCTGAGGCCAGAGTAAGAAGGGTTTCAGATATTCCCTGCAAGAGTCATTTTTAAAGAGTAGTTTTACTGAATTTGAAAATGCTACCATAAAATGTGAGTTCAGACAACAGCCTGCCACGGGTAATTTAGCTAAGCCTGAGGTGGCTTGGTTCTACTTTTCTATACCAATAGGTTATCAGTGTGGATTGGGGAAAATGTTGAAGGATGTACCATTAGCAACTTCACAGGGTACTTCCACAAAATGACTGTTCAGTTCATGGCAAATTACCAGAGATAAGCATATAATTTAAATGTCTGTTATAAGTAGAAAGTTTAATTTTTCAGAGAAAAACAACAACTCTGCCTAGAAAGGCAAACCCCATTTCAGTTTTGTAAATTAAATGAGACAATAGATTTTGCTTATTTAATAAGAAAAACTCAGAACCAGACAGCATCTTACTTAGTATGTCACAGCCAGATGTGGAAAAAGAGGAGACTCATGTTTTTACCTTTGCCTCCAGTTCTTCATACAATGCATAGTTGATCCAGAGATATATGTATCTCTTCCAATGTCTCTTCTCTTGAATTGGTGGAACGTTGGCAATGGCTCTTTCATAAACTTCACGTACGGTATCAGGATCTGCATCACTTTCAACCAACCGCAAGTAATCAAACCATGCATCGTAATTGTGGGGATTAGCCTTCCGGAAAGGGATGGGAAACCATTTCATTAATGCAATTATAACACAGGTTCCTCTCCCTATAGTTTAAAGCAGAACTGTGTACATCTATAAACTTGTACATCTATGTTTTTCTAAATTATTCACTGAAATATTAATGAAAGGTAAAAATGTTCAAATGTTTAAATCATTTAGGCATTTTTGGGGCTTTTATTCAGAGAGATTCATGAGGGTTAAAATGAACAACTAGAGTGGGAAAGAATTGTCACCATTGTATGGCTTCAGCAATTCAACAGTTACATTTAATAGAAAGTGGGCATGCCAGATTTCCCCCCACCGCCCAAACACAGTTAGACAGAACTAAGATGTTTTGTAAATGTCTGTGGACAAGTATATGAACCGAACTTAAATCTAACAACTGACTATCAGCAACAATGCAATTTGCAAATACGGTAACTATGTTCCAAAGGAACAAAATCCTGGTTTTGATTTGTATTTGACTAAATGGGTTGTCAGGCAGGTGTCACAGTCTATGTGATATTAATTACTAAGAGAAGTGGAAAAGACAATCAAAGCACTAATTTCATTCCTTCCCTCAATCTTTCCACTTAAAAGTTTGAAAATATAACCCCTCTGTTGCATCAGTTTCTTGGCAACACCATGGTGGATAAAGAAAAAAATTAATAATTCATATCCTAGCAGGTAATTTTGGAATATGTCAAGTTAAGGGCCAAAACACTCATGATATCATGAAGCTGTAGACCCCAAAGCTGATAAATACCCAGAATGTTTAAGTTTCTAGATGAGAGGGAAAGAGAGTTGTTAGGTTTAACTATGATTGAGAGACATGAAATATTTAAAGCCAGTATGCAGTTCTAAAAAACCCCAAAGAAACCCAAGATTAGGCTAGTTTTTGTTACCCTTTCTGTAGTTCATGTAGTGGAACTGAATCTATCCCACTCAACTGACATGTATCCCCTGTAGCCCAATTCCCATTAAATCCAACAGCTAGATGTTTTAAATGCAGTATGAGGAGCTCCAGAGAAACTTGTATCACTTGGAGATAAATTACAATTAAACTAAAAATTCAATGATTTCATATGACCCACACATGCCCTCTAAAAGCAGTGCCTCAGTACCACTAGACTCATGAGAATTCCATTCAGCATTGGAGATTGGAAAGTGTTTACATAGCTGTAAGCCTCTAGATCAACACTTACCTTCACTTCCTCTTCGTACTGGAATCTCCTTTTGCTGACAATAATGTCTTCAATGCCTCTTCTGTCTCCAAACTTCTTTTCAAAGACAGTGTAATTTTTGAAGAGTTCTTGGGCCTCCTGTTTTGGAATTCTATCCAGGGCATATTTGTAGATCACTCTCACCCTTTCAAACTGAAAACATTAACACATGACAAATCGAAATGATTTGTAATACATTTTATAAAACATCTCCTTTCTTCCATTCCCCGTAATCCATAGTTAGAAGTAGATTAGTTTGCTAAAGGTAAAGGACATTTCAATCTCTCACTCAGTACACAGCAACTTTTAAATATAAATGTTTTGCCTTTTTTATCACAGGGCTAACATGCATTCTGTCAGGAACTCTGTGAGGAGTAAAACTTGGAATAATTGTATTACTACCATCAATTTAAGCTGAAATATCACTTGCCTTCTACACTGCAAAGCATGGCATTGCTATCAAAGAAAGGAGCAAAATCAAAAGCCACTGGCATATTGAAGAATTGGCACCAAAGGTCTGATCCTGCACCACAGAAGTAACTGGGAGTTTTGCCACTAATTTAAGTGGGAACAGGAGCAGGCCCAAGGAGAGGAAGAGAGAAAAAAGCCTTTTACCTAATATACAGGAAAGCAGAGATGCAGGTGCCTCAGTGGGTTACTACAGAGAGAAAATGAAATGGGGAGTACAGCAGAAACATACTCTGGACTACTTTGTTGCACAGTAATTGTATAAGCTTTAAAAACATATCGAGATACTCTCTAGGGCCAGGACTTTGTTTGTAGAGTACCTAGCACAATGAGGTCATAAAATGGTGGCAGCATCTAGAGGCCAATCAGGTTAATTAATAGTAACATGCAAAACTTGTTTTTCATATTGCTGATAAGTCAACAATCATGATATGACCATGTTAAAAAACAGCAACGTAATAAGCCACAAACCCTGCCTTGCGCCACAAATAAGAACCTACAACAAGCACCCGCATGGTAACATCAAAGGGACTGGAAATCTGACAAACAAAGCAAGGATCATTGGTAGGAGATAAAAGGGTGCGAGTACATGATGCTTTGGGGAAATGTTCTATGGCAAGCAGGGTTCACACAGAAGGAATCTAAAAGATATCAAATCAACAAGGGAAAATTGTACACCAAGACGTTTGGCTCTAAGTACCGTTTTTCCTAATGAAACTTCTCTCCAGTGGATACATTTAGACTGAATCCACGCTTTATAAAAATAAATCTGACAAGGACATTTAAACCAAGAGCAATGAGACCCAGTGTATCACAGGGTTCTTTAGGCTCCCTAGCACCCTAGCTTGTCACAAAAGCTCTACAAGGGGGCAGTGTTTGGTGTATACCAGAATTAGAAAACGTTGTTCAGAGTTAGATGAGGAAGCATGGTACTATAGGCAAATCTGTGCAGAAAAGTAGGTACTGAGCCGGATCCTCAGCTGGAGTCAGTGAGTGTAGCTCCATGATGATAGTGGAACCATGCTGATACACCAGCTGAAGATCCAGCTCATACCATATATAAAATGACAACAATTTTGGGTCCTATTTTTTCCCTGTGTTGAACCCCACCCTCTCTCTTCTCTTCTCTTGTTTAAAGTTTCAGGTTAATTCTTAAGTGGGTGGAATTTTTTAAGTTATGTTTTAACTTTTAGGATGTTTTTAGTGTGTTGTTACTAATGCTCCAGCTGTTTATCTCTGCAAGTTTCTCATATATTGGGTAAAAAGACAAATTTAGGCCACGATTAGAGCTCTGTGCGATTACAAAATTTGTATCTGCATCCAATCCACAAATGTAGTCTGCAGATATCCGCAAATTTGCAGGGCTCTAGCCATGATCCTGCAGACACTTACCCATGTGAGCATTGCCACTGAGTTAATCCCATTAGTTCATGTGCATAAGTGTTTGCCAGATCAGGGCCCAAGTCTCCTGATGGCAAGCAGTAGTATCTTGCTCAAGTTAACAAGAAGAGAATAAGTTTCCCTTGATATCAACAAAAGGCAAATATAAACAAAACCGAGCCTCCTTGTTACTACATTCTGCACACGAGTACTATGAACTCCGTCAAGATGCCAAGAAACTACAGACAAAGAGAATTCTAAATGGCGCAGAGCACAACATTCAACAAGACATCTGCATTTTTATATTAGTTCAATACACTTTAGCAAGTCCTTACTTCTTTCTGGTTCTCCTCAAATTTTGCAAAGGCCACAAACAAATGCTCATTCATATGTTCTTCTCCAAAGAACTCCACTGCTCTCTCATATACTTTTCTTGCATGGGCAAAGTAACTGTGTTTCTCTTCAAAGCGGGCGTACTTGATCCAATTCTTAACATCAGGATGCACAATGACAAGTATAGAAATGTTAAGGAAATAGTAACAGTTCTCTATTTCAAATTCCATTCTTCCCAGGGATCACATGACCATGGATCATGTGAGAACAATAGTTAAAGATGAACCATGCAAAGAACATGCCCAAGAGGTAGAAGAAGAAGGTTAAGGGGTGTTCCACACACAGGGGGTTTCAGACTCAGGCCCTACAGTTTTTAGGAAGGAAAAATAATGAATTAAAAAAGAAGGGAAAATATAAGAGGAGGAGGAAAAACTTTTAGTTGCTCTGGCAGTAAGGAGGGGCAAACATCTAAGAAGAGAGAAGTGACCCTCTACCTCACAGCAATTTTTAAATGCAAACTTCCAAAGTGCTCTCATATGTGACCCACCACATTTTACTGCAGTGCTTTGTAACATTTACTGTTTTTGCATGTGTTGTTTTGTTGTTGTTGGTTACAGTGCTTTAACTGTCAGCATCTTTCAAGCCAGAAATATACACCTATTGTGGCACAGTTAAATTACAAGCTCTTCCAGGACATTTATACTCATTTAACTGAATTTCACGTCCACGTGTACTCCTAGGTATCAGCAATGTTTGTTGCTCACAATACAACTAAAGTGGAGAAAAGTCACATACAAATTCATGGGCATTTAAGATGGATAAGGATGAAATGTAAAATGTGGATCTAAATGTAAGTGCAAGACACGCTGTTCTAAAAAGGATATATCTCTCATAAATAGTGCGTGCCCTCTCCACCTCCTTGTATCTCAGTTCAAAGTTAATGTAGGAATGCCAAGCTTGTTCCTCCGGTTGCCACTCCATCCAGCGTTCAAACACCTGACGTGCTCCAGCAACGTTCCCCAACATCTCTTCCATGTAAGTATACTTGTACCTTTAAAAAAGGCAAACAAGAGCTATCATTGACAAAACCATTTAGAAATGTACTTAACACTATTATTATTTATAGGTAACTCTTTTGGTGGTATTCATTATTTGCATCACAGAATTGTCCAGAGGCCCCATTGTGCCAAACCCCTATCCTGGTGAGATTACAAACCAAAGGGGGGTGGGGAGGAATGGACTTTCCAGTAATGTGAGCCTTTTTTTAATATTAGCTTGCAGAGTCTGAGAAAAAGAAAACTCAAACACCAGAGATGTTGAAGACTGTATTTGCATATGCAGACATTTTTCTTTTTCACTAAGTGAAAGATCAATTGTTTTTATTATTAGAGGTGAAATAGCGAGTTCTACTATCTGAAAACTCACCAGAACTGGTTGACCCTGGGGAGGGTAGTGATGGCTCGATCCCAGATATTGCGGGCATGGTTAACCTGGCGGTTCTTCATTTCCATTTCTGCATACTTCAGCCAGAGGGTGACATTTCTGTAGTCCACGTCTAAAGCACGCTCGTAGATGGAACGAGCTCTGGAAAGCAAACAACATTGTTGAAGTAAATGCATGTATGATGCAGTTCAAGAACTCTGACAATATTAGTTGCACATATTCTTGAAGGCATGTGAGAGATGCCCATCTTCATAATTACCTTTGTATTTCTTTTAGGCTTTCCTCCCATTGTGCGTACTTTATCCAGTTACTGATAACAGTCCTGTTTTTTCTTATATTATCTTCAAAGGTCTAAGAAGAAAGTTATAATTTATTTTTAAAAAAGTAAAATGTTTCTCTATGCAGAAAGATCCCATTATAAACCAAGAGTGATGTACTGGTAACTCAAAAACAAGATATCAATAGATTCGACTAAAAATCTCAAACATATTACAATTAGTTTAAACAGAAGTTACAATAGCATAACTTTGAGATCAAAATGAATAAGGGGTTTCCTAAGTCATGTACCTGAGCAGTTAGAAATGTAGCTGGAGTTGTGATAAGTGTAGATCATAGGAGAACTGTAAGCCTGTATCCATCTGTAACACCAATGGACTAACAATTGTAACAGCATTCAAAATTCTTTTTAAAACCCCTTTGTTTGGATATTTTAATAGTAACATTAATTGAAGTTATGGGGCTCAATCTTTGCACACAACACTGACAATATATTAATTTAAACATGCAACATGCATTCTTTTGTGGCTATAAACTGATCACTTGATGGAAGTATCTGATATCAGACATGCCAGCACTTCGTACTTCCCAATGGTCCAAACATCTATAACATGCACATACTTTACTAGAGTTTATAGGCCGTGAGAGATGCCTAGGAACTCTGCCTCTTCTTGACTAAGTATATTATGACTCTCATTTATGTGACCAAATGCCAGGAGGCAAGTTTTCAGTTCCATAATGAAGCGTTTCCACAACTGGATGCAGCAGAGATGGCACATTCAGTGTCACAGATTGCCCCCAACCTATGTCCAACTAACATCTCAGTCTCATTCCTATCTAACAGATTGGGTATGAATGGAGATAACCCTTTGTATAGCCCTCAGCACAACAGGGCCCTAATCCTCACTCAGGGGCTCTAAATTCACATCCCTTTGGAGAGTAGCTTCAATAAGCATTCAGACACTAGACACCAGGGGTCGACGCGGCCCTTTTGCCAAGCAACCCATCAGGGTAATCCATTGGCGGGCTGCGAGACATTTTGTTTACATTGGCCATCCACTGGCACGGCCCCCTGCAGCTCCCAGTGGCTGCGGTTCACTGTGTCCGGCCAATGGGAGCTGCGGGAAGTTGCGGCCAGCACATCCCTATTCCCTCCTTCTGGCTGATTTTTACTCTTCTTCCCTTTTTCTACAGCCTACCTCTCAAGATTCGAGCACATATGAATAGACTAATTAACAGTATACATACAGTTTCCAATACAAAATCATAATAAGTTGTACTGTTAATTTGCTACTAAATCCAAATTCTAAAAAACTGTGCATTTAATTGTTTAAAGGGAACAGGATAAGTACCCTTAAACAGCTATTTGTGATTTTACCTTAAAACCACAGAATATCTATTTTCTTTCTTTGAAGTTAATGAATGAATGAAAACGTTTAGTAAAGTTTAAAAATATGCTAGCTTCTTAGTACTGTACAGGAGCATCAAGTCGCTTGTGCACTTACCTTCCGTTTTCGAAGCTTGTAGTCATTTAGCTCTTCTTCATCTGTGATCTTTTGTTGCGGAGGTGGTGGAAGAAGTTCAAGTTCTCTCTCCTTTGCTTCTCTTAACAGCTGTTCTGCTGTGATCTGTACTTCTGCTGGCGCTTTGTTTTTCACCTTTGGAAGAAGAAAACATTTCATTTTTTTGGTAATCTTATATTTTTCTACACTCATAAAATACTGAAAACCCCCAAAAAGTGAATTGACCCAATGATTTAATATGTGAAATATACAAAGGAGTAGGATTTGGTGACTGGCTGAGAAATAAACTGAACTGAATTTGCAAACAGACAGGAAATAGCAACACCAAATATAAAATACTTGTTTCTGTGTCCATTTCACCCCATAAAAAATGTCAAACTCAGAAGCTATAACCCTGGCTGGAGTGCAAAAAGATTGGATATGTTGGAACAAGTCTTAGGAGTGTATTCATGCAAGTATATCTGGGACCGAGGTGACCACCTACCTTCGGGGGAAAAAATTAAATATGAAAATAGATTTGGAAACCTTCATTTATTTATCAGATGACATGTAAAGTTGGGAATATGATATCCTTATTTTTTTTTAAATACCGTAAAGTAAAAAAATCATACCACAGACAACTTTACTTTTTACCTATGTTACTGATAACTCCTTGATATTAAGTATGAAAGAATTTTTAAACTCCAACTTGACTATTTATGTCCTTTCTTTACTTTTAGCATTGGACAATGAAAACCAGTGTTGCTTGTTTAACTCTGGTTTCACATTTTCAGTACTGTTTCAAAACTGAAGAGCAATATTCATTTGTTTTAAAAACTCTTTGCTTTTCAAAAAAATGGTGTAAACATTCTACTGATATTACAAGTTTCATAAAAGGTTGGATTTAGAAAGTTTAAAGTGGGGCCAACCAGGTGACCCCATACCTCTGAAAAAAATGTCATATAAACTATTGACTGGATTACAGATACCACAACTACAAAAAACATGAATATCATCTGTTAGGGAAAAAGTAAAGTATAAAGCCAGGAGTTTCAACATTTTTTGGAATACGGAGTAAGGCTCCAATCCTGAAAACACTCATATACTTAATTTTATGCACATGAGTAGTTTCATTGAACAACAGGATTATTCACACTCATAAAGCTAAAGACATGCATGCCAGAACCGCATGGGAATTTTTTTAGGATACTTTTTCATTGGAAAATGCTGATTTGTCAAAGCCAGAACTTTTCACAGAAACGTAGACTTTCATTGGGAAGTTTTTTTGGGTCCCAGATGGAATTTATGTTCAAAATCAGGAAAAAAAACCACTCAACCAGAATAGCCAATAGCCCAATGATCAGGGCACTCACTTGGAATGTAACACACCCAAATTCCTGCTCTCCGATTCAGAGCAGGGACCTAAACCTGGGTCGCCCACATCCCAGCTGATTGCCCAAACCACCAGAGTATTAGCTATTCTCAGATAGGTCTTTCTCAACATCTCCCCTTGGAGCTGTATCCATTGAGCCAGAGTGAGAGAGAATGAGACTATGGCACTGTTCTTCAATTGGCAGCCCGCAGGCTAGATCCTGCCACCAGGGACTTCTGTTTGGCCCGCTGCTGGGCATTAGCTGTTCCTTCATACCCTCAAAAGCAGCCAACTGGAGTTCCTCGGGAAACAGTGGTGCTCACTCCCCCGCCCCTCAGGAACCCGAGCTATTCTCACAGGAAGGGGTGGGGGGAGCTATTCCTGCTTACAAGAAGGGTGGAGGAGAAGGGTGCAGAAAGAACCTTGCAGCTCAAGATAGCTCCACTCCTTTTTACCCCCTCCCCGCTATAAGCAGGGATGGCTCTTCCTTCCCTTTCACACCCAGCCAGGGAAGCAGGGGATGAGGGACCCCTGGAGTTGCCTAGAAGGGGGAGGCAGAGGGATACCACCGCAGCCCCCCTCCCCTTGGACTGGGATTGGGGGGTGAAGAACCCAGTAGGAGAAGTGAGGCTGGAAGCAGGATGGGCTGGGGCAGTGGTTCTCAACCCATGGCCCAATCGGCGCACAACTGTGGCCTATGTGACATCCTTAGGGCCATACAGGTAGTATATATATTGTGTGGATGTGGCCCACATAAAACAGAGGTACATACGTGGCCCACAATGTTAAATAGGTTGAGAACCACCAGGCTGGGCAGATGCAGGGAGGCAACAGGGCAGAACTGATGGGAACTGGGCAGATGCACTTAAGTTTATTTTCCCTATGTTTACCATCATGCCATGTATTTAATTTAGAAATTTTTCATTTACATTTAAACACAATGGAACTAGACTGTGTTGATGCATTTTGATTTATGGTGATACACTTTTAATCAGGCACTTAATCAAATGCTTATGGAACATAAAATGATCAGTAACTGACGTACTTTCATTAGTTAAACTGACTGCACAGTACTTTTTTGGGAAGGTGTGTGGGGGGGAACAGTGCAAGAGTGTCAATATTTCAAGCAGTAAGAAAGGGAAATTAGAAGTTAAACTCACAGGAAATGAATGAACTTCTAATTTTAATTTCATAGTTATAATAGAATTAACATTAATAGCATGATGTTTTAATAGCATTACAGTGTATTTGTATAATAATTTGTTTGCAAGATTATGTTGTAGTCCTATCCACTGGCATGCTTAGCCTTTTACTTTGAGATTAATAAATAATACCTATCACACCTTTCTTTAAAGATTGCGACCTGTGGCCAGTAGCAGGCTTACTACAGAGCAAACACCTGAACAGCCCTCTGACCTGGCAACATTTGGACATTGACTTATTTAGTCCACCAGAAATTTTAATTGAATACCACTGCTCTACAGTGTAGTAGATAAAGCAGCAAATCAGGCAGAGTGCGGACTTGAACCTGGGTCCTCCCACATCCCAGGTGAGTGCCTTACCCACTGGCTACTCAAAGAGGGGTGCCTACTCTTGCTTACACTCACTCACTTTTGAATGGTCAGGGTTTCATCCAGATATTGAAACAGAATTTTTTTCATGAAATGGAATTTTTGCTTTCTGGTCAGCCCTAAAGCACACGTTTGCAGGACCAGAGTTTTAGTCACAATTCTGGTCAGCCTTCTGAAAGTCAGACGATTGGCTTGCAAAGAATGGTCTGTTTGGGTCAATGGGGCTCCCCGTGGGTGTAGAAGACACCCATGTGGGGACTGAGTCCAGGATCAAGGCCTTAGTAATAACTGATTATATGATGTTGTTATTAATGGCAGCAATGCTATACCTAGCAATAATTATTGGAGGATTCCATTTTTGTTACTTATAAATTACAAGTATTTTTAAAAAAATTAATGTGGATGAATTTGCACTAGCAGGAAATTAAAAATCTAGTAAACCCTTAAACTGGCCCAAAGCTTCATAGCGGTAGCCTGTGTGTGTACACAGAGCTCTCCTGCAATCAGTGGGGCAGCATGCAGGCCTTCGCCCACCAGCAATGTCAATCGGGCACCAAGGAGGTGAAGCGTCTGCCATGATTTAACTCAGTGTATGGTCACTGCCTACATCGGTATTTAGTCAAAATAATGTCCATAGACGCAGTGATTCAGCATCTTATTTCATCAGTCAGTACTCCAGGATTCGGTTTGTCACAGTGAGGGGGAAAGTCACAGATAGCATGATTTTCCCCTTTGCCTGTGACTTGCTTCTGTGTCCATGACTCACCCTGCAGCAGCAGCTCCTATGGCTGAGCCTGGCTCCCTGGCATGAGTGTTGTGACCAGGAGCACCGGGTCACAGCCCTATTCAGGTTTGACCACCCTGGATGCTCTGTCATGACCAGGGGTGGGGTGCAAACTTCAGTGAGTGACATTGTGATCTGGTGCACTGGGTTGCAGCGCTGTTCTGGTTTAGCCCACCTGACCAATGTGGGGAAAAAGAAGAAACCTGAACATCTTTGCAACCTCACATGCCAGATCTCAATGCCTGGAGCAGGATGATAGGCCCAGCCTGGCGTGACCAGGGGCCACAACAGAGAGGTGAGCTTGCTCCCCAGCCTCCCCTCCACACCAGACTGGGATTAGGGTTGTGGTGCTGGAAGCAGAGGTTGCTGCTGCAGGTGGCAGGGTGAGGAGAGGGGCATTATTTTGTTAATCAAAATTTGGGGAGCAGTCACAGTAAACTTAGTAACCTGTGATTTTTACTACATTTACCACAACTACTCTGACTTTTGATTTTTAAAAATGCCATGGGAAATCTGTATCTCTATTCATGATTTATTACCTGACTGAGAGCAAAAGACTGCAACATATCTTTAACCTTCCTTCTCTGTAACTTTATTAATGATGGGAACTGCTTGTTACTTGAAGGAGAAACTGATGATTGCTAACATTTATTAAAATCTAATCCTTCCAAGCCTATTTATTTTAAGGAGATGCATTAATTCAAATTACCTTTCTGAACACTAAAGACTGAAAATCACTGCAACTTGACTACATTAAAAGACACAAGTCTCCACCAATGGTAGCAACATTGGCAACTGTAGTGTAGACAAGGCTCAGGTGTTTTTAACCATGGTGTCATACAATCCATGAAACTGAGAGGGTTAGCTGCTCATACAGTGCTGGCTCCTTCTCTTCACTGACAGCTACTAAGCGTCATTAAAATATAGCTTTAAAAGATACTTCTGATACTTTCCTAATTTTACTTGTCTATGTTAACAGGTGCAGTAGTTGCCACAGGGAGGTGATGGGATAGGAAATGGGAGTGGAAATGATCCACAAGACAATCTCCCCATTAAAACATGGGGATTTTGATGGCAGTTAAAATACCCTCCCCCTCTGTACACTTCAGTCTCCCGCATTGCTACTAGTGCTGTAGCCACATCAGTGGTTCACAGGTGCCATTTTTCCAAGACCAAACAGCTGGGATAACTTATCTGTAACCTTCAGTTCAGCTTTGTCCCCGCCCCCCTCCACACACACACACCCTGTTGGGTTATTTTCACATTCTTTAAACTAAAAATGGCTTTGAAACTGTGAGTACATGGAATCTGGACTTGGTTTTTTAAAAGAAACACTATAAATGGGTTGAACGGAAGTAGTGCTTTGTGTTAACTCGATACCAGCACTTTTCTGGTGGTCTCATCTGTTTCCTTAATATTTAAGATTTTATTTGAAAACTGTGTTTTTGGCCTTTTTAGTTGTTGAGAAAACTTTCCCAAGGGGACATGTCATTCCCAAAGGGACATGCACAACAATGGGCCACATTCAGATCCTGGTGTAAGTCAGTGCAGGGGGGCTGAATGTCCATCTCAGACTTACTGGGCAAAAAACTGACCTTTTGTATTTTAAATAACTACAATTGCTAATCATTTAACTGCTGGTCATTTTAGCAGAAGTTTCCAACTGCTTTGGAACCATGGGATGAAGAAAATGGGGAAGCATAACATATTTTTCTCCATGAAACAAGGATGCTCCACCATTCTAAGAAATGTCCCTTATTTAGTACTAATATCCCTCAGCGTGTATCCCATAATGGTCCACCAGCATGTGTGTTTGATCAGATAAAAGTTAGTTTTCGAGCAACAATCATGAGAACTATTACAGAAGGGGTGTGTGGAAACACATGACTGTGTTGTACTTAAAAAAAAAAAAGTGAGCGAGACTGTTTCTAAAATGAAGTCGTCGTCCCCCCCCACTGGTAGCTGGGCTCGTGCTCTATGTTACAGCTAGCAGCAGAGCACTATGCAAAAGCTACAATATTTCCAGCAGCACTCGCACCAGCGACCCCACCATACCCACTTTCCCCACTGCCCTCTCTCCCTCATCCCCCTCCCTGGTCCAACTGGGCACCCCCCGGTCACAGGTCCCCCAATCCCCCAGCACCTCTGAGCCCCCTTTTCCCCCGTCACAGGTCCCCCAATTCCCTGGCACCCCTGAGCACCTCCTGGTCCCCCCAATTCCCCAAACCCCCCACCCCCCAGTCACAGGTCCCCCCAATTCCCCGGCACCCCCGAGCCCCCCATCCCCCAGTCACAGGTCCCCCCAATTCCCTGGCACCCCTGAGCGCCTCCACCTCCCGGTCCCCCCAATTCCCCGAGCCCCCCACCCCCAGTCACAGGTCCCCCCAATTCCCCGCCACCCCCGCTTTGCCCTTTCTCCCCAATTCCCCTCCCACAGACACCCCGACCCCCGAGAACTTTCACCCGCTCCTGCCGTTCCCTCCAGGCACCCTCCCCCGGTCTCCTTTCCCTGGGCACCCCGGTCCTGCCGCCCCCCGGGGTCGGCCACACCCATGTCCGGGCCCCGGGGGAACAGGGTTATTCCCCCCGCCCAGCGCTGACGGCCACCCCCCCGCACCTTCGCCACTTTGGGGATTCGCTGCTTCCCAGCCGCCGTAGACGCCATGTTGCCGCCGCTCTGAGCCCGAGCTCCGTCGACCCTGCCCTGACCCTTCACCTCTCACCCCGCGCAGCGTCGCCTGGGTTGTTGCCACAGTAACGGCGGCCGCGCGTCTCCCAGCGGCTGCAGCGGAACCGCTACGTCCCAGGTGAGTCGTCGCCGGTTCCTCTTAGCGCTGACCCGGGGGGACCGCCGGCCGCACCGCGCCCGACGGAACATCCGCGACGCTCTGGGAGTCCGGGGAGGAGCCGCTCACGGGACTGGGACACCCCAAACAGGGGCCCCATATCGCACAGCTCCCCTCACCTTGGGACTACGCGCCCCCCCCCACGGAGACTACAACTCCCAGCATGCAGCGCGTCCCATTCCCGCCTTCTCTCCCCCGGGTCCGCCTGCTCTGCGCTGCCCCCTAACGGCCCGCCCGAGAACGGCAGCTGCCGGAGCTCGCCCAGCGGGGTCATGAGCACCCAGGTGTTGGGGATTGCGGCCCTCCTGCTCTCCCCTGCATTGCTAGGTGGGAGGGGCATGGGAAGGGGGTTGCAATGGAGGAAACAGGCTGGCTAGCTGCCACCTGGCGCGTCCCTTGTCCGTGCAGCCCCACTTCCCATGGACTCCTGTTGGCCCCTGCAGACCCACGTGCCAGTGCCAGCCCGTCGAAGGACCGTTGCTCCCTGTAGCAGGGGCAGATTCTTGTGGCAGTGTAGCATGTATTGTAAGTGCAACAGGATCGCCGCCGCCACAGAGTCGTCTCCAGACAGCAGATCTGTGCTAGCAAGCCAAAGGGAAAACGGCCTGTGAGCTAATGAATTTCCCACTTGTTCTAAAATGCAGCCCAGACTGACGGCATAGGGCCAAAGCTCACCCCTGTCCAGTCCAAACCTCAGCCCACCCCCAGAGTCCTCTCTCCCTCAACCCCAACAGCCCACTGTCAGGATAGTCCAGCGGTTTTCAAACTTTTTGAGCTATCCCCCCCCCCCCCCCGCACTCACCCACTCTCAGTTACAATTCTTGGTTGCACCTCCCCAGCCCAAACAAAAATAGACACAATACCCCTTTGGTTTTCAGGATTGGCAAAGGTGTGTGATGGTCTCTGGGGGCAGAGCCAGCGCTGGATGTGGAGGCTGCTGGGAGCAGAAATCAGTGTGGCTGCAGTGGATGTTAGAATTAAAGTTTTTATTTACCATTAAAAGTTAAAATTGAGGTATATGGTACAATTACAATTCTTAAAAAGCCTATCCGTTTAAAAGTGTGGACATGAACAGTTAAGGAAAAGTAGATAAATATTCAAGTTCAGTTCATACAACCTTTTAAGTAAATGTGTATTAAGTGGAGCCTTCTCTTTGCCCATTCTAAAAATCAGCCTTCATTAACTATCAACTCTCTAACCAAAATATATCTGTCATCATAAGTATTATAATTTAAGACATTTATTTAAAATATTGTTTACGCAGGAAAATATTATTAATT
This sequence comes from Mauremys mutica, assembly GCF_020497125.1. Classification (NCBI taxonomy): domain Eukaryota; kingdom Metazoa; phylum Chordata; order Testudines; family Geoemydidae; genus Mauremys; species Mauremys mutica. The sequence continues at coordinate 205,400,659 of NC_059074.1, forward strand.
CTACAGACGTCATTGCCATTTTCTTCTCCACTGTTCTGCTGAATGAGGTAGTCTGAGATCAGTGGCCTCTAATGTATGTGTAGCATGGAATGAGTAATGCTGGATGCGAAGTCTGTATCTGGAAAGTGAGGTGTCTGACTCATTAGGATGGTGAATGTGGAGGGTAAAGTGAGGTTCCCAGTTCCTGCAGGGACAGTGGATGGGGTAGACTGAGTCTTTTGCCCAATATTGGAATGGCGGATGGGAAGATGTTGGTTCTGGAATGTATATGGGCAGTAAGGCCCAATTCTGCTCAGAGAACCACATCCATGTAATTCCATTCAAACAAACTGGTCTCAGTGCGAGCATAGAGATCCGCAAATATAAACATGCAGGACTGGGACCTATGATACTGCATGGTGTGGCCTCTTGACTATAATGGGAAGTTGGGGTGGGCTCATGTCTCTATTCTATAAAGGGGACGATATCAGATGAGATGTTGGTGTCTCTGCCCCATATTACACAGATGTGCTGGTAGATGTTCTGAGAGAGGATGTGTGGGCCATACTTGGGATGGTGGTGGTTTGCCTGGGGTTGCCGCTGATATTGGAAATGTATATGATGTAGGGTGGATGAGTATAAAAGTTTTTCTAGTCTATAGCCAGAGTCTGGGTGGGGATGGCGAGCACAGTGAAGATGTATTTATTTATTTATTTATTTTTGACTGGGCAGTGTTATATTTTACATATAATCTTGTATGTGAGTTATTGTATGAACTATGATGGTATTTGAACTGTTCATTTTCATACCTTAATGCTTGGGGTTTTTTACTTTAAATTGTGACATTATTGGGTATGTATACATTTAAACTTTAATGTTAGGTGGCAACAGAATTGAACGGTAACTACGATAAGTTTTTGTTGGTTAATCACAGTTGGACTGAATTCATATCACATTATATATTATGGAACTGTTAGGTATACAAAAGACAAAATGAGTTACAAGGACACTACAAACACACTGCACATGGAACTGCAAAATAGATTTTTATTTGCATCCAGGGTTAGGGCTATTCAGTAAAGCCTTCCCTTCTTCCTGAAGTGTAAATAATCTTATTGATTTAAAAACTTGGCTTTTGGACAAATAGTTTGAAACGGTCGGATACTATGATGATGAGCATTATAGAAATGTCTACAACTAAATGTGAAACCATTTCATGCAGTTGTTGGCCATTAAAAATATTCCCTCACTGTACAGTAATATTTTAGGTGGTAACCATTATACTACATCCAATTTGAGACTGTGGTTTTCAAAGGGGCCTGTGGGAGTTAGGCACTCAGATCCCATTGATTTTTATTAGGATTTAACTGCCTAACTCCCTTCCTCCCTTTGAAAATCCCGTCTAGAATAACTAACTTCATGGCTGAAATCACTGCAGAAGCCATTCACATTCGATAACAGCAGTGTTTGCTTTGCTTTTGTTACAGTGTATAAAATGACTGCAATAACTTCTGCAAGAGGAAATACAGAAGTGGTCAGTGTCAGAAGAACGGAATCACATGATGTTTCTGGTATTATCAGTCTCATCAGCTATTTTACTGAAAAAACATTTGGAAGGATTAATGTCATCTATCTTTTGTAAGTAGCAACATTTTAAGAACATTCTCCTCAAGGTGTCCAAAATCATAAGCCACCGTGTTACCTCTCTGCTTCAGCAAGAGAGAGCTTTGCTGGATTGTGTGTCAGCTCCCTGCCTTGCGACTCTGCCAGTCTTAACTTTTTCTTGCAGGTAACAATCAGTGAACTCCAGTTCTCAAGTTCCCCAGAGAGGTCTCTGTCAGTATCCTGTTACTCTCACTTTATTTCAATATAACAGCACTGAGATAATTCATAGTAAAACTAAGAATATGTTTCTTAATAAAGAACAAAGATATCAAGGGTGAGAGAACCTACCCAAAAGCCCTGCCCCAGGCCGGAGTGGGTCGGGAGCCACAGACTCTCCAGCTGCCTGGGGTGGGGTGGCCAAGAGCAGCCCACAGGCCCCTGGCCCAGGGGAGGTGGAGGGTCCATGGCACGGCTCCCCACAGATGCCCTCACTGCTCTTACCATGGCCAGGCTGCGCCCACCCCCCCAGCCGGAGCCAGGTCCTGGTAAGAACTGCATGCAGGCAGCTGAGGGGAGCCACTGCTCCTCCTGCCCTGGGCGTGGGGCCCGTGGGGTGGTGTTACTGAAATATCGGGTTTGCCTAGCTGTGAGCCAATAACAGCCTGACAGGGATAAGGAAAAAATGCTTTATTTTGCAGAAGAAAGGAGAGCCTTGTACTTGGTACAAAGACTTCTGCTTATATAAAATTTTACCGGTTTTTTATACATTTTTAGACAAAGACCCTTGTGTGTTAATACTTGATTGGTATATATTAACCCCGTGCTTTTTGTTATTTGGTGAGAAAGAACTGGTTTAAAGCAAGATTTTTCTGCTTTAAGGCAGAAGAGAAAAGATAGTTTAAAAGTTTAGGCTATGAGGCTTTTGCTTTTTTTTTTACTGGCCGTTTGTAAACTATTAAGAGGGGCTAGCCGTTTGTGGGCTATTAAAGGGGGCCATTAACCTTTAACCATTATCCCAGGCCATTATGGGTAGCCTGGGTTAATGCGGCACATAGCTGGGGGAGTTGATTCTGAGGCAACCGAAGAATGATTTTATGATTGTCAGGCCCGTTATGTAATTTATGATTAAGCTGAAGAGACAGGTACTGGGTTGTTTTACGGACAGCAGAGCCTTTGGTTATAGCATTAGACAGACATTTTGCACATTGCATTATTATTTAAATAATATATAGGAAGAACAGACAGAAAACAATTTATTTAACAATTGTACGGAAAAGGCCAGTGAACCAAGACCCAAGGTCTGGGAGGAGGTCCTCAAAACTAAAGGTGTGATTAAGAGATACAGCATGAAATATAATAGCAGCATTTTTAATAGCTTGTAAATTTTTTTTAATTAAGCTAGAGTGATTAACATAAAAGCAATATTTTTTTTAATGCGAGCACAAGCTTTTTTTATTTTAGCATTTATGGCATTTAATACATGTTTATTTTGCAAAGCCACTTCTGCTATTTTATTAATTTTTGGTTGCAGTTATTGGAAAGCGTTTATTGATGCATTAGCTGCTTTCTCAAGCTCTGCAGAAATATTTACAATTGCTTTTTTTAGTTTAGCTACTTTCATTCCAGGAATGAGCGCACGAACAAAGGAATGGAACTCTGTCTGCCTGACAGCTAGGGGATTTTTGGCCTGCTTGGTTTTAGCCCTTATGGAGGGGGTAAAAAGCTTGTGAGAATAGCTTTTTAGGTTGAGAATTTGACTAGAATTTAACGTGCTGTTAATTTGGACATTAGGAAAAAATTTTAGAAATTTTTAGAGGGTTTATTTAAAGACCCACCCATCTGTCTGCTGACACTCAACCAGAAAAGAGAATTACACAGAGATTAGAGGGAATTACAGTTTAATTCAGGTTTTTTTATATTTATTACATTGACCGTTACAGGGGACAGGACAGAAGGATTTTAATTTAACCTCAGAGCTTTATTGCACGCAATGGCTTTTACCCCAAGGAATTACGAACGAGAGGTTCAGTTCCGCTTATGCACTTAACGCCCAAATGAACAGAGTAGAAAAACAACAGTAACCGGTTAAACAGAACAGAACCAGAACCCAGATAGCAAACCAGAACCAGATAAAAGCAGCAAAAAGTCTTGTGGCACCTTATAGACTAACAGACGTTTGGGAGCATGAGCTTTCGTGGGTGAATACCCACTTCATCAGATGCTGCATCCGAGAAGTGGGTATTCACCCACGAAAGCTCATGCTCCCAAACGTCTGTTAGTCTATAAGGTGCCACAAGACTCTTTGCTGCTTTTACAGATCCAGACTAACACAGCTACCCCTCTGATACAGAACCAGATAGTGTTTTTTTATTTTATTAGGGCTCAACTTATTGGAACACGAACCCCAGGGGCCATGGTGAAGCAGAGAAAGAGGGGCTAAACACCCCGTTGGCGCTGTTCCCAGTTCGCCACAGCCATTCGGAGTTTAATGTCCTAGCTAGGACAGTCCCATCTGGGTCGCCAGAAACTGTTACCAAAATATCGGGTCTGCCTAGCTGAGAGCCAATAACAGCCTGACAGGGATAAGGAAAAAATGCTTTATTTTGCAGAAGAAAGGAGAGCCTTGTACTTGGTACAAAGACCCCAGCTTATACAAAATTTCACCAGTCTTTTATACATTTTTAGACAAAGACCCTTGTGTGTTAACACTTGATTGGTACCTATTAACCCTGTGCTTTTTGTTATCTGGTGAGAAAGAACTGGTTTAAAGCAAGATTTCTCTGCTTTAAGGCAGAAGGGAAAAGATAGTTCAAAAGTTCAGGCTATGAGGCTTCTGCTTTTCTCCCTACTGGCCGTTTGTAAACTATTAAGAGGGCCATTAACTTTGACAGTGGGGATGCAGGCTGGGGGCTGCTCTTGGGCCCCTCTAACCCAGGCAGGTAGAAGGTCCACGGCATGGCACCCCACAGCTGCCCAGGACCCTGGCTGGGCCCCAGCTGCTGTGCCAGCCTGGTCAGGGGAACAGGGCCTCGGGAGGAAGAGAAGGGGTCGGGGTCGGGGCCCTTCCAAAAAGTGGGATGGCCCTGGCCCCTCCTATTCCGGTGCCACTGAGTGATACTGAGCAAGAGTAAATGAGGTAATTATGGTTACAAACAAAACACAATAAAACACACTTTCTAGTGTCCAATTCTTAACTTTAAAAAGCTACAATCTTTGTCTAAACAGCTTTCTCACTTACATCAAGTTACCAGCACCTCCAGCCTTACAGCAAGAGGACCCCAGGTTCACAGAATCAGAAGGTGCTGTCCCTTTGTTCTCTGAGTGATAGATAACATATTACCTGTGTCATGTGTAGGCTAATAGAGTAGTCAGTAAATACCCAGTAATAAATCAGACACAGCTTTATGGTCCATATTTTCAAAAGTGTCCACTGATTTTGGGTGCTTTGGTTTCTGTGCCCAGCTTAAGATGTCTTGGGCTTGATTTTCAGAAGTGGTGAGTACCCACAGCTCCAGCTGAAGTCAGTGGGAGTTGCAGTTGTACCTCTGGAAAACTGGGTCCAATATGGCTCAACTGTATGGTCTAGGTATACTTAATCTCGCCTCAGCGTGGGCAGATGGACTACATGACCTCTTCAGGTCCCTTCTAGCCTTACATTTCTATGATTCTGTGAAGTTGGGCATCTAAAATCAGAGAACCACAGATCAGTCACCAGTTTTGAAAATGTGATTGTTAAACACTCTTGGTCCCACAGAGAAGATGGATTTACTGGCAGGAAGTGTTTGTATAGTGAGTATCGGCGACCCTATCCTCTGGTTCCCTCATGATGCTGTTGAACAGTTGTTAACTTGAAGACTAAGAAATCTAAAATCACTTTCTGAATCTTCTTTGTCATTTCTTTAACTTTTGCGAATCAAAATTGTTTCTGCAGAGAAAAAGCTAACCTTGCTGTGACTCTCAGCAATGAGAAGAATGAGGTTATTGCCCATGCTGCATTTCTGGACTATCCAAATTGGAATCTTGTTGATCAAGCTGATTGGGAATCATTCTTACATGAAAACTACAGTGATGAAAAGTGCACAGTAAGTAATTATTTTTTTTCAGATGTGTTTCACTTGAGAGACCTCAACTTGGTTTTCATTTTGTTCTTTTTGAATACTGTATGTGTTCAATTTTTGGGACAATATAGGGGGGAAAACAATTAAATTACAACCAATGTTAAAGAGATGTATTACCCTTGTTACATGTATTGCTATTTCCTGGGATTTGGAAAGATAAGTGTAGAAAATGGTATTCCTTTTACTGGAGATTTTTGTTTTGTTTTCCATTCCAAGTGATTTCTTTGTTGTTTGACTAAGTTGGCTAATGGGTTGTTCTACACAAATGTTCTGACTCACTGAAAGTACATCACTTGGGGGTCCTAAACATTCTCCTCACTAGAAAATTATAACATATTAGATTGAATAACATTACCTCTCATCCTAAAGCACTGTACGTTTTTACAGTATTGCCAACTCTTAGAATTTTATTGAGAGCTTCGCTATATTTGGCATTTTTCTGAAGGCCCTAGCTCCTGGAGTCAAATCATTATGTGAGAATTTCCACTTTCCTTTTTTCAGAAAAGGAAATTTCTAGCCCTTTTTGGTTGTGGAGAAAAGCTGAAAAATTTGAATTCTAAAGGCTCAAAACCCAGAAGGCAAATAGAGAAACCAAAATGTATTATTGTTAAGCCAATCTCATGATTTTTGACCATCTGGAGTTGTCAACACTGACATTATCCAAGTGATAGACAAGCTGCCTAGAAATAATGTTATCCACTAGTGATATTAGGCAACTGTTTTAAAGAAACTATCAACTCCAGTATTGCCATCTGAAATTGCTGTGTATATTGTTATAATAACGTTAAGAGTTTATTTTAATAACTGAAGACACTAAAGGGAAAAATGCTATTTTTTTCAGTTTGTTTTCTTTGTACACTTGACGGTATTTTGAATACAGTTGATCCCACTGTATTGTTGATGGTGCATGCTTTTCCCCAAGCTGTGAATGGGTTGCTTACCAATATCATCATCAACAAAGCTGTAACTGAACCTGAAGAGACAGTTGGCAGAAGTGTGTACAGAGAAAAGGTGGAAAAGAGAAAGCTTGAGCATGTGTGATGTTGTTGCTCCCATTCCTGCCCTGAGTCCTTTCTGAACATGGGCAAAAAGCAGAACCCTTTTTTATATTTTTAAAAAGAGGATTTTTTGAAATTGAGGATATGTCATTTTAAACGTTTTTTATGGTCCTGATCCAGAAAAGCAATTCAGCATGTGTTTAACTATAGCCACATGAGTATTCCTATTGACTTCAAATGAAAGCTAAAGTTAAGCACATGCTTAAGTGCTTTATTGGATTAAGGCATATCAGAAAATATAATTTCAAAAAATTCAATTTGAAAGTGTCTCTTTTTCAGAGCGCAGCAACACTAAAATAGTTTAAGGTCATAAAGTAAAGTATGCTACATCCAATTAAAATGTCAGGGGCATTTACATGGGCAGAATATAATTACCCAAACTGAAACTTGGCAGGGATGTCTAGGTTAACATCCCTACTCAGAACCAGGATTGGAACTGAAGTTCTTGATTCCCAGTGCTACACTTGGACCTCTTTAACAGACCAGTCTCTCTTTCCTCTTTCTCTCTTCCATAATACTATACATTTAAAAAAAAAGGAGGGGGGGAGACATCTCTGTTTTAGAAATGGATCCTGACATTTAGGGCCAGGTTCACTGGTATACTCTGGCTGCTTCCTGCTCCTCCAGCAATGCAAAACAATAATAAATCCAGTTTAGTTGGCCAGTTATACCATATTTATGGCTGCTTTGCATTGCTGGAACCATGTTTTGGCTACATTGCATATTGGTGAATCTGGCCTTTAGATTTTAATTAGGGATTAAAATACTCAGCGGATCAGGGAAAATATCCCTATCAAAAAGGCAAAGAAGAAAGGAAAAAAACATTGAAAGGAGTGATCTATCTGTCTAAGCAAGGCTTTCATTGTCTCACCATTTGGAATAAGGATGAAAAGACAAAACTGCTGAGCAAATTGTAGTTTCCCTCTCCACTTCAGGAGTACTCTGGATGACATTTGTGAGGTTAGCTCTGCAGAGCTGTATATGCCAAATATGAATCTTTAGGCTGACCCTATTCTAGATAGAGAGGTAAACATGAGTGTAGCTAATATATGATGATATAGTGTAAAGGTTTTATTGGCATGAATTTAGGATGGCTGCATTACGTAAAGAATAGCTGAGCTACATGTGAATTATTCAGGCAATTCGTACATTTTCATATGGTAGCAATGTTTTTGGGTCTCATTTTACAGAATAACTGTTTTAGAAATGTGTGATTATTTTGCTCTCTGTATAAAAAAAATTACAAAGTGTTTTCAATCAAGTTTTGTTAAATTAAAAATGTAGCTCTGGTGCTTTAAAATTTATAACTGTAATATTAAACTTGAGTGTAAGTCAAATGTTTGGGGTTTTTTGTTGTTGTTTTACTGCATAGAGAGAGAGACACACACAAATCCAATCATTAAGACCCTGCTCCTGCAAACACTTATACACATGAGTAAATTTACCCATGCAGCTAGTCCCGTTTAGTCAATGAAGCTACTTATGTATGTTGAGTTACTCACATAAGTATGTACTGACAGGATCAGCAATTAAATTTGTAAATTAAGATTTTAATTACTTAAAAAAACACTATTTGCATGATTTGATTTTATTTTATTCATTTGTTTCTTTGTACCATAGCCTCTGAATACACTGTTTATGCATCTTTTTGTGGCAAAGGATGAATACACAGTTGGATGTGCCCAAGAAATCATTAGGTGAGTTGATGTGTAAACTGATGCATAGTGAAGCATGTACAATTTCCTACTAACTCTCATCTGTAGAGACTGTGGAATTAAAAGATGGTGATGTAAGAAAAAAGCTTAAAGGTCTATATTAAAAAAAACCAACACTAAATTTCTTAACAATTTCAGTATGTGACATGATATGCCACAACTGTGTGTAGCCTGATATACATTCTAGATTTCAAAGATAGACTCTTACAGTTCTGAATAGTGTAATCCTAACAGTGTAATCTCTTGCTATATCTTTTGCTGTTATTCTTGACATAAATATCATGCGGTCATTGGGACAAATTGATTTTTTCAAGTGGAGGGAGAAGAAGGTTCATAGTGCACAGTTGTGCAGGAAGCCTAAAAGCTGTGGATATTTCTGAAAAATCATTGTCTGCAGGTTATCCTCTGAAATGTTTGTTAGGTACAGACTATGCAGTACAAATAATACAATACAGCAGAGTGCTAGCTCAAATCACAAACAAACAAAGTGCTGGTTAAGTTAGTGAGGTTCAGCGCAAAGCATCCCTACATAAATAGAGTAAATTGCCTTTGGTGCTGTTTCTGTCAGTTTTACAGTTACCCTGTAACTGTAAAAGCCAGCCAGAGGTAAAAGTAAGCCGGTGTGGTCCGATACGGTGTACCGGCAAGAGCCAGTACACCGCACCGGCTTCCGCGGCGGGGACTTAAAGGGCTCTGGGCTCCCCACCACAGCGGGCAGCCCAGAGCCCTTTGAATCCCAACTGCAGCTCTGGCGGCCGGGCTGGGGCCGGGATTTAAAGGGCTCAGAGCTCCCGCGGCTGCGGGGAGCCCAGAGCCCTTTAAATTGCACCCACGGCTCCGGCAGCTGGAGCTGCGGTGGGGATTTAAAGGGCCCGGAGCTCCACGGCGGCCGGAGCCCTGGGCCCTTTAATTTGCCCCTGAGCCCCAGGGGCTCCCAGACGCCTCTGCAGCTGGGAGCCCCGGGTTGATTTAAAGGCCCTGGGGGTCCCAGCCACAGCCGGTGCCCCAGGGCCTTTAAATCTTGAGAGGCCCCGCCCCTTCTGGATGAGGCCACGCCCCCCTCAGGACTCCGGCAGTACCGGTAAGTCCTGTAAATTACTTTCACCCCTGAAGCCAGCTCATCCAGATGCAAGTCAAATATCTGCCAGCAGAGATCTGGCGTCTTTAATTTTTCATCACTGGGGAACTGATATAAAAAGAAAGCTATATGAAATCACAGGATTAGGAGATTAAAGAGAGAAATGGGGTTGAAAAAACAATGAAAAGGCCTTAATAATTTTCATGTAATCTTTTTTGAGATTTTAATTTTTTATCCATGTACATTTATGAGGGAAAATTCAGGCACTGAAGAAAAAAGTTTCTTTCATTAAGAGACTTGCTGCTAAATTTGATGTGTGTAGTTACTGAGACTAAATAAAGTAATATTGTTTGTCCAGGACAGTTTTTAAGGCAGTACCAGAAGTGCACTTTATTCTTCTTTTCGTACCAAGTGATGTGGATTTAGGTAAGAGTTTATTTAGTATTATTTTAATCTTAAAATAATTAGTGTAGTCTTACGTATCATTATGATTAATACAATTGTGTGGTTTTCAACATATTAACAGAAGTAATTGTCCTCTAGACCTGTGGAAGAACTAATCCTAACATACCATTTTATACTTCGAAAAGCATAATCTCAGCTACATTGCTTAACGTTACATAAAAAGGCTAACAGTGTATTGTCCTGATCTGCCATGGTAGTAGAGCATAGCACAGTATCATGGCCTAAATTTGAAATCACATTTTGCTCAAACATTCCTACTAATGGGTTAAGAAATTTCTTGGTGAAATTCCTTGATAGTTTTTAACTTGTTTTTGTCATTCTTAGGCCCAGGCTTAGGAGCTTTTTTTGAGCAGATGACGAGTGTTCCAGGTTCGACAGTTGATGTGGACTTTACTTTGTTTGTGTGCCACAGGCACCAACATTGTCCCCAGCTGTACATTCGCAAAGCAAGGTAATATGCCTTCATCTGCTTTGTCTGTATGCATTTGTCTGGATCAATTGAAGGAATCCTGTGACTACGAATTGAGACTGTGTCATTTTAATTAAATCACCTAAATATCTCCTCCTCACATTTTCCAGTTTTCTTGATGACCCAAGCTGTTGACTCAAGACTGCTACTTTTATTAAAGAGACAATATGGGTGAGGTAATATCTTTTGCTGGACCAAGATACTACCTCACCCCATCTTGTCTCTCTCTTATATCCTGGGACCAACAACTACGACAAATCTGCATAGTTACTTTTAGTCTAATTTGTCACAAGACTAGTTGTATTTTTTGTAAGATAGGTGGCCTCATTTCCATATGATTAAACTGATGGTTTTATAGCAGTAATACAGTTTCCAGATTTTGATGTTTCTCCTATGCATCTGTTTATTTACCCATGTCATGTTGCTACATATTTTACTGGGTATAGAACTTTTGTAACTTCCACATTGCCTCTTGGAGTATCTTGCTGTGTAGTTCCTGTTTTCTCTTATTAGGCCAAATTCTGACCAACTGGGCAAAGTCTGGATACGTAGATTTTGCTGTAAAGGAATTGCATCTGCATAATAAAACTGAGTAAGGAGGCCTTAGGCCCAGCAGTCCTTCAAACATGCTAGTGCCTGCCTTCCTAAACATTGTTTGGCACTTGTGAATTTACTCTGTACAAACCCACTGGGGAACCCCTTAGCAATCTCTACTCACTGTCTGCCTGGGCAGGCCGCCTCCATGCTGCAGAGGGGGTGCAAGAAGAAAACAGGGATAATAATCCTACTTTTCTCCCACCCTTTGTCTGTCTTATTTATGTCAATTGTGACCAGTTTGGGGCAGGAACTGTAGTTTGTACAGTGCCTTCCACAGTGGAGCCCAGAACTCGGTTTGGGCTTTTAGGTACTAATGTAATACAATAATAATAATAACAACAACAAATAGTTAATAAATTAAATAGTGCAGAATCCAGCTGTGTGGCTATCTACTTCTCAGTCCTCCAGCTCATTGGAAGTGTAGCGTTTCTGTCATATTTAAGCCTTAGGTGGTCAAGGATATCCTTGCAAAATTCATCCCTAGTTCTTTGCTCTCCGTTTTATTATTCTCCATAACATTTTCAGTACAGTCTAGGTCCCTATAACCAAGAGGTGTTATTCACAAAGGAGCTGCACGTGTTTTCTCCTCTCAGGAAAGGTATTCCATTGCAATTCCTTTTTTAAAGAAAAAAAATCAGTTTCTTTTAACTAGGAAGTTGGGAGGAATATGTTTCTTTAATCATTCTGTGTGTTAATGTACTGCGAAACGCTGCCCCAGGATGTTCTTTACAGGTTTGAAACCTATGCTCTTCTCCAAAGAGCATCCACCACAGCAAAGCTCCAAATGCGAAATCACTTAACACATATTTCAACATGCCAGCGTTGGTGTGCAGACTGGTTTGTACTTCTCTTTGAGTTCACATTCAATCTTTTTTTATATTTTATACTCTCCACTATCGATCAGTCGCGTGTGAAGGGACCTTAGTGTTGAAGTAATAGCGCAAGGTAAACTCACTCCTGGGCCTTCAAAGGTATCCATGCCCTTTGATTCTGTCCATCATGTTTGTCTTTTATTAATCTGAAGTACATTTTTACCTTTGGGGGCTGTCAAACAATGCAGTTTGGGAAATAACATTTTTGACATGATTGAAAATGTTAAGAAAGCCATTCCAGTATTATACTGAAGGGATCCCATCTTGCCTGAGTTTTTGTAATACATATAGGGTAATAATGGAATGGTTAGCTTTAATGAAAACCAGGGTAGAAAACTAACCGACCAACTGTTTACTCCTTTTAAATAATGTAACTACTTGTGCTGTAAAATTCATAGTTTAGTATAGTTTGTCACAGATTCTTCTAGTAAGCTAAATTATGTTTACTACTGATGCTTTTCCTTCCCTTTTCCTCTGTATTTGCCTTTATACTTCACTAGAATCCGTAGTGACATTCAGTGGAAACTCTTTAGAGACTTATCCATGAAAGGGTTTTGACGCAATCCCCAGCCACCTGCCTAGCAACACGTTCTGGGTCAATGATACGAGATTAGAGTAATCTCTGTTCCCTCGCCCCCTTGCCCACAGGAAAAAATATGCTGTAAATTGATCCTTTGCTTAACCCCTGTATATTGAAGTTATTCTTTATCTGACCTTTAAAATGTGAAATAAAGCTGTAGCATCCTAGAACACAAACCAGTCCCTTGCCTGTACCTTGCCATTCGATCTAATTATCATTGTTTGTGCTTCTCTTTACTTTACAGCTGTGTACAATAGATCACAAATCTGCCTTTACAGTGGTGTTTGTTTGTTCCAGTCTGGGAAGACAGTAGAATAGTATCCATATGTGTGAAAAGCCACTGCCTCTTATCAAATAAAAAAGGCAGGGGGGTGGTTTGTAGACGTAAACATTGTGGTTCTCATCCTGCAACACGTAGCATGTGGGGAGGCTGTTGCACTCACGGGGAGCCCCACTGACCTCAGTGGAGCTTGGCATGCATGCTGAAGTTATCTCATGCTACAGGCTTGCAGGATCAGGGCCCAAATCCTGAAATGTGATCTTTGGCAACCTCACGTTTTAGGAGGGAGAGTGTAATTTCAGTATTGCACTGCTTTAAAAGGGCCAGTGGCAGCAGTGTAATGAAATGTCATAGTGGTAAATATATAGGGTTAACACTTAAGTTTAACTGAAAAAAATTGTATTTCTTATCACTTTCTACCTTTCACTGGCTGGCACAATAAAACAGCAAGTTTAAATTCTAGTACAACCTGATGGATTTGAACAGAAAGTCTAGTTTTGATTATTTGAAATTTCATAGTAAACACACTATATAAAATTCAGTTAAAGTAATGAAGACATGGTAATAGACCCCACTAGAGGAATCTAACCATGAAATCTTGCCTGAGAAGAATGGAGAGACCACCATTTTTGAGTATGAATTATGACGTGTGTAGATTATTAGTGTAGCAGGGTGGTTACCTGCTCCTGCCCTGAGGGGTTTAAAAAGTGGCCTGGGAGGGCTTGAAAGCTGCAGCTCTAAAAGTTGGGCTGAACGGAGAAGCAGCCACAGCTGGGCCACACCCTAATCAGGCCACAGCTGGCCTGTATAAAAAGGCCAGGGAAGCCAGGAGCAAATAGTCTCCCTCTGCCTGTAGAGAGCTAGACACAGGGTACCTGAGTGGAGCAGGGCTGGGGAAAGGCAGAGGAACTGGGGAGCTCCTGCCTGGAAAGCCCTAGGCTGCGGCCTAGCATAAGGGCAAGAGGTACTGGGGGTTGCAGGGGGCAGCCCCAGGGGTAGGCAAAGGCAGCAGGTCCAACCCCCTTTGCCTACGATGAGTGGCTCATACTGCAGTCTGCCCCAGGGAACGGGGGCTAGATGGAGACTGGGCAGTAGTCAAAACTGAGGCAAAGTGGGGATAGTGGGTTGGGGGTTCCCCAGGGAAGGGAGACCCAGATCTGTGGGGTACTGCCAGGGAGTAACACCCCAGTTAAAGGGGGATTGGGGTCCCTGGAGGGACACGGGGGCCAGAGGACAGGTGGATCACCGGCCTGCAGAGGCACTCCTGGCTGGAAAAAGAGCTAATTACTAGAAGTCACCAGCAGGAGGCGCCGCAGGGGTGAGTCTGCATGTCTACAATCAGTTTTAGCCAGGGTCTGCTGTACTAATGGAGTCATTTTAGGTGGAGGTTTTGGGTGGATAACTAGAGTCACAATTTATAGTGTGTTATATTTACCCATAGTTCCTTCTTGCTTATATAAGCCCATTTAAATTAGGTTTCCACCTATCCAAAAACTGCAGTAAGGGATGGAAGTGGGATGTGGGGTGGGAAATTTTTGTCACTGATGGCAGTTTGTGCTCCCAGTTTGGAGTGGGCAGCTGCAGAATCCACCTGTACAGGGTCCCCAAGATTGTCATCCAAACTTAAAAATCACGTGCAAAAATCCAGTCACTACTAGCAGAAAAGGAACAAAATCTCTAAAACTATTATGCAGAATGAAACAGTCTGACTGCTTGAGTGTATTTGTCTTGACACACTGATGGAGACAAAATGGCATGCAGGCACCCACCCTTTCTGCTACAAAAATTGATACGAATGAGTTACTAAGAGAGATCAAGGCATGCATAGCTGATATTCACTCCAAACTACTAGGTATTAAAAACAAAACATTAGTGAATCTAATGTAATAGAGACTGCAGAGGAGACACTGAATCTGCAGACCAGAATCAAGCAAATGGAGAGAGAGGGACAAGGTGGGATCTTTAAAACTAATGGTGCCAAGAATTATAAAAGAAGGGACAATGTAAGAATAAAAGGAACCACTGATGACCGGAAGAAGGGTAGTCTTACTCTAAGGGTCATATTCACTCCTATGCATAAGGTCGGCACAAATCATCTATGCACCATTTAAGCCACGCTTAACCCCTATGTTCCGTTCTGCCATTCTACCAATATTTAAAAATTTGGCCACAGTATTTGTCATAAAATTAATAAACAGAACTGTTGGGACATTTACATCCGCTTTAAGGCCTCTTTAAACTACCAGAGTGGTCTAAATGGGAATCAGGTCCTATATTTATTTGTTTTTTAATCACTGGCTGCAGGAAAATTTGGTTTCATTTTACGTACTTGATCAATAGGAACATAAAGGATGTTATGTTAGTTTTCTGAAAAGTTGGAGAAAGGAGTTAACGGAAAAATAACCATTCTTCAATGGCTATTTTTCTGTTATCAGTAGGATCTTCAGGAAAAAAAAAGCTTATGTAGTATGTACTGTTCTAAAGGAAAATTAATTTTAGATATTGTTTCAATGGCACCTTATTCCAGAAAAGCTTAACAAAAATTATAAAGCAACTGGTGACTAATGGTGATGAGGATGTGGGAATATTGGAAGCTTTACTCCTATCTAGTGGGATTGCTCACAGGTAGAATATTATTGGGGTGGGATTACTAGTCAAATTGGGTCAACAACTGTTTGTGGTCTGTTTTAAGGGACCACTAGTAATCCTTTTAGGTCTCACAATTAATATCATAGCCTTCAGTTAGCATAATTCTTTAAGATTAACCGGGGATTGGAAAAAGAATATTCTCTCTTTTGTTAATATTTTGATTCATTAGAGTTTTAGACACAGTGGAAATGGAGAAATGGATGCGTCAAATTAAAACACAATAAAGGAGACAAAAAATTAACAAATACCTAACTTCCCACCTTCTTCTATTGGATTTTCATACCAGAAACAACCACTCGCTGTAAAACTGACACAGTTAAACACTCTGGGTTTTAAATGAGAGGTTGATTGTGAAAATCTCCAGTGGAGACGGCCCTCAACAATAGCAAGAAATACAGATGTGCAACTGCCCTTCCTGGGGAAAAGAAAATAGACTTAAGACTGGTTTTATTATATATTAGTGCAGCACCTGGCAAATTAGGGCCTTGACATAGCAGACTTCTGGGAGCTTCCACAGTATAAAAGTTATGTAATCATAACTCCTGGATTAAAAACAAAACACTACGTAATAAACAAGAAAGAAATGTAAAGTAACTATGGCTTAACTTTACAACCCTTTATAATGGAAAATATTGCATTGATTCATGTATTGTGGGAACACTGTAAGAATGTCTTATTTTTATTTTTGTTTTGTAAATCATTTTGAAAAAAGTTATTCTTTTAATGGCAGGAAGGTGTCAGTTTTGAACACTGATCCTGTTGTTTTGTGACCTCTGTTTATAAAAGAAACAAAAACTTGAAGAAAAGGGAAGCTACTATGGTATATCAGGCAACCTTGTGATCTCTGACATATAGATTGCTAGGAGTACAGCATGTAATGACATTTTCTAGTGGTTTTCAAAGGCTGTTTAATAAAAGGATTGCCCCCAATTAATGAAGGAAATTGCTGAACTAACAACTAAGAGATCTAAGACCATTAATCTTCTGAGGGATTTGGAAGTTACATGGCCCTAGCCTTATAAAAAGTTTTCTGAGTAATCAATTTATGATGTTACAGAACATTTTCAAATGTGCTGCAGCACTGTGAGAGTGCTTGGATGAATAATTTATAAGAAATGTGTTTGATAGTTGACCACTAGAGGTCACTAGAGACCTTGCAACGAAATAACCCCGCTTACGTTGCTTTTGGGTGGCAATACATGTCCCAGTTTTGTTTTTATTATCTGAATTGAGCCAACAGACGGGCCTAATTGTAGCCGCCCTAGCCCTTTCTTACTTCATATCTGTATAATACTCCATAGGTCGACATGCTGACAGTGTGATAAAGATTATGACTGCACCGCCTGTGGGTGTAGTGTGCCCACTCTTTGCCAAAAATGTTAACAGTCTTGGGTTACTTTGGGATCTCCAGTTCCTTTTAGATTTCACGGTAGCAATAGTGGTTCATTCTACTTTTTAAAATCTGTGGTTAGCAAAGACGTTGTTAGATATTGCTAGTCGTCATGCTCTAGTTATCTGCAGTGCACTAAACTTCCAAGGTACCTTTAAAGCTGGCCTATAAGTTTTAACAAGTGAAGAATGGGCTGTCCCACTTGTTTTAGTGCAGTGGGTGTGTGGGGGGAACATATCACCCATGTGCTCAGTGAACTGCCCTGGATGCCCATCTTCTCTTGGGGCAATTCACCATGTTGGCTCCAATGTCTAAAGCTTGCCTGAGTTTGCTTCCTGGCCCTTTAGGGACCATCTCTCTCCCTGTGCATTCTGTGACAGCTGAGATTAGCTGATGCACATTTTAGAGAAGTCCAGTCATGGAGACTTGGAGGCTGGGTGTTTTTAGTGGGGGGTCACTAGGTGTAGAACTCATTCCTTCTTGTGGTCCATCACAACCTGAGTTTCCTGACTATTAGGGGACAGTGCAAGATGCATCGTTTAGTAAAGCATGGATTTGTTGGACCTCTGCTGAAATGATTGGTTTGGGTAGTACAGGATTGGGACAGTTTATCGTGTTTATTATGGATAGTTTAACGTTAGATATATACCTCTACCCTGATATAACACCACCCAATATAACACGAATTCGGATAGAATGTGGTAAAGCAGCACTCCACGGGGGCGGGGCTATGTGCTCCGGCGGACCAAATCAAGTTCGATGTAACACAGTTTCACCTATAACACAGTAAGATTTTTTTGGCTCCCGAGGACAGAGTTATATCGAGGTAGAGGTGTATTTAATTTGTGACAGGGCCATGGTGACAGGCACATTAAAAAAAATAGCAAATAAATCAATCAATAGGTACTGCATTCCCTGACTGTACTTTTCATCTACATTATTCAACATACATTAAAATTCTCTCTTAGTCTTGCATCCGACGAAGTGGGTATTCACCCACGAAAGCTCATTCTCCAATACGTCTGTTAGTCTATAAGGTGTCACAGGACTCTTTGCTGCTTTCTCTTAGTCTTGTGCTTTTTCTGATTAAGAACTAGGATTTTAAAAGCTTAATGTTGGATTTTAAATGAGAAAACATTAAGTATCGGTAAGTGTGTTAATCTCTTCAGGTATTTCAATGAGAATCTATCTATACACTGTAAGTACTGTATGACTTTTACTGCCAACACTGTATGTCAGGCCAAGTGGAGACAGGTTGAGGTAGCTTTCACACTGACAGCAAGTTGAATGTAGAAGGAATAGTAGAAGTAGCTAAGATCTGGATCCTGCAAATTGCAACATTACACCTGTGCTGGAGCCTCATTTTGACTTCATTGGGAATTCATGAGGACTCAGGGGTCTGTCTTTGCAGTAAGTTGCAGGATTGGGGCCTAAGTCGTTACTGCTCCCTTCAGTTGTCCATGATTTATGTTGAAAAGTTGATTGGCAGGGGTCAGGCAGAGAAAGTGAGGAGATTTTGACCATCCTTTTGAGCTATGCCTCTAGGCTCCCCAGGCCTCATGAAGAAGGCAGCAAGTGCTTCACACTGTGGTGCCATCTTCAGGCATCAGCCACAGGAGCCATGGAAGACAGCACAGGCTCTCCACATAGAAGGAGTTCCACCCAGGAGCTCCTTCCAGTTCTTTCCTGCAGGGCTGACGTGCTGAAACATCCAGCCATGAAGTGATTCCCCTGCCCAGATGGCTGCCAGTGGGTGCAGACCTGAGCAAGGTGACCTCATTTCAGAGCTCCCCTACCTGAGCACAATGAAAAAGAAGGTAGGGGGTTCCCGTTAGGGAGTGTAGCATAGGCTAACCTTCAGAAGTAACTGACTGGGTGTTTTAGAGGCAATGTCTGGAATGGGAACAGCTTGATGCTAAATTTTGCTTTTGTTTGGTCGTTTGCTGACTGACACCAGAGGTGAGGGAATGCCCCCATTGCTCACGGTAGCTCCCCAAGTCACAGAACACCAACTAGCGAGTAAGCACGTTTAATTCTTTTGAGTGAAATTAGATAATTTAATGGTCTCTTTCACACACAGTTACGGCAGATTCTGCACAGGTGTGCTGGGGGGATAGTAAAGGCACAGGGAGCTCCTCCCTGCCCATCTTTGCCCCATCTTTGGTACAGCTCCTTTAAGAGATTTCCACCAGCTGAGGATCTGGCCAATTGAATGTAGATTTTTGACAGCTGTGTGTTGTTTTTTTGCAGCTGGGGGTTTTAGATGAGCCATTTGAGTGTGTAGGCTTGCTTTGTAAATTAGCAATCACTGCCAGCAATTCAGCAGTACATTAAAAGAACACGTTTTTATTTCTCATCTTCAGGTAAGAGCCTAAGCAAAAGCATCCTCCTACTTCAATCATTATCCCATTTTTTATTTGTTTTGTCATGGTAGTAGTTATAGACCACTGACAAATACATGATGATGAACATGACAAGACTACTGGTTTGTTAATGGTATTTGTTTAAATTCCTATGTTACTGTCATGGGCTAGTATACTCCCCTCTGTTGCATAGCAAAATCACAGAGCATTTATGGTAAATGCCATTGGATGCACTGCAGGGAAGAAGGTTATTCATTATATTCATTCCCCATCTCAGAGTCAGTGGCAGCCCCTTTATAACAGCAGTGTGGAATTTCTGTTTCATGTCATTCAAGGATGTGGGTGGGTGGAATCAGGGAACAGTCGCACTATATAGTGTAAATGGCGCTCAAAAAATGTAGTATACGTTATTTCTGGCCTGAGCAGCAGTAACGTATCCTGTTATCAGAGGAGTCATTTGTATCTGCCAATGGAAGCATCACAGCAAAGAGTCTGCTATATTGCCAATAATGGAATAGTGGGGCTGGGAAGTTCAGAGGTGTAATAACTAGGCCTGGCTGTTTGAAGATGCCTGGGGTTGGGTTTCCTTATGGATCCTTGGTTTCAGCTTCAGCAGGGGCCACACCTCCATTAAGGAAAGAGGTGGTCGATGTTTACAGTCATGGCTTGAGCTACATTCATAAGATCTCTTGTTTAAAGTGTTGTAAAGAGTGTCTGTGCTGTAAGAAATAAAAGCTCCCCAAATTTCCCTTTTCAGTTACCTCTGGTGTGCCCAGCAAGACATCTGTTCGTTCATTCTCTGTCCTTCTCTGTAGTGCATCACAATAAATTCATAAAGAGTTTTTAAAAATATTTAACAATATAACACTGAAAGTATCAGTTGTTTTTGGTTTACAGCATTCTAAAAATGACAGTGTAATTGAAATCAAATAAATGGTTGACTTTGTAGAAGTTATCATTTGCCTGCACTCTGAAAAACAAATTAGGGAGTGAAGGATCAGTATTCTAGTACTAGAAAGTTTTAAGACATAACTGACTCTAAAAGAGAACATCTGTTTTACAGGGTGGAAGACCATGATGATCTCATGCCTATCTTCATGCACCATAATGAAATTCTGAGAGAAACCTATGGAGAGTACTTCCTTGCAGAACTGATAGATGCTCAAGATGAAAAAAACCATGCTGTTGTTTGTGAGGTAGGTCCTTGACATGCGGTAGGCTTGGGTATCCCTAACATTCATTATGCTGTATTTGTTAACAGCTGTTGCACTGGCTTCTTGAATAAAAAAAAGAACTAAGTACGACTAACTATGCCTTAGAAAGCAAAAATCGTAATTTTGACACTTGAGAAAATCAGCCATTCTCCTAGTAAGCTTTCAGTTCTTTCAGGAAAATGATTGCCTTTTTACAGTGGGTATCTTCTTTAAGGATGGAACATGACAAGTGAATCAGTAATAAATAGTAACAATATTTGGCATTTCTAAAATGCCTTTCCATCAGAAGATCCCCAGTTACTTTACAAATCTCATTTGTACCTCACAATATTCTTAAGAGGATGGCAGGGTCACCCATTCTACAGATTAGGAAATTGAGAACAAGCAAATTAAGGGCTCATTTCTGTGGGATTCTGATGGTCTGTGAGGATCCATATGACTTTAACTCATGTTGACCTCATTACGCTTTGAAGTGCTTACCCCTTTGCAGACTTGGGTCTTAAGTGACAACAAGATCATAATTGTATGTCACATGAGAACTTCTTTCAGAAAAGAATGGAAATGTATTAATTTACTCTTGACTGAGAGCTCGACCTTGGCCAGCTCTTCTGTGGGGGGCAGTCAGGAGCATCCCTGCCCTTGTGTAGCTAATAAAAGAACTATCCAGAAGAGCAGCCCCTCTGGTCAAAGAAGCCTTGAGATTACTGCTGAGATGTTTCCATCAGGAACAACTCATTGAAAAGGGGCAGGGAGTCATGCAGCGGCCAGCAGAGGTGGCTGGACATACCGTGAGCAGTATGTTACACCCTTTAAAGGGCTGCAGCGGTTTGTGCAGGCAGGCACTGCCTTTCAGTGCTCCCCCTGGAGCAGCCTTTATGCTCCTGAAGCTGTGCCTCCAATGGAGGATTGTGGCTAAGTGCCACCGTCTAACCCAGCATGATTAGTTTGTATATTTTTATTCTCATCGTGATATAAATGAAGCTACAATTTAGACAATTCGGTAGATTTCTCTGAGATAATTGGAAGAGGTGATCTTAAATCAGTTATTGTTATTTTAGGCACTTTGCATTATAAATAACCAAATTACATCCACTAGCAACATTAATACTGCATGTGATGACTGGTAACCAAGGATACATAGTCAAAAATATCTCCAAAAGGTAGAATCATAGATGCTAGAGATGGGCAAGATGAGTGAATATTGTAGTTTGTTTCGATCTCCTGATCCATGCAGAAAATGTATGCTATCTCCAAAAATCAGGAATTAGTTTTTTAATTAAAAGAGAAATGAGAGTGGCCAGCATGAAACAGATTTTTAAAACACTGATATTTTACATTGTCTCAGGGGCATGCATTTCTAAAAGAGCATTCTGTTTTACAATATGTATTTGCCATACTTTGTAATTCTGTGAAGTATTGTAGGCAGATAGGAGCTATAACCTACTTTAACTCCAGAAATCTGCTTCCTTTAGCAAAACAGTTAAAAAAAAAATCCTTAAAATGTAATCACTGCAGTTTGAAACCAAGCAGTAAACAATAAGCCATTAGTGTAATAACACATTACAAACAGTTATCTTATAAATAATATATTTCTATCATACATTTATGGCTCAATATGAAACCTGCAAAAGGTGCTTCAGGCCTTCATAGTATAGACTCACCAATGCTGCTGCAGATTGGAAAGACACCTCCATGTGAACCAAGATAGATGCCAATTTTCCCTGCAGAGAATGAAGCTGGCAACCTCTTTTTGCACATATGGTAGATGGATTGGTTAATCAGCCTCTGCTGAGCCTTGGGCCTAAAATTACATAGCAGCCAGACAACTGCAGAGACCCATCTTTTGTTCAGTTACGCAAACAAGACAAACAAACAATCACTTGTTGTTTGGGAAAAAAATAAACTTTTATTTTTATTTTTATTGAAGTGTTGGTGGCTTGATAAGACAGCTGGACAAATCCAGCATTTTATCGCAAGATTTTATTAAGCATAGGAGGAAAAAATACATATAGTGGTTATTTGTGTTATCAATAGGTTGCATATAATACTAAAAATTAAGTTGCTATCTTCTACCTGCCTTGTTTTAGTGAAAAATCAATGATGATTCTTGTTGTCAGTGTCTGTTTCTTGCTTAATATTGTAACTTGCAGGAAAGTTCCAGTTCCATGCATTAAACGAATGTCACCTGCTATTTCATCAATGCAAGGTCCATATCACTGTCATATCTGCCTGTGCATCTATTAAGGCATTTGTTGCTTGATATGTCTTGAACTTTAAATTATCTAGTGCTTATAATTACTATGCTTCCTGTCCCTGAATTAAACCATGTCACAGGGAAATAAAATATTTTCTTCCATTTAAGAGCACAAAGAAATTGTACACTAGTGTTTAGTAATTAGGCAACCATTGTATTTAGCTAGATCCAGATTTTACTTAACAGTTTTGGATTAAGCAAGAATCTTTTCTGAAATTTATAATTACAAAGCACCATCTTTAGCTATGTTTTGTATCTCAATAATTATTTATAAATGGTACATGGAAAAACACAAAAACCCTAGCTAACAATATTTTTTTTATTCTTCCCCTGTGCATATTTAAGTCAAGATTATTACATTTTCTTGTACCTTCCTCTGAAGTATCTGGTATTAGCCACTGTCAGAGACTGGATATTGAGCAAGTCGGACCTTCGGGCTGATCCAGTCTGGCTATTCCTATTTAAATCTTTCAAACCCTGGTACAAAGTAGCTTTGTTAAGGTGGGATTTAAGATAAAAATTATGAAATATATTGGACTGTATGGCCTTTTCTTGTGCCCCAAATTCATGTCTTTATATAGACTTGCAGCTTTTAAGAGTGTGATCATGTTGTTTTGATATTTCAGGATGATGGCACTGCAGTTGGTTTCATGAGTGTGTGCTCTGAAGTGAATATACAATTGCTTCATGACTGTTTTGACCTGGGGCCTTTCCATGGTCTCTGCAAACCACATCCTGATGATATTCTCAAACTACCACAGGAGCCAAGTATTGAAACAGGTAAAAACAGGGTAAAATATATGGATTCAAAATCAGTTAGGCTACATTTATTTTTAACTTCCAAATACATTATTATTTCATAGGGTTGGAAGGGAACCTTTTGGAATGGTCTATCTCAACACTTTCTACATCAAGCAGAAAACACAAAATGACTGTCTGGCATGGAGATGGTTGCATGATGCACATTACTTGATTGGGGGGAAGGGTTAAGAAGGTTTGACAGCTGTTGTATCTGGTTATTATATGCTTGTCACTGTTGAGGAGATTGGAGGATCTTTCAGGATCAGTAGCATTATATAAACACAGTTCACATTTTGGAAAGTTAAAGCACTAGACAGGTCCCCCAGATGTCATCTGCAACTGGGCTGTTAATTGAAGGTCTCATTTTGAAGCTGATTCTAATGTCTGAGAATAGTTAGGCAGCTGACTAGTATCATCTCATTGTTTCCTTGTGTTCCTTCTCTCTGTCCTGTCTGCTTGTTCTGTCTATAGTCTTGTACCTAGTCCCTGACCTGAAGAGTTTATAATCAATCTCTTTGTTATATGTTTGTATAGTGTCTAGCACAATGGGGCCCTGCCCTTTAAGGGCTACCATAATACAAATAAATGATAATGCTAATAATAAAGTTGGTGCATGAATTTCAGAAAAGTTCTCTCAATGATGCACTGTCATCCTCTGGGCTCTTACTTAAGAAGCACTGAAGAGTTTTGTAGGGGGGGTTGCATAGGGAACTACATTTTGCTATTTGTTAATAATCAATAATAGAATAAGAATGAGCACTAATAATTTGCAGGGCCGGCTCTAGACCCCAGCACGCCAAGCGCGCGCTTGGGGCGGCATGCCGCGGGGGGCGCTCTGCCTGTCGCTGGGAGGGCGGCAGGCGGCTCCGATGGACCTCCCGCAGGCGTGCCTGCGGAGGGTCCGCTGGTCCCGCGGCTCCGGTGGACCTCCCACAGGCGTGCCTGCGGATGCTCCACCGGAGCCGCGGGACCAGCGGACCCTCCGCAGGCACGTCTGCAGGAGGTCCACCGGAGCCGCGGGACCGGCGACCGCCAGAGCGCCCCCTGCGGCATGCCACTGTGCTTGGGGCGGCGAAATTCCTAGAGCCGCCCCTGACCACAATTATCTGTTTCATTGAATGCTTCTAATGCCTTGTCTCAGACAGAAAAGAGAGTCACTGAGCAGCCTAAAACCAGTCACCCACCGATATCCTAGAACTGTCAGCCTCACGGAAGAGGATGGAGGAGAGAACCGACTCCTAGCTATCCTATCAACTTGCCTTTACCTTCCATGCAAAGAACTACCATGTTAATAAAGGAATTCAGTCATTTTATTCTATCTCACCTCCTTGCCCCTGGAGCTGCTGGAGTGTTACTGCAGACCTAGGTGAAGGACACTGTTGGGAATACAAATAGGGCTGTGGGAGGAGGAAAAATCATTAGTACAAGTCCACTGTTTGTTGAGAAGCTCCAACCTCTTGACTGTAGTGTGTGGGGGTCCCCTCTTTCCTAACCTTGCATGCTGGGTCAGCCTTCTTCAGGATCAGTTGGCCAGGTGCACAGTCAGCTGAATGGATTTTATAAAGCCATGTAAATTAGGGTCAGGATTGGGTCTTTAAAAGGCCAGATGAATATTTACCAAAAAACACTAAATAACTTAATCTTCAAAACTTTAAGAAATACCTTTAAAATACTAAGCTGCACCAATAAATTCTTAGTAGGTATTGCATGTATGCTTTAAAGAATTAGTCTATTGTATCTGGCCAAAGCAGCCAAGAGGAAAATGGTTCTTGTTGTTTTTAAAATCAGAGTAAAAACATTAAGCTAGCTTAAATTTATTAATATAACATTTATTACCAAATTAGTTGATATACTAGCTGCTTGGAGGTTACAAAAATGTGTGTGCCTATATTTGTTGTCATTTTGCATGGCTTCTTTATAGAAAATTTGCACTTTATTTGGTAAATTTTTCCAAAATCTGCACCTCAGTTGATTACTAAGAGCATTTCTTCCTATTGTTTGTTAGGTATTAGAGTTTTAATGTCTATTAGCAGAAAGGTAGTGTTGTAAACAGTCTGTATAAAAACCACTTCTGCTCTCAGTTAATCAAGTTTCACTTATGTGGCATGTGTGATGTCATAAATCTTGTGGATCTCCAGTCATTCATAAAGAATGTCAGGAAAAACAGGTGACCCAAAAATTTTAATGTAAAAAACAGCACATTAAAACAAACAAACAAAAAAACCTTTCAAGCTTTTTTTTTTTTAAATAACTATTCAGGAAAAAAAGGCATACATCTAATTCCCCCCTCCTTTCTGTCATCTTTAAAAGTATATTTTTTAAAAAGTAATGTTATATGTTATAGCTTGATTATGGTAGAAAAAGAGTCAATTTATAACAATTGCATCTTGCTATTCCCTGGAGGAGTCTTTGCAGAATCAGGGTTTACCTACAAACTTGAAATCAATAGAATTACTCATGTGGCTAAAGTTAAGTGCATAGGTATATCTTGCAGGATCAGTACTTTTATTTTTGTGGGTACACCATTTGTGCACTGCTTTGAAAATGTGGAACCAAATTGTCTGCTGGTGTAAAGAGAATGAAGCTGTGTTAATTTACACCACCAGAAAATATGGGCCATTATATCTTTAATAAATTCAAAGTCTGAATATTTAAAATGTAAGCTATGGTACAAGAAATGCTATGTTCATGTATAAATAGCTATAATAATGATTTCCAAGCTGTTTAACTTGCTTTAGCCCTTGTACTTGGAGACCACAGGTGGTGGTTGTTTTTCCTTTCAAAATCTAATACTGGGCAATAAAAATGAAAGAGTATACAAAATCTATGTTTAACGTAATGTTGATATGCCACTTACATTTCATGATAATTATAGTAATTTGGCTGTTACTCTATATGGAGTCAGGAATTGGTAGCTAGAAAACACTATGATACAGTGGGAATGATTCAAGAGGTTTTCATCAGGCTTCTTTTTGAACTGTCTTTTTGATTCTGCTGACTTTTACGTCTACCATCAACCTAACAAACAGAATCCTTTTAATTTTCTTTTGGTTGAAAGCTTTCTTACTTCAGTTACAGTTACAATGGATAATGTTCTTCCAGATCACACATGTATGGTACATATACAAATAACAATGATGCAACTATATTTGACTGTGTTGGATGGAGGAGCCATTAGAGGGTTGCATTTTAGTATAAAATCAGAAACAACACATCAATATTTATATGTAAACTGGAGGCGTGTATTATTGAGAAATACTGTTGGATTCATCAGGATGACATTGATCATTTCTATGAAGGTGCCCATCTGTGATACCCCTAGAGAAACCACATATTATATATAGTATGTGCACTTTTGTTTGCCTGCACATTGCATCAACATTTTTTCTTCTGACAGTGATTATAGCTTTTAAAAAATATATCATTCTGAATTATTTTAGGCCTTTGAACTCATTATTTAACAGGTGAAATTGCCGGAGATTGTCCCAATAACTACTTACTTCAGAGAATTTAACTGTAAGTTAGTTAGGTTTCTCAACACAAAGCATGCAGAGAGTTTTTTGAAGCCCCCTCTGAGGGCTCAGAACTCTTCAAAATCATAAGTTACTGTTTTGGCACACTTTATCTTAAAATCTCAGAGTTTTTGTTAATTAAAGCTTCTCTTCAGAGACTTCATTTTAAATATATAAAAAGATGAACTAGGAATATGTCTTTAGGATTTGGAAAGTGACTTTTAGAGAATTTTGATAACTACCGGTAATTAACATATATGAAATGGCTTACTTATAGGGATCCCAGAATTTATTGTTGTGGGTTTTTGGTGATTATTTAATTGATTGGGTTTTTGTGGGGTTTTGTGGTGGTTTAATTTATTGATGCCATCAATGTTTTAAACTGTTTCTCACTTAAATGAACTATAATCAGTTAATATTTGGTTCCCCATATTGAATATACATTTGACTTCAGTAGGACTTCAAATTATTTAAAGTAACTCATCTTGATATTATACTGTAAACTAAGGGACCGTTCCTGCAAGATGTTGAGTAATCTCACCTCTCATTGACTTCAAAGGGAATATAGTGTTCATTACCTGGCAGGGCAGCGTTAGAGACTGTTTTTTCCCAAAATTGTGTAATTGTTGTCAAGCAGCTACCCAAAGGCTGCCAAACACATAGATGGAATGAAAGTAACACAGCAGTCAACTTCTGCTGCATTGATGTCAGATTTCAGTAGGGTCCTATTGCACAAATGGTACATGAGTGTAAAATAGGTAAGTCATATGTACACAGCAGTTAAGCCATTACCAATCAAATGCAATAATGCATCATAAACATTCTGAAATTGATTCTGGATTTTTTATCTGGATTTTCCTGCCATTTAGCATTTTAAATGTGAGGAAACAACCTTGGGCCAGATCATCATCTGATTTAAATTGGCATAGCATTGATTTCAGTGAAGTTATGCCAATTTACACCAGCTGTGGATTTGGTCCATGTGAATAAAATGTTGAACATAGTGAAAATTGTAAAATCTGTTGTTTATCAATATTAACAAAATTAACTCTTGTTCAAATTTATGCTTTAATTGGATTTTACTGGTTTAAACTGTAATACTAGAAACTCTATTTACACAATATTCTCTTTGTATAAATAATAAAAAATATCATGTCTTTCAATGGCTAAGTATAAGTTGATAGGGCAAGTTTCTAAAATTAATTGAATCCTATTGCTTTGGTCATCACTTTTGACACCAAAAAATACTATTAACCTGTTAGCAATTGACTAAAACAGAATCCCATCATTATTGCTTTTATTACTAGGCATTGAGCTCAGTCAGTGTGCTCAACGCTGTATAGACTTTAAAATCTGGTCTCAGTAAATTTGAATGTGTGTTGTCCTTTCCTTTCTTGTTTATAGAGCCCTTTCATCCCTGCTTCACCTACCATAGTTTAAAAACTGGTTTCTTTGTATTTATCTGCCTCCTCTGCTAAAATGGGTGTTCATTAAGCAGATTAGCCAGTGTCCACCTTTTGGGACTGAAAAATATAACAAAGATCCTTTCTAACTAGTTGACACAGTGCTTTAAAGCAGTTACTTCAGCATCCAGTGGAGAGACTCCTGGCTGCTACTGAAAATCATAGGTAACCAAAACCCATTGCCAGTCTAGCAGATCCTCGAGGCTCAGATGTGCTCCCAAATCCATATGCAGATGCTGCAGTGCTTCAAAGGAGCTGCAGCAGTTGTGTAAAAGGATCCTGGAATATGTCTGATCTGAGCCCCCAAAGGCAAGCACCAACTGCAATGGAGGAGACAGGTAAGTAACAAGATAGGAGAGGCACTATTAACCCTTTTAGACTGCCAGCCAAACTATTGCCTAGGGCCAAAGTTTAAAAATTGCCCAGCATCACTCCCATAAAATATAGTCTTTAGTTTCCCAAGGTTAAGAATCTGTTTTAAAAAAAAAAACTGGAATAAAAGTAGTAGGTGAAGAGAGTTCCTCAGGTAGATTGGGAGGGAAAGGAGAGAAGGGAAATTTCTTTTATCTCCTGGTTGTTTGTTTTTTTAGTAAAGGGTGTCTATAGCAAGTAGAGTAAGTAGTTTATACTGAATACTAGTGACCCTTGGATTTAAAAAAAGAATGAGACTATGAGTAGACTAGTACTTTCATTTATGCCTTTTGAGATGTCAAATTTGTCTGACAATTTTTCAAGCACTGTGTGATAATTTTCCACTAAAATGCACAGGATCTCAAAGGGCAGACTTCCATAAAATGTAACTATACTCCCTTTAAGGTAGGGAATTCTATATCTTAATTTTATAGATGATAATCATAATACTTCAGATTGCTCTGGCACCTGCCATCTGAGGATGTTACTTCTTCACAAACACTAATGAATTAAGCCTCACAGCATCTCTGAAATAGAGAAATATTATCTCCATTTTACAGATGGAAAGACTGATGGAGACAGGTTAAGTGATTTACATCAGAGATGGGTACTGAATGCTAGGAGACAGACTATCCAATTAGTAGTTCAGCCATTGACCCACATTGTCCCCCTTCAGTTAGAGTCCAAATTTAATTTTACATCTAAACACAGTATTAGTCAGGAATGTCTTCCAGGTTATCTTTTGTTCAAGTCCTCTGTTTTTAAATGACCTCTACAAATTTTGTCTTCAGAGTAAATAATCAGATATGCTGAAGTCTTACTAAAGTGAATGTAATGGCTCAATCTTAACCATGATCATAAGAAATATCTTAATGGTGGTGTTCTGCTGAGAGTTATACTTTATGTACTGCTGTGATTCTGATGTTTATGGCTCCATTTTGTAAGCTTGTTTGATGCATTTATTCCTTTTCATTATTCAGATGAAGAAAAAAGCAGCCAAACAAGTCAAGAAGCAGAATCTGTTTTATCTCAAAACTCTGAATGTATTAGTGCCCATGATATGGATATTCAGGTAATATTACTAAACCTAATTCATTGGACATTTAAATAAATGCCATAACTATAAAATCCAGGATGCCTTTTCAATAAAACACTAGAAACGTAGTCATAAATTCAGAAGGATAAAAATTGAGATTTGTTGTTGCTCGTTTAAAAAATACATGCAAAAGAGGAGTCCAGACTACGCTTAGTCTCACTATGTGGCTCGTTATTCACCCAAGTCATGCCTCCCTGTTTACACTGCTCTTTTTAGCAGTGTAGTGTCCCACTGCCTCCCTGCAGGAAAGGGTTCTGGCAGTGGGGAAAGGCTCTGCCAGCTCTCTGCTGCTGGATCCCTTCCCTGCAGCAGGGAAAGATTCCAGGAATGGGGAAAGGCTCTGGTGGAGGAAACGCTTCCCCACTGCCAGAGTCTTTCCTCGCTGCAGTGAAAGACTCCAGCAGTGGGGAGCTGTTTAAGCCTTTTTCCACTGCCTCCCCTCTGCCAGAGCCTTTCACTGACACTTATAGCTACATGCCGCAGTGTGGACACAGCCTGCTTTTCACTGTGCCATGTTAGCCACATGTACACTATCTGCTGCCGCCAGTGGTGTGTAGTATAGATGTAGCCAGACTAGCCTGAGTAGTTAAAGTATCTAGCAAGATCCACTGGAGTTGGGTAAGTACTTAATTATAAATCTGCTTGTCTGTCCTTTTACAAAATTACTCCTGTAATTTTGAAGATGTCAGACTATTAGGGTCCCTCTATTTCCAACTCTTTTGCAGTACTTTAAGAGCATTCATACACTCCTGTGCAGTAAGACTCAGGGGAGTTATGAAGTAGTCATTAGGATTATTTTGAAACCACTGGCAACTGAATTGTCTTGAAGCATCTGGAAAACAGAGGAGGAAATAGCTAGAATGAAGTTGGCCCTGGTGCTTTGGGGAAGGCACTGCCCACTGACTGGTTGGCTGACTACGAGTATGCTTGCATTCTGTAACACTGTGGGAGCTGGGCACTTAGGCCTTGTCTACATTAATAAACACCATAGCTGTAACTGAACTCCAGAGAAGCTCCGCTGTGGGAGAAGCACTAGTGTAGACCAAGCTTTGGCATTTTTGCCACTATGTTGTAGAATTAAGAGAAGTAGTAAAAATCCCCATGTCCTGTCTACACTATAGCCTCCATTGTTGCTACCACTGGTGAAGCTCCAGGGATGGTGAATCAAAACTACATGAAATTTACTAGTTCAGATGCAGCCTTTACAAGCCAACGTAAATCTGGTAAGGCAGATGGCAAGGAAGGTGGAGTTAGGATTGCCAGATTCCAGTTTAGTTGCAGTAACAGCCTGACTAAATGAATCTCTATCTGTCAAAGGAATCTGGGATGAAGAGACCAAGCGGAATGCTCTGGAATGTTTTTGTATGTGTTTTTATTGTCCTTGGTGTTGCAATAAGCTGCCTTTGTCTGCAGACATAATTGGTTTTAAAAGGACTATTTTAAATGGCAAGAGTCATGAGCCAGTTACACTATGTAGTGCTGCATAGAGGGGACTTTCAAAAGCGCTGCATGTTTTTACATTGATTTAAAAGGGATCAGAGTTATGAATGAGTGCTCAATATGTCCAGAATTAGTGATCCATAGGAAAACAAATGATTCATGAATGTTAATTTGTATGTGTTACTGATCACTTTCTCTTCAGATGGACACTAAAACTGAAGATGTCCTTCCCCAAACCTTGGATATTGTCACCTCACATTCTACAACAGAAAGTGTTCAGAATAATGTTTCAGAGGTGAGGTCCAGGTACAATCGAGAGTTTATCAAAATGCTCATCCTCAGTGCATTTTTGAATGAAATTCATTTTTTGGCACATGGCCATCCAAGGCTTTCCCATTGTTGCCAACTTTTGCAATACTTGGTATTTTTCTTAACATGGCTCCAGGAGCTGAAGCTTTATTAGAACAGAATCTCAGCTTTCATTTAAAAAAAAAAAAGATAAGATTCTAGCCCTTGTGGTTCCAGAGAAAAGTTTGAAAATGTGTTACCTAAATGCTGAATAACTAGAGGACAAAGAAAGAGAATGCAAAGTTATTACTTTTTCAGATCATTAATTTTTGTGGCCTGTCTCAAGATTTTTGAACACTTGGAGCTGGCAAAACTGTTTTCCATGCATGTCTACATGTGCATATAGAGAGGTGGGCTCTCTAGCTCATAACAGGACCGCACTAGGAGACCTCGTGGGGCCCGGCTGTGGTCAAGGAATCCATAGTTATGTGACTCCAGTAACCAAGAACCCTCGCAGAAGGGCCACATTGCATTCTACCCCCTGACTAGAGAAAGGCAGATTCTAAATTTCCTCCTCAGGCAAATACCTGCTAGATTTCCTACCCAAATCCTATTTATTTGGGCCTTTGTTGGGGAAATGTTAAATTCACTTGGAATGAACAGTGAATTTGAAAGTAAATGTCAATAATTGGCTGTTTCCCAACTATATTGACACTGTGATTTGCTTCCATTCTTTAAAGTGAAATAATTTGTTATAAAATCTTTATTCAATATTAGCATTTAGGTGACATAGCAGGTTATAATAAATCAATTGACATGACGCACATTGAGTGGATTGATTATTTTAAATACGTATAAGGTATGGATATTTTGTGCAAAGTTCTCATCTGAGATCTATACAATAGTAATCAATTTTAGTATATTGTTAGATTTGGTATTGGATCTCAGGGAGACCCACATACCAAATCTGAATTATTCCATGCAGATCTAAAAGGAAAAAAATTTTAAGCAACAAAGAATAATAATATTTATGAAGTACAACTATTCATACAAAGGAAATTAGCATTTCTTTAAGTGATATGACGCTGGTTCCCTTACTATGCAAGACTATGTCATGATTTATACCCTATGCTACCCCACTGAAGTAATTTGATTTTGTATGGGGTCAAAGTTAGCAGAGAATTTGGCCATAGAATTTTAAACAATTGTATCTGTCTTTTATTCTTCCTTTCAGTATATTTTCAAAACTAGTCTCTTGTTCTTCAAATATAGCAGTTGTTAATCTCCAAGGTGACATTTTCTGAATTGCTCTCATTTTTGTTCTTCCAAATTTTTTAAATTTGGAATCCAAATTTTTACATTGGAAAATATTTCCTAAGATTAAATTTCTGTTACTGTTCCACATAGGGACAGTAATGAGAAATATCTGTTCCCAAACATATTGTTGTCTTTATTTCAAACCTCTTACTGCAGGCATTAATCGTTTTATAGCCATCAGAAATTTCATTAAAAATGCCCCCCTAAACTTCTAGATGTGGCAGAAAGTAGTGTGCTGGGTGAAATACAACTCTGTATTTCTGCTGGGAATGCTGTAAAATAAGAATGATGCAACAAACGACTCATTAAACAAACACACAAAAAAGGAAATGTGGTTTCAGTTTGGTCCCTTGTCTCTTCTTGCTGCAGAAGGAGGGTGTAAACACTGTTTCCAATGCTGAATTGCCAGTAGATGATGTCATAGGCACAGATTTGAAAGCCGCTGGGACACCTACTTTAGAGACTGACAAGAGAGATTCCTTTCATCCTGTGTACAGAGGAGCTGTAACTGCTTTCTGTATTCAGCTATTCTGTATTGATGAGAAACATGAAACAAGGCAAGTATAGACATATAGCTATTCGGTTTCTAGTTTCTAATAACAGCTTAACAGAACCCTGATTTATTAATGCAGCTGGGGGAGTGACAGCATCTGCTGCAGTTAAGGTTGAATTAATTTCCATCTAACTCTTTGCGTGCATTCACTCATAACTTTATGAAGCATTCACCTTCCACCTAAAATTTTTCACACATCTCCTCTGACGGGGTGCCCTATGACAGAAAAGTTACCAAGTTGCAATATAAGCAGCCATCCTTTTTTGGGCAAATACTAATTGCAGCAGTGGAACAAGGCTCACATATCCTGTAATGGGGTATACCTGTCTTTTTAGAGTGGAGGAGGCCAGAAGATCCCATGCCAGGGAGCTGGACTGAACAAAGATCCAGGAAATGGCCTGGTAGAGGAAAAGAGGAAGCAGTGCCAGGGAATAAGGAATTGGATGGCCTGGGGGAGGGACTCCAGGACTCTGTTCCTTTACAGGCCTGGGATTAGGAGCCCTGTGGGTAGGGTGTGGCAGTCTCTCCTCTCATCCAGCCAATCAGGAGGAACTCTCTGGAGGAGGGCAGTATATGGACTGCCCTCTCCCTCAGAACAGGGAAGACAATGGTAAAAGAAGGAAGCCAGAGTCAGAATGCTAAACTCCAGGGAGAGAAAGCTGTGAGGTGCTCTACACCTCAGTACAAATAATAAATAACAATAATACGTGTGTGCTCTAGACCTTGTTGATATTTACATAAGGATACAGCTCAAGCATGGAATGTATTTCAGATTTCATATGGAAACAGCAACAATACTGTGTATTGCCTGTTGGGTTGGTATCAGTGCTGCATGTTTTCATCAAATGCTTGGTGATAGTGACTGTGAGCCTTCATAGATGAGTGAATGTCCTTCCTTATCTAGATGAAAGGTGTCAGATATACAACCTGCAGGCCAGATCCAGCCTGCATAAGATATTTATGTGGCCCATATGACTTATTTGGATGCTCCAGAATCTAAACTTTTTAAAGTAAATTTCTAGCCTTGGCGACTGTAGAGAGTAGTCTTCTAAACTTGAACTGTGTGTACACAATATTTGCCTGCTAGTGTGTGCCTGAGTCTGCAGATGTCTTGGAACAATGACCCAGAGGAGTCAATTCCTCTGTTAATCTGATTGGAATGTCAGTTTTACAGTCCTATGATGACACTTGGGTGTCAGACTTAACTATTCAGTCACTGATCACTCAGCAATAAATATGAGTAGGGGATGGCAGTGAAACACACTGAATTGGAAGCAGGGGATTGAAACTGAGAGTTGCTGCAGGGAAGAAAATGTAAGGGAAGGAACGTAGGAGAGAAAGGAGGGAGAGATAAGAGGATGTTGAAGGAAGAGAAACAAAGAGCAGAAATGGCAGTGATCCTAATGGGAACAGATTTTCTCACTGATGAGTGCAACAATAAGCACCAAAATAACAAAATGTTTTGTTATTATTTATAGGTCTTATTGTCTCTTTGATCTCTGTGTATATCTCTCACTGACACTGTGCACTATGGGGAGCATATAGTCCTAAATTTATACCCCTGGCCACAGACCATAAACATAGAATTTGACCCTCTCCTTCGAATGAATGATGCCCTTGATCTAGATGATTGGTTTATCAGAAAACACTCTTAAATAGTCTCCAAGGATGAGTCTCCAAGAATGAGGTAGTTTACTCACTAGAAGCTTGTCTACATGTGGAAATGTACGGGCACAATTATGCCACTGTAGTTATATCAGCGTAATTTCTGCATGGACACTCTTATTTGGAAATAAGAGAGTGCACATGAGTTTACACCAGTTTAACTACAGTGGTATAATTATACATTGTAAGTATGTTGGTAAATTTCCCCATGTAGACATACTCAAAGTCCCAGTTTAGTTTGTTCCTCAGAAAGAATTACATTATGTAGCAGCTCTGCTAGATTCCACTTCTCCAGGACGAGATGTGTATCACTGTGGATCTGATAGATGATTTACCAGAGCCAACAGGTGTTTCCTACAGATGAAGTTATGAATTTTGAGTCTGATGACTGTAACATTATTTGCAATACCTATGGCACATTTCCACATGAGACAGCCTCAGGAGACCCTCGGTGACTGACAAAATCTAAGCTTCACTTAGTGATAGTCCAGAAACAAAGTATAATTAGGAGTGGACTTCAAAATTCCTTCAATACCAACTGGATTCACCAAAGATGCACCCTGCTTGGAATGGGGAGCCCCCATCCCCACCCAAAAAAGGTGTTATGCACCCCATTGAGTATCAGCAGCTGTGTGCCTATTTTCTGGATATGATGGCAGTCCTAATTGTTCTAAGAACTTTGCGATATTTTAGTATCCCAACAGGTGGCTATGTTTCAAAAAGACAATCAAGTTTTTGTAAACAAGGAAGGAGGGTCAGGATCATGCCTCTTGGGTCAGGAAATCCTGATACGTGTAAGATTGGGCAGTGTCCCACAAGACATTCCCTTGTCACGTACCTGGAAGAAAAAGGAAAGGTTATATTGAGAGGTATATGTGCTACATGTGCAAGTATCCATTATGTTCGCATTCAGGAGAGATGCAAAGCAGCCATAGAATCTTCTGTATGTTTTTTACCAAGCAGTCTTGCCTAGATTCAGCATTGAGAGACAAATCCAACTTTGAACTATCAGCTTTACAAATCTATGGGTTGTATACCAAGGGAAATCGATGGGCACAGCTATCACTGAATTCCACTATACTATTCTGGAATAATTTCCCCATGTGGACACTCTAATCTAAAATAAAAGAGAAATTGAGTGATTATTGCATAATAAGATCACTTTTATTTTGTAATAGTATGTCCATATGGGAGAATTATTCTGGAATAGCTCCCAATGTAATGGAACAGCTATAGTGGAATAGTTATTTTGCTACAGAATCCTAGAATATCAGGGTTGGAAGGGACCTCAGGAGCTCATCTAGTCCAACCCCCTGCTCATAGCTGTGCTGGGAAATTTCCACCATGTAGACAGGACCTATTTGTGGGTTAAGACCATCCAGCTCTTCTGCCCTCTAGCAGTTTTGTTTTGCTGGGGGATGTATCTTTAATTTATTTGTCCACCTTTATATTTTTCTCTTGACATTTCCCCCTTCACACACGCCATTGTTGCTGCTGCTCAAGGTATGCTCACCTTGCTTATCATTATACACTACAGATTGCAGTCTCCTTTAATTTTTTTCTTAGAGACATCTTTGGAATTGGTCAGGCTCCACGATGGATATCTCTGGGAAAGAGATCATTACTTACCTGTAACTATTTTTCTCTAAGCTTAACACTCAAACAGCCGCCTTGTCCATGCAGTTGAGTTGTCTGTAAATCTTGTGACGTAAATATATATAATAATAATCATATACAATATATATCTGTCTATCTTTAACTTTACTTGAGTGTATCTTTACCTTTTTCCGTGAAAGAAACTGACCACTAGAGCACTGGGGGTAGAATAGGTATCAGAGGGGATGGCATGAGATAATCTAAACTGGGAATGGTATCTTAGAATTTTGTACTGAAGGAGTCCCTGCTGAACTTGCATGCAGAAGCACAGATCCAAGAGTAATAATTTGCAGAAATGTAACAGTTGCTGAGAAGTCACTATCTTTTACCCCTCAAGGGGAATTCAGTAATGAAGAATTTGTATTATCCATTGGTTATCAAATGTTTTCATCTCTTTAAATCTAGAGCCAGAATGTGGACAGGAAGTGATATATGAATGAACTAAACTTCCAGTCTATCTGAAATTAGATTCTTTGATCCTTTGCTAATGACAGAAAAAAAATTGATTCCTCTGGTGCTGTCCCCATTCTTCAGCCCACTTCTGTCAAGAAGATACCGAGTGTTGGAGAAAGGGACATTGCATTGTCATGTATTTACTATGTGTGTGTGGGGGGGTGGGGGGAAGACTCCTCTCAATTAAGCATAGCTTTATATTTATATTATACAGGATAGGTGAATGTGTTACTGTATTGTTTTGGTTCTACAATCCCAATCCCAACATGTGGAGTCATTGTATTTTCATAAAGTTTCACTTTTATCCACTTGATTATAAACACCTCAGTTAAAAATTATTACTCTTTCCATTCTTATTGGGACTGAAACCACAGGAAGGTTATTTACTTTAATTGTTTACTGCCACCGTTAGTCTTTTGAAATAACTGTGCATGTGAGTGTTGGATGCATATAAAATACATACTTTTTTCTCTTCTGGGAGAGTAGAAATAAAACACATAACTCTTGCTGGGTTTAAAACAGTTTCATATTCTTTTATGTAGCAGAAACCGGATAAAATAATTAAGTTTCTATTGCCTTACTCAACTTGAACATTACGTTTCACTTTCACCAGGGAAAAGAAAGGGGATTTATTCCAAACCAGTAGGTGAAAAGAAGGAAAATGTACAGGAACAATTTTCAAAGTATAGATATTCCTTTTAGTTTTAAAGGTATTGGATAGGTCTACTAAATGGATATTAGTGTATCAGTAAGTCTTTTGGTGCATGATGGAAATACCTTAGTCCTTAGCTACAACTCTTTGTATCCCCTGGTGATCAGACTTACTGGGCACTAATGCTACTCTGGCATAATTTCTAAAAGTCTTCTGCAGGATGCTTCTGAGTAAACATCATCTTACTTTTCTTTCTTTCTCGCACAGAGGAGACTTCTCTTGAGTTAACAAGCTCAAATCTCTATGCTTACTGTTGCTTGCAGTGCTGCCTTAGGCGCTAGAAAATGACAATTGAAGTACAGCATACAACTTCTGCAATTGATTAGTGCTGAACTAGATGCAATTTCCGATTAGGAAGTATGAATAAGTCCTGCCTGGATGGATGGGGGAGAGAAATCTTTTGAAATATGTAGTAGATATTGAATATGCTTTTGTTTATTCACATAAGTGTTTGCTCTTGGTTGCAGGTCACTGGATTTCTTGCAATATGTTTTCAACCTCTTTCCAGTACGTATAAATGAAATCTTAAGGTGAAACAAGTCTTTTCTTTGAAAGTGAATGAAAATGGCATGATAAGAAATAAAATCACTTGTAACTTGTACATAGCTTGATTCCCCCCTCTTTTAGGGGACCCACCCCTACACACCAGCATTAGGGGCCTGTGGGAAGGAAATCTCTGTGAGGAATCACTTGTTATTGTGGGGTGGTAGCACCACAATGGATAAAGTTGAGATTAGCTTACAATTTAACAGTGTTTTGGGTTTTTTTCCAAAGTGCTCTGAAATTCACATTCTTTCTCTGATTGTCTTGAAAATTGCTGTGCTTCATGGGGATCTGGGATAGGGCTAATTATCCAAATGTGATGCTCTTTGGCCAACGAGTTGTCAAGATACAGCCGCTCCCCCCAAATCATGTAACATCAACATTTTAGAATTCCTATAATTTTTTGTGTACCCCAAGGATTCAAACTTTGGCTCAGATTCACCATAAACTGATTTCATCCTCTTGGGATTGATCTCCGCTAGAGATCAGCACCCACCACCCCTGTGAGAAGCAATATTTTAAAAGTTATTCAAGATCAAAGTTGGATCTACAAGGTGGGTTGAGCTAGGTTGATGAGTCAGAGAAAGTAATTTGTGTACATGCAGCAGAACTGGGGCTCTGTTGCAAGTCAGAGTATTTGCAGCCAGCCTGATGTCAGAACAGGGGGCTAACTCAAAGTTACAGGCTGTGGCTATTGAACCCGGGAAGCACACATGTACTTCGAGTCCTGGCACTGAGGCCATTTCTGAGAATGTGTATTGTACATATTAGTTGCCCTCTGCCTACATTCTGCAGGGGATCCTCAGGAAGTTCTGCACTAACAAGTAAATTTCTGGTTTAAAAGCTGATATTTCAAACTGCTCTAAAATCCACAGAGACAATCCTCCATCCCACAACCTTAACTCTGCCCTCTGAGTGATGCCTCAGCATGGTCCTGACAGATCTCAGAGCACTCTATCCTTCCAGATGGTATGGAGCACTATGGGGAAGTGGCATATGGGTACAGTAAGCTGTCTGATTGGGTCCTCACTAAAACAAAAGTTATATTTAGGGGACCTTGGATCTTAGAGCATGAGGTTCAGCTAAAAAGTATGGCTGGACTTGTAGCCAAAATTCATCAACATCTATATGTGATCCAATCACCACTAGAGAGGGACAGAGTGCCACAGAGTGTAGGTGAGAATTATACTTGCAGCACTGTGTCCTTTTTAAATGTTGATCTACATTTATATGTCAGTTTTTTCTTAAGACTCAGTGGGAACCTGTTTAAAACTTGTTTTTAAAATCACTAATAACCTGTTTGTGTATTGACTGATATAGAGTATTTATTCTTTGTCAATCTTTTCAGGACAAAGACTTTTGCATCATCACAGTGCCACATCTTGTGCCAGAATTTCTTCTGATCCAGAATTTTGTTCGAGTTAATCCTTCCAGCAACTCCACTCTTGATCATGAGCTCTATGTGTTTCACCGTGCAGGACTGCTCAAGTAAACGTTTTGCTATAACAAAGTATATTAACATAAAGGGACTGTGTAGACCGTGACTAAAGTACTTTATATTTTTATTTAAAATTAATTAATTAATGACTTTCCTTCAGTGAAATTACAAATAGGGAGACGGCTACAAATGCAAAAGCAAACAAGCTTCACTGGCTTGCAAAAATTCATATTACATGTCTTATAAAGTAATAAGCACAGTAAAGTGCTTCATTAAAATGTTACATTAACAGATTCAGATTAGTTACAGATGCAAAGTGGTATAAAAGAATTAAATTCTCTGAATTATCTAATTGTAGACTAAGAGCATGTAATAAACATGGGGCAGATAAGGAACAAACCAATCTAATTTCTTTCTTTGACAGATAACCGGCCTAGTGGATAATGGGGAAGCAGTAGACATGATATATCTGGACATTAGTAAGGCTTTTGACATAGTTTCACATGACATTTTCACAAGCAAACCAGGGAAATGTGGTCTAGATGAAATTTCTATATGATGCCCGTACAACTATTTGAAAGACCATACTCAGAGTAGTTATCTGTATTTGCTGGGAGTGGGGGACACTTCAAGTCGGGGCTTGCAGTGGTCTGTCCAGAGCCCAATTCTACTCAAGATTTTAATTAATGACATAGATCCTGGAGTGGAGAGTGCGCTTATAAAATTTGTGGCTAACACTATGCTGGGGGAGGTTACAAGCCCTTTGGAGGACAGGATTAAATTCAAAATGACATTTATAAATTGGAGAATTGGTCTGAAATCAATCAGATGAAATTCAATAAGGTGCAAAGTACTGCAGTTCAGAAGGAAAACTCAAATGCATAAATTCAAAATGGGGAACAACTGGCTAGGTGGTAGCACTGCAGAAAAGGATCTGGGGGTTATAGTAAATCACAAATTGAATATGAGTCAATGGTGTGATGCTGTTGCACTAAGGGCAGACACCATTCTAGGGTGTATTAACAGGAGTGTTGTATGTAAGACACAGGAGGTCGTTGTTCCGTCAAAGACTGCCTTACCTTTGAAGCAATGCATTTCTGAAACACACAGAACACAATGATAACTTCATTGGGAAAGTCCATTTCATCACCTTATTTACCTCTTAATTTTCTCTTGTAGGGCATGTACTTTGTATCTTAAAGTTTTGAAATACTCTGAACATTGCCGTTTGCTGGGATATTGGCCATGGTCTTATGTCATGAATTTAATAGTTTATTATAACTCTTACACTGTTTAGCATGATAAAGTTTCTTGCTATGAGATTCATGTCTTCCACCTCTTTCATAGTGTAGCAGCCATGCTGGGCCTGTAGTCTGCCTTAAAGGGCCCAGTGCACCCTGTTACAATTATATATTGTCCATCCCATGGTCTTGTAAATTCTGTTGTTCATTGAATAATTGCTCAGCAACACTTCCATTTTGAACTTGTAATTAGTCACCTCGGGTGATATACCAATAATTCATGCAATAACAACAGTTACTCATGGGCCTAAGCAAAAGCTTGTTTCCAGACAAGGAAACTGGGCTTCTGTGTATTATGTAAAGAACCTATTTCATCTTGCACGTCGTAGGAAGTCATTGAAGTAATCACTGGTAATCTCAGGCACAGCTGTTGAGTAATTCATCAGTGAGATTGGTAGCCATGTATCCTTTTGATATTTGTGATCAAAATTAAACTGGTCTTCAAGGTTTTGTAAAAGTCTCTACAGTTCTGCATAAATCACGTGCATTCCAAGTGGTATGCTTATTTCCATGAAAGCACAAGGGTTAGGGCATCAGTGACCTTTCCTCAGACTGCCTGCAGTTCTGGACGACTTTCCTTCTGAAGAGTCTCTGAAGTCAGACTTCAAAATTAGCTTGTGAGTGAAGTTCCATGATCAGAAAATCTAAAGGGGGTAATGGGAAGTTTCTGAAGAACATAAAATTCAATGTGCAGCAGCGAACTCGCTGTCACTTAAAGGCAAAATATGAAAAGTAAAAGATCAATATATTCTAGAAGTACCATGAGCTTTAAAAATTCTGGTGACTGGAAAGGGAGTTGCATAAAATGGATTAAAAGAGAAATCACAGAGTTGAGTTAAGGGGCAAAATCAGAAAAAGAATGGCACAGGCACAAAATGAGGTACTGATTAGCAAAGACAGTAAAAGGAATAAGAAAGTATCAAGTACGCAAAAAGAAAGAGGACGG
This sequence comes from Mauremys mutica, assembly GCF_020497125.1. Lineage (NCBI taxonomy): Eukaryota > Metazoa > Chordata > Testudines > Geoemydidae > Mauremys > Mauremys mutica. The sequence goes on from NC_059074.1 coordinate 205,442,940, forward strand.
CAAATGGAAGTGTAGCTCTGCTACTTAACAGAGAAGGAGAACAAATAATAGATGACAAAGCAAAGGCTGAAATGCTTAATGGATACTTTCCTTCAATTTTCACTAAAAAGCATAATAATAATAATAGTGTCCTGGCTTTCTGAGCAGTCAGAGGAACTGGACTTCTAGAATGGGTTTATTCCATACTGGGAGAGAAATGAGAATACACAGACCCAGAATAGTTTTTCCTAATCTATCATACTGACAATGGACCGACTTTCTTGTTGAATGCCACCTCCGTTTTTTGCAGGTACTATTTTACTCATGCTAAAAAATTGCTTCCTGCAGTTAACTGTGGGTACAAAGATGACCTCTTGGACATCTAATTATTTAATTTGCTTAAAAAAAAATGTTAGTGCAAATCTAGTATCTAGAGGTAAAAGAAGCCAAGAAGCAAGATTCCACAGAGGAGCTAGGGAGCCAGGAAGTTCTGGTACAGAGGATAGAATTAATTGGCGTGGTGCTCAACTCAACCTCCACCAGAGCGTTGCTGCTACTGGAGAAGTTCAGGGCATTAGCGGACCTCATCGCGGAAGTCTCCGCGTTTCCCCTGACTACGGCCAGGGTTTGCCTGCACCTCCTAGGTCATGTGGCAGCATGCACGTATGTTGTGCACCATGCCAGACCCTGGATGCGACCCTTGCAGCAGTGGCTGACAGTGGCCTACTCCCAGTCCCAGCACCACCTGAAAAAGGTCGTCACCATTCCCGCAACGATATTCACCGCACTCCGATGGTGGTCCAACCCCGGGAATGTCCTGGAAGGAGTCCCCGTCAACAGCACTCCCCACTCCGAACTGGTCTCAGAGACCTTGTATCTTGGTTGGGGGGTGCACCTGAGCAATCTCCACACCCAGGGTAAGTGGTCCCCAGAAGAGATGATGTTACACACAAACATCAAAGAGATCAGGGCGGTCTTCCAGGCATACACGGTTTTCCTTCCTCACTTGTCGGGCAGAGTGGTCAGAGTCTTGATGGACAACACAGCCTCGATGTTCTATATCAGGGGTAGGCAACCTATGGCACGGCTGCCGAAGGCGGCACGCGAGCTGATTTTCAGTGGCACTCACACTGCCCGGGTCCTGGCCAGCAGTCCAGGGGGCTCTGCATTTTAATTTAATTTTAAATGAAGCTTCTTAAACATTCTGAAACCTTATTTACTTTACATACAACCATAGTTTAGTTATATATTATAGACTTATAGAAAGAGACCTTCTAAAAAGGTTAAAATGTATTATTGGCACGCGAAACCTTAAACTAGAGTGAATAAATGAAGACTCGGCACACCACTTCTGAAAGGTTGCTCACTCCTGTTCTATATCAACAGACAGGGAGGAGCTCGATCCTCAGCCCTGTGCCAAGAGGCACTCCATCTCTGGGACTTCTACATCGACCACGGAATCCAGCTAATAGCATGTCACCTCCTGGGGTCAAGAACACATTAGCAGATCACCTAAGCAGGGACTTCTGCTCTCACCATGAGTGGGTGCTCCACTCAGAGGCAGCCTGTGCAATCTTCCAGAGGTGGGGATCTCCCCAAGTGGATCTATTCGCCACCAGGCAGAACAGGACATGCCACCGCTTCTGCTTCAGATGGGGTCTGGGCAAGGGCTCCCTCTCTGATGTCTTCCTCCTGTTCTGGGCGGGAAGCCTGATATACATGTTCTCCTCCTCCCCCAACCCGATCCCGCTCGTCAGCAGGGTCCTGGTAAAAGTCAAGAGAGACAGGGCCCAAGTTATCACGATCGCCCCAGCGTGGCCGCACCAACATTGGTTCGTCACGCTGTTGAGCTTGGCAGCAGTCCCCCCCCCCGTGGTCCTTGCTGGACCGACCAGACCTGCTTTCACAGAACCACGGTCGCCTCTTGCGCCCCAACCTCGCATCTCTCCACCTTGCGGCATGGATGCTGTGGCTGAACCCTGAAGAACGGACCTGTTTGGAGGGGTCCAGCAGGTTCTCCTGGGAATCCTCAACTAGACAGACCTACCTGGCAAAGTGAACAAGGTTTTCCCACTGGGCGGCTGAACAGGGCTTCTCCCTTTCATGTTCTTCGGTGCAGTCAATCTTAGACCACCTGCTTCATTTTAGGAATCAGGGCCTGGCACACTTCTCTATCAGGATGCATCTGGCAGCTATCTCCACCTTTCATCTGCCCGTCCAGGGGCAGATGGTGTTCTCCCGTGACATGACGGTCAGGTTCCTCAGAGGTCTCGAGAGACTTTTTCCTCAAGTTCAGTCCCTAGTGGGATCTCACCTTGGCTCTGTCCAGGCTCATGGGTCCGCCCTTTGAGCCTTTGGCCTCGTGATCCCTGTCTCACCTATTGTGGAAGGTAGCTTTCCTGGTGGCGGTGACGCTGGCGACGTGAGTTTCTGAGCGGCATGCCCTGACCTTGGAACTGCCATACACTGTCTTCTATGAGGACATGGTCCAGCTCCGGCCCCACCCGAACTTTCTTCCCAAAGTGGTGTCCACTTTCCACATGTGCCAGGACATCTTCCCTCCGGTCTTCTGCCCTAAGCCCCATGAGACTAGTGAAGAGAGGCGCCTCCACACTTTGGACGTAAGAAGGGCCCTGGCTATTTACCTAGATCAGACAAAGCCTTTCCGTAGGTCGACTCAGCTTTTCATCTCTACAGCTGATAGGATGAAGGGCCTTCCGGTGTCCATGCAGAGGATTTCTAACTGGATTACCTCTTGCATAAGGGCTTGTTACGAGCTGGCAGGGGCCCCACTGCCAATCGTCAGAGCCCACTCAACCAGAGCACAGGCATCTTCAGCGGCCTTCCTAGCACATGTTCCGATCCAGGACGTCTGTAAAGCCAAAGAAGAAAAGGCAGTCAAAGAACAAAAGACAGTTATCTTTTTCCGTAACTGGTGTTCTTCAGGATGTGTTGCTCATGTCGATTCAACGACCCACCCTTCTTCCACATTGTCGGAGTTTCTGGCAAGAAGGAACTGAGGGTGGAGGGGGTTTGGCAGCGCCCTATATGCCGCGACATATGTGCATCACCCAAGGGGCGCCAGAGCCAGTTCCCTACGGATACAGCTGAAGGAAAAACTTCCGGCACCGGTGCATGTGGCGAGTGCACACACCGAAGTTGAATAGACATGAGCAGCACATCTCGAAGAACACCAGCTACAGAAAAAGGTAACTGTCTTTTCCTGGTGTTGTGCAATTGTCAAATTTTATATTTTTGAATCCTGTTTAACTGAAATACTTGGTTTTGTGACGGTCAGGTTTGACATGCTCCCGTTGATGTCTGCAGAAGCTCATGTAACGTGGAGGCAGATCCTTAGCTGGTGTAAATTTTCATAGCTCTCTTAAAGTGAATATAGAGCTATGACGAATTACACAAGCTGAAAATCTGCCCCCAGGTCTTTGACTGGAGTTGGAGAGGGTATCAATTCTGGCATGTTCACTGTATCCTTTGTGCCAGCTGAACAGCTCTGGACTATATACAAGCTTTTCACTGAACATATAACACCTCTTGTTGAACTCGTGGGGTTGCACACGTAACAACCTGTCAGCTTCCCCGGTGGGCCCTGTCAGCTCCTTCATCTGGAGCTAGCCAGCTTCAAAATGGAGAGCTATTGAGCTTCCAGCATACCAAGCTCTTAAGCCCCTTGTGTTTTCAGTCTCATCTGCTTCATCAGCAAATTCCTCTAACCAAATAGATGCACATTTAGTTAACTATCTGTGCACACGTGTATGCCATACCTATCCCTTCTTCTCACTGATTATTAAAATAGTAAAAAGCTTCAGAAAATTACTCACACTTGTCCCAAGTTCCTTGAGAACATGGTAGCAATAGCACCCAAGAATACTTTTTTCCACCTTCAGACAAGACTTCATGCCTTCCTCTTCTTCCTCAAGGGCATGGTAACTATGATCCATACATTCAGCAGCTCAAGAATGGTTTACTGTCATTCCCTTTGCCCAGGATTATCAGTCAAAGCCAATCAAACTCCACCTTTCCAACACACCACAGCCTGTGTGGGACTAAACTGCAGTGAACACATAATACTAGATCTCCATCTCCCACCCTCGACTCCCTTTTCATTTCATAGTCTCCATCTTTAAACATCTTCTTGGGCTGGGACAGGGCTTCTGTAGCACCTGCCTCTTCGTCCCTAGCTCTCCAAGACTGCTGTGCTTATCAGGAACACAGTAGTGGAAGGGTCCAAAGGGAAGCTGTCAGGAGTTGGAGGTATTTTCAGTGCTGGGCGGCTGTGGAACATCCTAGCAAAGGAGATCAGAATGTTATTCTTTCTGACCATATTCACCTTGTGTAGTAAAACCCACCTCTGCACCAAAGCCTACTCATAATAATAGAAGTCATAATAGTGATGTACTCAAAATTATTATTTTGTTTAAAGTGATGACACCCTAGCAAGGCAAGAGTGGAACTCACCTTTGCTTTTTGTTTTATGCCCCTATAATTTTACTATATTTCACCACTACTCTGCAAGAGAGAGTAGTGTATGAAAACAGGAGGATGGAATGGGAAATGTTCTGCACCCTTAGTCATAGTGGTTGCTATCAGCAAGACTGCAGCATTACTTTCTGGTTTAATTTAAAGCCCAATTTGAAACCTATTTTCTGCTTGCTTTTACTTTATTATACCCCACAAGTGACTCTCATTGCTTCCCATCTGCTAGGCCTTCATCTCTTTTGCACATTCACTGTTTGATTTAATGTTCCAACTGAATCTATTTTAACTCTTAATTCAGTTTTGCAAATTTAGACTTAAAGTCTGCTATTTTATCATTTAGACTGAAAGGAAAACTAACCCTGCAACAGTTTTTTTTTTCCTCCTTGGACTGCAGTAAACATTTTTATTTTTGCCCATGTCATTTCATTTAGTCTGTGCCATTTTTGTTGACAATCTGAAGCCCCAGTCCAACAAACACGTGTGCTTAACTTTAAACATATAAGTAGATCTTTTCACTTCAATAAGCTTAAGCCTACTCACATGCGTGAAGTGAAGCAAGCGAGAAGGTGTTTTGCAGGATCAGGGCCTAACACAATGGTTCCTAGTCTTTCTTTGTTGGAAATTTATTGGTGTGGCATTGATGTCCCCAATGTTCTCTTGCTCAGTGTTCCAGCATGGCGTCTTTATTCTGTTTTCTCTTTTCTGTCTGTCCTTTTTTCCTAGTTTGGTCTGATTGTTTCTCTCTGTATATTTTTCTTTTTTGGTTGATTTCTATTTTATAAGATTTTTTTGGTTCCTTCCTGTGATGGCTTCACCCTCATTCACTAGAAGGCTATGTGCTGCTTGGGAGTGGGGATGAGAGGCTGGGTCGTATGTACTTTAACATCGGCCAAGTATTGTGCAGATCCATGTGGGACATATTATGTCAATTATGTAATGAGCTAATTTACAGGTTTGAAAATAATTTGCATAGAACAGTATATTTCGTGTTTAAATAACTGTGTGGAGGTAGTGATAGTGAAAGGCATTGACTTGATTGAACTGGTGAATGAAGTCTTCTGTTGATCAGCAGGGCAAACTTTTCATTTTTATCTCCTTTAATAGGTCATTTAAGGTAAGAGCAGCGACAACTAGTGATACACCTGCTGTTGAAATGCTCATCAAAACTCTTGACTTGAATGACAGTATACTGGATGACTTAAAGGTCTTCACTCAGGCTCGCAGAGATCCAGTGAGTACTTGTTGCAGACATACCAGTTGTTGTCCATTGCATTGTCCAATGTTAAACCTACCATATATTAAAATATCTTTCCTAGGGTCCAAACCTAATCCATTGAAGTCAATGGAAAAGTGGCCATTGGCTTCCAGAGGAGCAAGATCTGGACTATATACCTTACATCAGTGGGACTCTGTTTGGGCACAGGGGTCCATCCATATGGAGCTTATTGCAGGATTGGTCCCTGTGTTAGGGAAAGATGAATGTAATAGAACAGTGCACAGAATATACAGAGGGGAAAGTATTTTACATTTAGCATGTTATTGAAAATTGCAGTTAAGATCAAATAGCAAACTTAGAATTCTAATATTGCGTGTAAATCAGTGATCAGATTATCCTTTGCCTTTCAGGATGGGACACCAGTCCAGGCATTTGTAGCAGAAGTTTTGGATCAGATAGTTGGCATTTCTGTTGTTAAAAATGAAATGGTAAATCTCTTTGTATTTTTTTCCTTTTCCTATTTAAGATGTGTGCCCTGAGTTTGCACACTGTAATGCTGACTTGGTTATTATTTGTATTACAGTTGCCCCAGCCAAGATTTTGGCCTTGTGCTAAGCACTGTACACACACACACAGTAGAAGTCCCTTCTCCAAAGAGTTTACAATCCACACAAAGACAGGCAAAGGAAGGATTATTATCCCTTTTTACAGATGGGGACCTGAGGCACAGACAGAGATTAAGTGACTTGTCCAAAATCACACAGGGAGTCTGAGGTGAAGCAAAAAATTGAACTCAAATCTCCTGCATCCCAGTCTGAAGCCCTAACCTCAAAACCATTCTTTCTCTCTCTGTGACTTGATACTCCTTTAAAGCTAATACTACAAACCTGTATTTTGGCCCATATATTCCAAAACAGAAAATCAGCAGTTTGATCCAGCATTTTGAAAATGGCACTTCCACTCCTTTCAAATTGCCTTTTTTTTACAATAGCTTCTGAGTAAAGTGCATCATACACATTTAACTTCAAAGAAATTAATATTGTTTTAAAAATAGATAAGGGGGGAGGGGTAGGAGCAGACAGAAAAGCTGTCAACTGTATTTGGGAGGTGAAGAGGATGAATATTTCCAGTTCTGTTTTACGTTAGTTGCTACAAATTTAAAACTTTCCTGGCATTTTTCTGGCACTAAAAAGGCAAAATCTTTCTTGAAAGATTTGTAATATTCAGTTTTAAAATCATATCCAGCAAGGTAAGGATTTTCATAGATGGTTTTTAATTCTTTCAAATGCATTGAAATCAGGGGTCGCTGTCTGTAAGGTGGCTAAACTAGCGCAAACCCCAACTCTTCTAATAGGATGATGAAGGAATTCATGCATGGGGCTCCTCACAGAGATTTTCTTCCCAAAAGTCCCCTGCTCAGCTTTTACTGTGGGAGAGACAATCTGGCCTCTCTCTGATACCTTGCAAAATAGAAAACATATTTTTTTGTAAATATCTGTCAAAAAATGTCAGGCTCTCGTACTTTACTGCTGAGGTCAGATATACATTTCTTATAGTAAATAAAGCATGATGAGTTATACAAATTGATTTTGATACAAAGGAAAGATTGTGAAGTACCATTTGTTTGGCTAATGTGCTTTGCTAGTGAATAGCGCTCAAGGTAGTCTTGTTTCAATGTTCAAACTTCATCATTAATAAATATAAAGGCAGTTTGCTGTCAAATCTTTTATCACAAAAACACAACTCTTTCATCATCACTGATTTAAAATGTCTTATTTCCTAGGATATTGAATATATCCGTTCACATTACAACATTGAAGATTTTATTTACTTCAGTCATCACCAGCAGGAGGAACATGGCCATCTGTACCACTTTGCTCTAAATCCCATATTCCATCACTATACCAAATATTTTCTGAAAGAGATCCTTCGCTTAGCCTACAAGTCTTGTCTCTACTACCCTATTTATCCACAGTCTGTGGACGGCGAGGTAAAAGAAAAAGTTGGCAGTGATTTTATTAAACATCATACGTGCTGACCCTTATTTTCCTTAGGTTTTTTGTTTTGTTTGTTTGTTTTTCTATGACTGCATATATAGCAGGTGATTGGTGTAGAGAAATTTCTTCAGAAATGTTGCAAACACTTTGTTCTCCTCTCAGATCACACAATCTCCATCTGTGTTGATGGGTGACACGTGGTAGGGCTAGATTGTGGCTTTGCTAGAAGCCCTGTGTTTGGGGCAACACATTTAGTGTGTTCCCTCAGTGTGGGAATCATGCCTCGGAGAGGAATGATTTGCTCTCTACTTCCCCGCTTGCTTCAGTGGTGGAGGTAGTTTGGTTTTTGTCCAGGCCATTACTTTCCCCTCTACTGACCAATACATTGTGAGGATTGTAGCCAAAGCTTCACCCATTCTCTGCCCACCTGCTCTAGGACAGATTAGCAATACCCCGTACCTCTGGCACACCTGGACACAATCTTCAAATAGCCAAATAGGAGCAGTTTTTCCTCTACCTTTTGCCCCTGCCTGGATGCATAGTTGAAGGAACTGTCCTGCTCATACTGTGTATTAACTGGGGAATGCTCCATGATATTTTCATTGAATTGTTTAATATGCTGATGCAACTTGTGTAACCTTATGTGACTTGCAGATCAGTTACATGGCATATTTTAAAATGTCACGATATTTTAAGCATTCATAGCTTCTTTGTCTTCTTTGTCTTATTTACAATGTCACAATAAGAAGCATTCATAGCTTCTTTGTCTTCACCTTGTAATTATATTTTCTGTTACTTTTTAACCAAACTTTTCTGATCAGTCATGTTCTCCCACCACATGTTTCTCAGACACTACCACTCAGTTGTATGGTGGATTTTGAGAAGTACAGATGATCACTTTTTATTTAGAGATTCAGGGTGGGACAGTGGGAAGAGGAGAAAGGGTGGAAGGAGGTCACTGACTACAACATGATGAGAATAGATTAAGGATCAAAAATTTTAAAGTACCTAAGTGTCTTAGGAGCCCTACTTTCAAAAGTGACTTATACACTTAGAACATAAGAGTGGCAATACTGGGTCAGAGCAAAGGTCCTTCTAGCCCAGTATCCTGTCTTCTGACAGTGGCCAATGCCAGGTGCCCCAGAGGGAATGAACAGAACAGGGAATCATCAAGCGATCCATCCCCTGTCGCCCATTCCCAGCCTCTGGCAAACGGAGGCTGGGGGACACCATCCCTGCCCATCCTGGCTAACAGCCATTGATGGACCTATCCTCCATGAACCTATCTTGTTCTTTTTTGAGCCCTGTTATAGTCTTGGCCTTCACAACATCCTCTGGCAAGGAGTTCCAAAGACCGACTGACTGTGTTGTGTGGAAAAAAATACTTCTTTTTGTTTGTTTTAAACCTGCTGCCTATTAATTTCATTTGGTGGCTCCTAGTTCTTGTGTTATGAGAAGGAGTAAATAACAGTTCCCTATTTACTTTCTTCACACCAGTCATGATTTTATAGACCTCTATCATATCCCCCCCTTAGTCGTCTCTTTTCCAAGTTGAAAATCCCAGTCCTATTAATCTCTCCTCATACGGAAGCCGTGCCATACCCCTTATAATTTTTGTTGCCCTTTTCTGAACCTTTTCCAATTCCAATATATCTTTTTTGAGATGGGGCGACGTCATCTGCGCACAGTATTCAAAATGTGGGTGTACCATGGATTTATATAGAGGCAATATGATATTTTCTGTTTTATTATCTATCCCTTTCTTAATGATTCCCAACATCCTGTTTGCTTTTTTGAATGTCGCTGTACATTGAGTAGATGTTTTCAGATAACTATCCACAATGACTCCAAGATCTTTTTCTTGAGTGGTAACAGCTAATTTAGACCACATCATTTTATATGTATAGTTGGGATTATATTTTCCAATGTGCATCACTTTGCATTTATCAACATTGAATTTCATCTGCCATTTTGTTGCCCAGTCACCCAGTTTTGAGAGATCCTTTTGTAGCTCTTCGCCGCCTGCCTGGGACTTCACTATCTTGAATAGTTTTGTATCATCTGCAAATTTTGCCACCTCACTATTTACCCCTTTTTCCAGATAATTTATGAATATGTTGAATAGGACTGGGCCCCGTACAGACCCCTGGGGGACACCACTATTTATCTTTCTCCATACCTCTCTCCACTTAGGAATCTAAGGGCTTGTCTACACTGCCCTGCAGTTTGGACAACAAGCAAGACTACACTAATGTGAACCAGGAACTTTTTAGTTCACACCTGCAGCATCCACACAGGGGAGTTACAGCACAGAACTTTGATGCATACTGCTATTCGCATCTCAGTAGTCACAACTGCAGGGCAGTGTAAACGTAGCCTCGGTGTCCCTGAAAGTCAGTGGGACCTTTGGCATCTCAGCCACTTTTGAAAATGGGACTTAGGCTCCTAAGTCACTTAGACACATTTGAAAATTTTACCCTAAATTTGCTTTTCTTTTCTAACACAGGGCCTTTCTAGACAGAAAGCTAGTGCACCGCAAATTAGGGTGCAAATCTATAGCACACTAGCATGCTGCTCATGCCCATGTAGACCCTTCTCCTATGCACTCAAAGTTCTCGTTGACCTATTCCCATTTCAAAGCAGAGTAAATCAAAGCATACTAGGACATTTTTAGTGCGCTGTAGCAAGTTCCACACTGCCAGTTAGTGCACAGCATGCTAGCGCACTGTCAACATACATCTCAGCTTGCCACACACTAATTCTCTGTCTAGACAAGCCCATATAGGAATCTTGATAAGATAAATACACAAATTTTCAGAAGAATCTTTTTGCTTCTCCAGCGTGTTCTTCTTCTATACAGATTACTGCTCTGTGGAGTTTTAGTAATTGCCTCCTTGAAGAACTAATCTCACTGAGTAACATTTGGCTAAATGTCATTCACACAAATGAAGGTAAACAGGGATGGGTGGAGAAGATGAGTTAAATCTCGGTAGTATTTTCTCCTTAGTCTATTTACAGGTTAAAACAATTTAGCTTTAACTCAGCAATGCATTCTAATGGTAAAATATTATTTTGTTCAGCTTACATTGTAGTAACATTAATCATGATTAATTTTTTTGGTGTTGTGGCTATGATATGGACTTCAAAGGCACTTCAGTGTAATTTGCTTTCCGTTAATGTCCACTCTGTTTCTGATAATTCTCCTATTTTGTCTTTTCATGTGATGTGTAATTGGGCCAGTCATGCTGGAATAAAGCTGCTTCTAATGACCTGCCCTATCCAAGTTAACATTTGGGGGTTTTGTTCAGTTCAAATTTTTTCTAGTTTATTAACATTTATCACTTGGATGAAATTGACATTTCAGTCAGTATAGATTTTCTATATAAATTCTTACACCATCGTTTGCCAAACAAGCAAAGGTTAACAGTAAGCAGATAATACAGCTTAATGAGGTCAAATCAAGCTGATTCATGATCACTGTGGAGAAAAATATCCTCCTGGGGAAAATACTTGTGCTGAAAAATCCCATAAACCAAACCACTTGTTTATCTGTCATTCCCACAGAGATAGTAATGTAATTACTCTCATAATTATCTTCATTAGTGTCAGGAATTATCTGCAATTCATTCCTCTGCTCTGAGTATGTTTGTTTGTTTACTGATTTTTCTCTCAGATTTAGCCAACAGAGTTAAGAATTTTGTATTTGCAAAGCCGTACAACAGACATCTGTGATGCACTGTTCTGACATTCTCTGTGCTAAAATATAGATTGCTCTCTTTCAGTTTCAGAATCCCTATGCCCATTCCCTGACATCTGCCCTTCATTACATGGTTCCCGTGCGACCAAGACGACAGATTGTCTATCCTCTGGAAAAGCTTGGCATAAACGCTCCATCAAAGCAGGTCTCCAAGGATCAGGTGGGTAACAGAAGCAGCAGCAGGCAGGAGGCATAGTGCCAGCTAATGCAGGGTTTGACAGATGGGATGACATTACTGTCTTAGTGTTGATAGGCTGCTTCTTAATTACATTGAACGTGGTATTCATACCCTTACAGTCTAAGCTTTGCTTATGCCATACTGTATCTTTCTAAGCATATATTTCAAACTGACGATTATAAACCACAGCCACTGAGCTCTACAGTGTTTCCCTATTAATAAATATTTTCATGTTTGCGGTATTTCCTATGAAATTACTTTGAAACTCATAGATTTTAAATTATTTTAATTAAAACACAGATAGCTCTTTGTACTGATGATTTTATCCTTTATGTTGGTGCTCTGCTTTCAAGACAAAAAGTACAATAATACACTTCTGACAACTTGGGTAGAAATACTGTTTGATGTATTTTAAAGCAATTTATTCTTCAGACCTGCAGCCAGGCTTGTTTAATGCTTCAGAACCCCTTCAAAAACCACTGCAAAGTGTCAGGAATGATTTAACAGCAAAGTAGATCCCCTTAGTCAAAAGTATATATTTATAGAATTCTCATACAACTTGGAGATGCTAAACTGGAAGCTTGTTAAAGTTAAATTTGTTACACTTTTGTGCATTAAAATATCCTGGTTTTTTTTTTAAATTACTAAAAACTACAAAGATGTTTTCTCTGAAGTCACCAATGAAGTTAAAATGTCAGGGAAAAAACCACATCAGTGATGGATATTTTCTGTAAGTGGATGTAATTTACTTGGGGAAACATAATTAGAGAATTTTACATCTATTTAATGCTAGATTTCTATTCGCGGAGACAGGATCATGTATAATATCCTTTAGCGCTGTCCCCTCCATAGTTGGTAGATAGTTCATGGCATTGAAAACTCTTAATTAGGTAGCAGTTAACAAAGCAGAATCCCAGAATCTATCTCAGCCAATTGGATTGTGTGTTGCTCTTTGGAACAATCTTCCCCTTCATATGGAAAACATTTCTCCTGCCTGCCTATCCTCTGCCTCATTGGCTGCCCATCCTTTTCCTTTAAACTGCTTCCTATGTGTCATCAAATTATATTCAAGTTGCCTTAATGGCAGAACCCATTACCATTTTTGCTGGAGCCACAGAACACAACCCTCACCTCTCATTTTTGAGAGTTGTGTGTTTATGCGGTTCATAAAACACTGTGCAAAGATCCTTCGTGAGGATTTTGGGTAGGATTAGTGAGCATTGCTTGAAGCCTCCCAAACTTAACTGATTCCTTTTATATGAAAAGCCGTGTGGACTTTTCAGGTCACCACTAGCCTTTTGCTGAAAGAGAAATGGAGCCCAGCTGCTTCGTTAGGGTCTTCACATATGCACTAACATTCAAAAATGATTTTCAAAGGGCTATTTTCTATTTAAACTGGAAGTCTCAGTCTGAGTCCCCAGCAACTTGAGGGTTAGTCTAGTCCACTACCACTGCTCATAGCTTTTTGAAGTAGCAGCAGCATGAAACTAACAAGACTGAATTGGCTCTTCTACTAAGCAACGATTGTGACCTTTGGCTACAATGAATTGGGTCATTTTAATAACTTAAGAGGCAGCCTAGTGAGGTGGACTGATTATAGTACTAAAAATAGGAGGCAGGCTCTGCTTTCTGATCCTGCCTCTTTCACTGATTCCCTCTGTGACCTTGGTCAAGTCACTTGCCGTCCTTGTACTCAGACGTCTCAGGAAGGAAGAACTGTACCCATGAATAATCCCTGCTCACCCCGCAGAATCCCACAGCCAAGTCAACAATGCATTGTGATGAAGGGAACTGGAGGCTACAGCTAGAACTAATACAATCGACTGACGTGGATGTGATTATTACATGTTTATAATATGGTAGCACTCAGAGGCCTCAGTCAGGCACAGTGCAAACAGAAAGATGGTCTCTGCCGTGAAGAGCTTAAAATCAAGGCCAGACAAAAAGTGCAGAGAAGGAGGTGGTCAGGTTGAAAAACATCATTTTGGTTCTACATTTTTAAAAGAAGTCTGCATTGTGGGGGCCTGGGTAAGATAAGTGGGGTTAGTGAAAGAGATGAGCTAACAGGAGCCCAGAGTAAGAAAAAGGGAAAGAGTATATTGATGAGGGAGAAGAGAGGAAGCAAACAACAAATCAGCAAAGAAATAAAAATGTCCAATGTCCAAACTTAAAGCAGAGTCTGATGATATCCCTTGCATCCAGGGGTTCTGAAGCAGGATATCCTCCTACCCATGTGGATGGGAAAAGGGGTCTCAGTGGACCATGGTGCCCTGGAGGGGTGGGGTCACACTTCTAGATCTGAAGTAGCTGAAGGGTCCCAGTTTGGCTTCACCCACACTTCTGTGTTCTGGTTTTCTCAGCATCTATTGAGTGGGGGAGTCTCTCCTGATTGTGAGAAGTATTTCTTCTTGACCAGTGCTGGTGATTTGTGCCTTGATGCATGAAGACTCAGAGTCCTTGTAATTTTCATCTTGTGTAACTGCAGATCTTTTCCCTATTAAATACAGCACAAAAGCTGTAGTGTCGGACAATCATCATTCAGGAAATGTGACATTTTTCATTTGAATGTCCGTTGTGATCAACTACTGAGTTCCTCTATCTGTTTTTGCTATGGAAACAAACAATTTTACTAACATTCTTGTTTTGTTGCCCAGACCCGGCTTCTTAGTGCCCATCTGCCTTCAGTATACTGCCTCTGAAGCTTCAGACCTGTTTTCTGCCTCCCTGTTGTCTGTCCTCCTGTCACTCCAGCTTCTGGGACTGACCTATGTCCGTCTCCTGTAGTAACAGCTCCAGGCTGAGCAGTTTGGTAGTTCCCTCGCTAAGCACAACCTTTGATTTGCATGCGCGCGCACACACGCCCCATGGACCATTAATAGCTTAGTATCTTAGGAAACTTTGCACATTGGGAGCCCTGTGGCACTTGCGACTTGTGCAGCCACTTTAACATGCTCCAGCCGCCTTGTGAGCATGAAGAGATTCACTCCTAACTATTGTTCCACTTTGGAGACCCTGCCAGAATTATCCCAGGACCCAGTTCACCCCTTTCATTCCTCCAGAGATCAGATCAGAGATGTAAACCAGAAGACCTTTGCCTCACTTACTTCGCAGTGCTTGGGATTGCCAGTCCAGACTGAACTCAGCCTTGTTGGGAGGAGGCAGTTTCCCTGTGAGCCTGGACGGGTTCTGTCACATACAAATGAGCACTAGTTAAGTGCTAGTTTTTCTTCATGCCCCCTCCATCAGATTTTTATGCTGTCCTTCCATGGCTTGAAAAGAAACCTGTCCTGCAGAAGGGCAGTTCAGTCTGTGCCACAGTCAGAGAGAGAGAGAGAGAGCTGTTTTATGGTGTTCAAGACACCATGGATCTGTCTCCCCTCAGTCCCTTCATGGAGAGCCACGCTTGGTTGAGATGGTGACTCTTCAGATCCAGGAGATCTGTAACATAGTTGCCTGTCTTTGGTGGACCATTACCCCTGTACGTCCATACACCCTGTTCTCCACAGGATCCTTCGTATCTGTCTAGGTCAATATCATTTCTAGTATGGCCCTAGCCTCTGGATTCTCAGTATCCCTTTGCTTATGGTCAATGATTATGGCTCTGAGGAAGGACTGAATCCACAGTCTCAGTTCTTTGCTGCTTTGAGCTCTATTGCCTGGCCCCTGTATCAGAGCAATCAAGGGGCTGCTTTAACTTATGCCACTGCCTCTGCATTGCCCCAGCCCCTATGCTGAGTCCATCTCATGAGGGCCAGAGCCAGGTGTTTTATACCCTAGGAGACCTGTGAATCTCCACTTTCTTATGGTGTAAATAAATCATACAATATTGAACCTTAAAAGCATGACAGCACCTTGTGTGTAAAAATTGTTTTTCTTCGAGGCCTGCTGTGTGTGTTCTCACTTGTGGGATTGCACTTCCTGGTCGCGAGCACAAGGAACCATCTTTTGAAACCAGGTCCATTGTGGAGCATGTAAGCACCCTCGCATGGCAACTTATGTCAGAAGCCCTAGGCTATATAAGGGAAAGCACGTCCCTATTTTTGGGTCTCACCTCCAAAACAGAAGTTCCTTTTGAAGGGCGTGCCCTTTTTAGTGATGAGACTGACATGATGCTGGAAAAAATAAAGTCTTCTAGGAACACAGCTAGATCTCTTGGCCTTTCCCAGACTTCCACTTCTCAGATGATCCTCCTCCTGTCCAGCCTCCAAATTCCAGAGGCAAGGGACAGCAGCTTCTCAAAACTGCTCCTCTCAAAGGAGGTTCCATTTTCCCCCAGAGCCAAATTATGGAAGGAGGCCTCAGCAACAATATACGACTAAGAACACTGGTGTTCACAGACTAGGCCACCGACTCTGCTTCTAAGTAGCAGACTGATAGGCCACCTGAGAACCAAGTTATTGTCTCCAGTACCTTTTCCCCTCACCTTTCTCCATTTCCTTCCTTCAGTCCTGGTCTGTCCTTATTTTACACCAGCTGGTGCATAATCACTTCTGATCCCTGTGTTTTAGAGACCATCCTCAGCAGATATTCCAACCAGTTCTGCACTCGGCCCCCCGTCATCCTCTCTCCCTCCCTAGGGACAGTTCCCATGAGAACATACTCCTACAGAAGGTGGACTCTGCTATCAGAAAGGGTAATGGAAGTAATTCCTGCCCCTCCTCCCCACATAATCCATCAAGGGAAGAGCATTTATTCCTGGTATTTCCTCCTCCCCAAGAAGGTGGACGGTCTAAGAACCATTTTGAGCTTCAAGAACCTGAACAGGTATGTCCAGACATCAAAATTCAGGATGCTCGCGTTGGAGGAGATTATTCCCTCGCTTACCAAGGAAAGTGGTGTAGCTCTCTTTGAAGGATGTGTACTTCCACGTGGCTATTAGGAGGAAACATTACAGTTTCCCTAGTTTCTAGGAAACAGACTCCCAATTAAGATTTTCCCTTTTGGCCTGCCAGCAGCCTCATGGATTTTCACCAAATGCCTAGATGGAAGTTTATCTCCACACCCAGGAGTACATGTATACCCGTATTTAGATGATTGACTGGTAAAAGCCAAATAAAAACAGGACTTGGGAAGAGTCATTGCCACTACTTGAACCCTGTTCCACTACCCAGGGCTGCAAATAAACACGAGAGTCATTGATAACTTCTCCTAGCAAAGGATTTTTTGAGTGGTACAGTACTGGGCTTGGTACCAGTCAGAGCATTCCTTCTGGAGCAAAGATTCACCACCATATAGCAAGCCCAAGTCACATTAAGGGCTCAGAGAGAGTTGTCTGCTCATCTTTTTCTGAGGCTCATGGTCTTCATGGAATTGTCAACCTACATGACCACTCACACTAGACTACCCATGAGACCTCCTCAATGGGTAGTGCAGCACAGTGGCCACCCAGGGATGCCTTTAAATCTCCTGTTCCCACAGCCATGATAACCATGATGCCTCGACTTTGGGTTGTGAGAAATGCATTACTGAGCTCTGGAAGTGCATGGACTATGGAACTTCTAGGACGCAAGGTTCCATACCAACATCCCAAAACTCAGAGTGGTATGCTGACCTTCAAAGTATTCCTACCCTCATTTTATCATCATATAATACAGGTGCAGACAGACAAAAGCATGGACATGTATTACAGCAACAAGCAAGGAGGAGCATAGTCTCTACTCTTTTGCATAGAAATAAAAAAAATAAACTTTGGCCATGGTGCATAAGGCTCCAGAGGTATCCTGTAGCTCAGCATCGGCAAGAATGTGCAAGCAGATTCTCAGCAAGAAGATTCAGGACCAGCAAGAGTGGTTCCTGACAGCATCAAAAGGTTTCCAGCTGTTCAAGAATGGAGGACATCCAAAAGTGGACCTGTTTTCCTCTCAGAACACCCCCAAATGCACAAGAGCAGGTAGGGACGAGAAGTCTTCAGCAAGTGTCTTCCTGATGGATTGGAGTACATACCTGCTATATGCCGTCCTTCCCTTTCCTCTCATTCCCAGCATGCTTAGGAAAATCAAAAGGGACAGAGCAAATGTCATTCTGGCGACCCCAGTGTGACCAAGAAAGCTTTGGTATGTGAACTTGTGAGAACTCTCTGTAGAACCACCTCGTCCATTGCCCCGTCTCCAGACCACCTGGAGAAGGTCTGGAGACGGGGGACAGACAAGTACTCCAACTGAACCCAGTCTTTCCGTATAGCAGCACTGAGGATAATCTGTTAACCATAACAGACTGCTCCTGCTATGAAAGAGTGTAAATCATATTGCTCCAAGCTAGAAAGGGTCTATTATGAAATACTACAATCAGAAATGGAAAAGATTCTCTATTTGGGCCATGAGCAAAGGATTGATTCCATCACAAGCTGAGATTCCATCTCTCCTGGTCTAGCTTCTTTATTTGAAATCTCAAGGATGGTTGCATCTTTTTTGAAAATGCACTTGGCTGCATCAGCACAGTATCAAACATACTGTGAAAAAGACCTTTCTTCTCCCACCCCGTGGTTGCTGGTTTCCTGAAAGGTCTTATTAGTGCTTGCCACCCTACTACTTTAACTATAGTCTTGACTAAGTTGATGGGGCATCCCTCCAAACCTCTTGGTATGGCATTCCTGGAACCCCTGTCACTAATGACTGCCTTTCTGATTGCTATAACATCAGCAAGGAGGGATAGTGATCTGCAAGTTCTTATGGACAATCCACCTTACACAACTGATCAAAATGACAAAGTAGTACTTAGACTTCAACTTATTTTTTTGCCCAAAGTGGTATCTAACCTTCATCCCAGCCAATACATTTCCCTTCTGGTTTTCTTTTCCAGACCCCATTCCCATGAGGGAAAGTACTTCTCCATATTTTAGACATAACGAGACTTATGCTTTTATTTGGGAAAGAGAAAGCTTATCTGAAAATCATAGAGGCTATTCATAGCTTAAGGGAAAAAATACCTGTATCAACCTGTCTCTGATACCTATATCAGCTTATCACAGTGGATAAGAAAGTGTGTAGATCTGGTACAATGTAGCTTGGGAGCCAGTACCTACAGGGTTAAGATACTATTCAATTAGAGCCACTGCTGCATGTGTGGCTTTTGTGTTTGGCACTTACCAGTAGTGGAGATTTGTAAAATATTAGTATGGAGTTCAGTGCACACTTGCACCAGGTACTACTCTTTGGATTTAGCACCGTGCTCCCATGCCCAGTTTGGGAGAGCAGTGCTAAAGTCCGTATTCAGCCAACAATGCTTCATCTAACAGTAACCTGATTAGCACTGCTTGCTAATGACCCACAAGCAAGAATACGCAGAGGCCCTCAAAGAGGAAAGGGAGGATACTTACTAGTAACTGTTGTTCTTTAATGTTCACCTCTGTGTATTCAATCTCCCCATGCACTTTCCCCTCTGCCTCAGAGTCCTATGTGCCCTGGGACTCTGTGGTTCAGAAGAAGGCACTGAAGTGGTTGTAGGATGCACTCCCTTAGGTAGACTAGGGCAGAGGTTCTCAACCAGGGGTACGCATACCCCTGGGGATACGCAGAGGTCTTCCAGGGGGGTAAATCAACAACTCATCTAGATATTGGCCTAGTTTTACAACAGGCTACGTAAAAAACACAAGCGAAATGAGTACAAACTAAAATGTCATACAGACAATGACTTGTTTATAGTGCTCTATATACTATACACTGAAATGTAAGTACAATATTATATTCCAATTCATTTATTTTATAATTATATGGTTAAAAATGAGAAAGTAAGTGATTTTTCTGTAATAATGTGCTGTGATACAATTGTAGTTTTTTGTCTGATTTTGTAAACAAGTAGTTTTTAAGTGAGGTGAAACTTGGGGTATGCAAGACAAATCAGACTCCTGAAATGGGTACAGTAGTTTGGAAAGGTTGTGAGCCACTGGACTAGGGCACCTAATATAAGCAAGGGTGAAAGTAGAACTAGGGACTTACTGGTACGGGGCTGGGTTGGGGCTAGCTCTGGCCCCTGGAAGGGGCGGGAACTCGGGCAGAAGGGGCAGGGATGGGGGGCTCAGAGCCAGCCCCATCCCGCCCTGTACCAGTAAGTGCCCTCCCCCTCCCCCGCCGAGGTAGCAGTGGCAGGCGGGGGCTCCGGCAGCAGTTTAAAGGGTCCAGGGCTCAGCCGTTGCTACCGCCCCAGGCCCTTTAAACCGTTGCCAGAACCCCCAGCTGCCGCTGCTACCCAAGGCTCCTGCAGCGGGGCTCAAGGGGCTATTTAAAGGGCCCAGGACTCCCCTGCTTCTACAGCCCCGGCCCTTTAAATAGCCCCCGGAGCCCTGGGGTAGCGGCGGTGGGGCTCCGGCGGCTATTTAAAGGGCCCAGGGCAATAGAGGCAGCAGGAGCCCCGGCCCTTTAAATAACCCCCGGAGTCCCGCTGCCGCTACCCCAGGGCTCCAGCAGTGGGGCTTTGGAGGCCCTTTAAATTGCCACCTGGGAAAGCTGGGCTGCCCTGGTACGGCACACCGGCTCTTGCCAGTATGGTGTACCGGGGCGTACCGGCTTACTTTCACCTCTGAATATAAGACACCACACAATGGTGCTTACGCACCCCCAAAGGAAATTGCTGTGAAAGAGTTTCACATGCCCCCACTGACTTGTGGCCCCAGTCACAGAGCTATGAATGCAGAGGTGACTCTCAAAGACCAACAGTTACTGATGAAAAACTTCTTTTTGTGAAACTTTTCAATAGGTTTCTAAAATTAGTCATTTTGTCTCTTGCTGAGCCTAAACAGCTTTCCAGTGGTATCAGATCCCATCATTTCCAAAACTGTTCTAAATCAAAATGAAATGTCCAGTCCGTGTATTCTGAATCAGTAACCTGAGTTGAACAATCAACTTTCATAGGAGGAAAAGACTCAAAATTTTAACTTCCACATTATTGAAACAGATTAGATAATATTGTACAAGAGTCCTGCCCACCTGTCA
The DNA here is from genome assembly GCF_020497125.1 of Mauremys mutica. Lineage (NCBI taxonomy): Eukaryota > Metazoa > Chordata > Testudines > Geoemydidae > Mauremys > Mauremys mutica. The sequence continues at coordinate 205,463,488 of NC_059074.1, forward strand.
GTCATTTTTAGTCATGTTACATTAAAAAAATAATCAGAATAAAAAAATCTGTCATAACATGCTGCTTGTTAATAAAGTGCTTATAATCGGAGAGTAGAAAACTATAGATAATTAAATAATTTTATAATGATGTCTTCATAAATAAACAATTTATAAATTTTTGTTTACTTTCTCACCATCTGGGAGCATTCTATTATCCATCTGCTCCATGGAATTATCAATATAAGAAAAGAGTAGCTGATATAATTTATGAGAATAACTGACCCACAATGAAAAATAAAAATATCATGGCTGTGGAATTATTTTTTGTTTCTGTCCCTTCATTATTGTTCTGTTGGATTTTTTTTTATTGCATGGTTGCATTCAAGCTGTTAGGTTTTATTGTGCACTTCAGGATTGTTGTTTCTGCAACAGCTCACAAAAAGAAGGCAGAGCAATTATTAAAGTATTACGAAATCCCACACAGCTGTGTGTGGATTGACAAAGGGCATCTTTGTATTACTCAGATAATTCTGTACTGCTCTAGATACTCTACAGGTAAAGCTACAGAAAATGTTAAAATCAGATGGGATATGATGGAGTGAAGTCATTAAAATATAGGGGTCCATATCCTCGGTGGATGTAAATCAGAATTGTTCCATTGACTTCATTGGAGCTATGCCATTTTACACCAGCTGAGGATCTGGCTTTGGACTGAATTGCTTAATTTGGATACAGGAATTCCTCTACAATACCGGTTCTTCTTTGAGTAGTGTCCCTATTGGTGCTCCGCTTAAAGTATGCCTGGGCCTCTAGAGTCCTTGATCAGAGAGTTTCCGTTAGCAGTGTCCATTCAGCCTGCACATGCACTCTGTACAACCTTGTGCCACACACTGAGGGTATGCAGGACTGCACAGGTAAACCGCACTCAGTTCCTTCTCTACTGCCTCGACTTGAGAGGGAGCTCTAGCTTGTCCACCTTGTGCATGCCTCAGCATTTTGTACAGTTGTTCTTTTAGTTTAGTTAGTTTAGTGTTTCTTTAGTAAGTTTAGTGTTTCTAGTTAGTGTTATTTAGTATAGAATTAATTAGATAGTAGTGAGGGAATTGGCTTTTTCCCTCTCCCCCCGCCGCATTTTTTTTTCTAGGGAGACTTATCAGCCTGGCAGGGCATGCCTGGCTTCAAATGCTGCGTCTATAGTGAAGGTATCCCAGTCAGCTCTGGCCAATGTGTGTGTCCATTGCTTGGGAGAGTCCCATATCTCCCAAAAGTGTAACTTCTGCCTAGCTCTCAAATCTAGAGCACAGAAGAATTGGGAGAATAAATTGAGGTTTCTGATGATGGAGCGCTCCCTTCGACCTGAGTCGAGTCAGGAGACCCACCCCCTATACATCCATCTTTGAAGTGATCCAGCTGATCCATAGCGTCAGCCCAGGTCTCTCCTAAGAACGAGAGGACTTCGGAGGACTCAGGGAAAGCTCAGAAAAAGAGGAGCTCAGTCTCCCATCACAAGGATCTGGCTCCCAAAAGGCTGTGGGCTCCCACTAAGTCTACAGTGTCAGAGGTCTCGATCTCTCAGCTTGGTACCACAGAGGCAAAAGACTTCCTCCAGTGCCAGTAGCGTGGGAGATCCCAGAGCACTTCAGAGAAGCACAGTCCCAGCAGGTCCCCAGTACCATCTGTGAAGGACAAGGAGGCCCAGAACATACACTCCTCTAAAGTGGCACAGGTTATATCAAGCTTACTATAGGCGACTTCTCACTCGGCACCTTTGGTATGGGGCAAATCAGAGTGACAAACAATTTTGGCCCCTCTGTCAACACGCTGCAGATTGATGGTACCATTCACCTCAGCTGCCGCATTGGTCCTGACCCACTCCATATTGCAGGAGTTCTGGTACTCCAGAGACTTCTCAGTCTTAGATGAGCTGGAATCCCCAGTACTTATGGGTACTGAACGACTCTTGGTACTGGCACCCTGGTCTCTGGATTACCATTGCTTCTTGGTACCATAAGATTCTCTGCCCTTTTTACGATTTTTGCCAGTTCCAGGACCTTGAGAAGAGGGTGGCTGACACCCTTCAGATACCTCTTGAGGAGGTCAAAGACTTGCAACACAAGCTCCTGTACATTCTGCAGTCAGCAATGCCTGCCTGCACTGCACTGTCCATGAGACCTGCACTATAATTTCCATGATGGTGCATGAAAGTGCCTGTTTTCATATTAATAATGAACAGTGGTATTCACAGTAATCAGGTGGAATGTCCCCATATTCACAATTAGGGTGTGTTGCTTTTACAGAGGTGGTGAGTTTGATCCCCAGTTTGAGGCAAACTATTCCATTTATAAGTTTAGGGGTGGTTTACTTTTTCTGTCAGTTATTCTTTTAATTCAATACATTACCAAAGTGAAGCATACTAACCTCTCGTCCAAGAAAGGATTTTTTGACCCCACTTTGGGCAAATCTTTTAAACTCCCCATCTTTCTACAAACTCTTCTTGCACCATGCTCTGGCACTGCAGTGCTGTTAGTACTCCTGTCCCTCTAGAGGATGAAATCTGAAAAAACAGGAAGCTTGTTCATAATGCTAGAGATGGTAAATGCTAGCACAGGCACTGGTACTACTTGATGGGAGGGGAAATAGGCGGTGTATGATGCATTATCAGCATGGTGTTTGGTGCTGTATCACAGCATGTGTGTACATTTGCTTGATTCCAGACTGGTGCTCATGGCAATTACCGGGGGGAGGGGAAATCCCCCCGTAAAAGAAAATTGAGAAATCATCAGAACTGTGTGAAATGCGAGAGAAGTACTGGTTTGAGATCTATAAAACGTTTTTTGTAGAACAAGAAAAATTATTATTAATAGAATCTTATTCTTTGTCCTTTTTCTTTCTAATTCCTTTCATTCAGAAAGATCCTAAAGTGTTTTACAAACACACATACTGTATGGGAGTCAATTTATCCTCCACTAAAATGTAGACATTTCTGGATTTGAAGTTGGCAGCTGTTGTATAGCACTGCTTTGTGCTGTTCAAGTTTATTACAGGAAGAGAAGGCAAATCTGCTTAGGGTATTTGGCATATTATCTAAACACCATATATCATATTCAACTGCAAACAATCTTAACCATTTTCAAACTGATGACTGAAACATTTCTATGCCACTTCCATCCCAGGTAGCATGTGCAGAAGTTGATTCCCCACACAAGTATTTCGACTAGAAAGCTGAGGCTGCAAGTTAATTATTAAATGACTCTTGCAAAGCAAACCATTAACCTTATGTATTGCTCCAATGCTCTTATTGTTAAACTGGCTAATTGCAATATGCCAGAATAGGGTGACCAGACAGCAAATGTGAAAAATCGGGACAGAGAGTGGGGGGTGATAGGAGCCTCTATAAGAAAAAGACCCCAAAATATAGGGACTGTCCCTATAAAATCGGGACATCTGGTCACCCTATGCCCAAAGGTCCTTATTAATATCCCAGTCAACTTGGGACACACTATACCTGACCACAGGTCCCCCAACCACCACTTTACCTATGGAAAAAAATCAGATGAGGAGCTTTAACGTACTGAATAATGGCTGGACAAGGCCAGCATAGACATGATCCCTCATCCCAGGGATGTTGCACTGGAAGGGCTCTTTGTTGGTGTAATCAAGTGGGAATGTTCACTGCCTGCAGCTGACATCTTTTACCCCCTCAGTAATAAAGATTGTCAAGGGAACTAAATTAGTAACATCAGTTAGAAAAAAGGGGTGGTCTATAACCTGTGGTCTGTTGGGACACTTCCCACTTTCCAGTGCACTTTCCCTTAGGTCAAAGGATATTTTGATTTTCAGGAATCAGCAGTGGAAAGAGGATCCAATTTGTGTGCATCCCATCAGAAATTTAGTTCTGTGTGGCATGCTGAAGTGACAAACTGTGGAGCATTCCACGTAGATGGAACGTTGAGTGATTTTAGCAACAAGTCTCTAACAATCTCTACTAAGTCTAAGACAGGCTGCAGATGGTAAATTTTGATAGCATGTGACTCAAGCAAATCCGAACAGATTTTCATAGGTACAGAAAAAGGAACCTTCTTGATCCCAGGACTATCTCCCTGCCATACTTCAAGAACTGCTGTAAACGTAAGTATTAGAGCTCTTTAAAAAGTTGGACAACGTTTTTAATAAAAAGAGTTTGGCAACCTTTATATAGTCACTGCCCTATGTCATAAAGATGTAGATTTTCAGTGTTATGATTTTGTGTTGTGGCTTTTCCCTTAAATATCTTGCAATTTGTAGCTATTCCTTAGTTATAGTACTATAGTGTATTGTTTTTAACATTGAAAAATACTTGTGGCCCTACACGTAGTAAAGAGACGATTCCCTGATCTAAACATAAAGGTTAATATATATTTACATTAAAGTTAAAATGAAATGAAAACAATTCTGTATCTTATAGCATATGTATGGGATCATGTTGAAATTGCAAACAAAGGCTCAGGGTGCATGGTTTTCATTTAATCAAAAGAGAGGTATTAATTTTTAAGCGCTAACTCTTGCTTAAGATGCTGTTGTGCATGAGTAATAAATTTTTAATGATTTTTCTTGTACATGCATGGATTAAAATCCATTATTTATTGTACCTTCACTTGTCTAGTAAAGGTGCTGCTTTTATAGCACCAGCAGTCATGCAAACACATTTATTTTGAACTGATGGCTGATAATACATGTCCTTACTGTAAATGTCAGTGTGTTTTGTGTGTTGCTGCCATTACATCTTGTTTGGAAGGCTGAATATTACACAATTATGGGAGGCACCAGATGGCATCATTAACAGGAATGCTCTGAATGTTTACCACTTATGTGCATGTGTGAAATTAAAAGTAAGATGACCTATCCTTACTTTGAAAGCATGATGTCAGTAGTATACAGGTGTTAATGACATTTGCAGTGAGCTAGAATATTCATTCCTGCCTACGAAATAGGATGGTTTTTTTTAGCTTTTTGAAAACAGCTTGTAGATTGGACCCATGCTAAGTGTAAGAGCAGTTTGCAAAGAGGGAATAGATGTTATTCTCAAAGAAACTTGCTGTTCAATATTACAAAATGAAAAGCCACAGCTGCTGTCACTAAAATGTAACTCTGCTACAGTAAGCAACAAATAAATCTCCCCTTGTATAACATTATTGCTATTTAGCCTTGCTGTGCTAATTATTGTCAGTATAAAATTTGATGTTGCTGGTTTTATTTTTATTAAGGTTTATTTTTAAAGGTTACAGGTTTAGGCGTGTTCTGAGTTTATCAATGTATTTTGTTCTCAGGCAAGATGCCAGTTGATAACTTTGGAACATGTCATGTGTTTATCTACAGAATAGGTACAATAGTTAAGGTGCTGAAGTCTTTTATTCTGCTCTGCTAACATGCAGCAACCCTGTTTTGAAAGGGATGAGAAGGTAGTTGTGACATGGTAGACATCTTTAGGGGTGCCTCCTGGAGGCAGTAATGCCCAGCAATCATGATGTATCCCTCTCCAAAGCAGCCCCTACGGGAAGACCTTGCTGAGCCAGACAGCACTGTGGAATTTTCTGAGTTAAATCCCAGCAGGTATTTTTACAGTCCCCTCTATTAGTGCCTCTCTGAGCTGAGGCAGTAAGGTGTAACTGAGCCTGGTTAGTCTCAAAACCTTAAAGAGTCTGAGTTTCTTTCGGGGGAGAGAGTGTTTGCTCTCTAGAAGCCAGGATAGAGAGCTCTAGAGAGGACATCTGCTCTGTTTATATTATTTTGTATGTATAGGTGGTCCTTATTTAGTTTTATTTAAAGGTTTTAAGCTGCATGAAGGGAATGTGGCCAAAGACTGATGCCATGTGTGTGCTGTTTTGGTTGCACAAGAACCATGTGAAATATACATGAAACACTAGAGATATTTTTTTGTAGCCCAGTCTAGGTCATCCATGACATTTCTCTCCAGCTGCATAGACCCTGGCTCTGCCAGGGAATGTTATTTTTCCATGCCCATGTAAGGCCTGATCCAAAGCCCATTGAAGTCAGTGGGAGTTTTTCCGTCTCACTGAGTTTTGTATCAGGCTCTTAGACTTAGGAGGTTTCCAATAAAGGACAAGCTTTGGTTTAAAAAAATGCATTTTCAGCTCAGCTACTTAACTAGTGGCTGTATAAATTAATACGAAGAACAGGGCTTCAACAGTACAGAGGGCTTCAGCAGTACAGAGAGCTTATCTCTTCTGCTCTCACTGTCCTTTCTAACATCTTGGTAACAGTCATATCCTCATGCAGGTCTTGATCCTGCAAGCTTTTCCATGCAGGCAGAATCCTGTGCCCATCTAAAGTACTGTTGACCTCATTGAGGTTCTGCATGGGCACAGGGGTCAGCCTGCAGGATCAGGGCCCATATCCTGACCGTGGTATTGGTCCACTGCTAGGTGGAAATGGTAGAATTATCAATAATAATACAGAAGAGGCAGAAAAGAAATGTTCCTGTTCTGTTTTTGGGGAATAAACAGATGATATGGTCTCATCTTATGGTGGTGATAACACTTTGCATTCCTCTGTTCTGGAGGATGTGAAACAGAAGCTACTAAAGTTAAACATTTTAAAATCAGCAGGTCCAGATAACTTGCATTTTAAAAGAGCTGTCTGAGGAGCTCACTGGACTGTTAATGTTGATTTTCAATAAGTCGTGAAGTGCTAGGGAAGTTCCAGAGAACAGGAAGAAAGCTAATGTTATGGCAGTTTTTTAAAAGGGTAAATTATTGGCCTGTCAGGCTGACATAGATCCTAGGCAAGATAACAGAGTGGCTAATATGGGACTTGATTAAAGGAGGGTAATGTAATTGATGCAAATCTGTGTGGGTTTATGCAAAATAAATCCTGTCAAACTAATTTGGTATCTTTTTTTGATGAGATTGCTTGGAGGAGCCCCAGATTAATTCTGTGAGGTCCGTCTCATTGGAGATGGACATGGAATTTATTAAAGTTGCCCAGATGAATGGCAAAGATTGCCTAGGGTGGAGAGCTCAGATTTCTCTGGTTTGAGAAAGTATCGTCAGGGAGGCTGACTTGCTTCAGGAACAAAGTGTGGAACTCCTGGCATTGGGAAAATACAATATAAAACTCTTGTGCCTATAGCTAAAGTGCACTTGGAGTGTGGAGGATTAGTTGTTGGATTGTATTCTGGTGGGAAATGATGTATTAACTATGACTAAAGCTGTTAAAATAATAACCCATAGTAAAAAGAAATATTATTCTGTAATCCCAAAAGGGAATGGTACAAAGAAACCAACTCTTGCGTAGTAGAGGAAAGTAGCATGCCCTCCGGGCTGATGGGGAGGAGTTAAAGCCCATCTTGCCAGCCTTTTGCAGATCAGCAGAGGGCAGACCCTACTCTAGAAGGTGCAAGGGGAAGGGAAATGGGGCAAGGTTTTTCGAATAGGAAGCAGATTTTATAGGAAAGCTCCCATGGGGAAAGATAAAAGCCCTGGGAAATCTTACAAGCAATTAGTTATGTGTACCTAGCACCATGGGGAGTTAATATTCCTGGACCATGACTGCCTTTTTCCTGGTCACTTAGGAACACAGAGGACCTATGATAGGTTAAAAAGGAATTTTTACTAGCCAGGGATACAGAATAATGTGAGAGACTATTGCAAAACTTGTGACTTATGTCAGAAGAGAAGGAGACTGGCAGGACCCTAAAAAGTTACCCTACACCCCCTCCTTATGATACAAGAGGCATTTTTCTGGGTAGCAATGGACATTGTGGGCCCTATGCCTCGTCCTACACAAAGGAGGAAGAAATATATCTTGATTTTAATGGATTTTGCCACTAGATATCCAGAAGCAGTGGCTCTGTCTAACATAGAGGTTGATGCTGTGGCAAAAGTCGTTTTCATTATTTTCAGCAGAGTGGGTTTCCCTAAAGAGATTTTATCAGATCGTAGGTCAAAGTTCATATCCCAGTTATTCTGAGAATTATGGAAATTGTGTGGAGTGAAACAACTAAAGGATTCCCCATATCATCCGGACAACTGGTTTGGTCAAGTCATTCCATGGAACACTGAAATCCATGCTGGCAATGTATGCAAACAGGAAGGCCCAGGACGGGGATGAAATTTTACCCTATCTATTATATGCTTATAGGGAGGTCCCCCAAGAGTCCACAGGGTTCTCCCCATTTGACCTGTTCATTGACCATCTTCACTCTTGGATCTGTGTTCCAGGAGGGTGGCTAGTCAGGAAATGCCTGCACACCTGCAGACAATGCTTTCTGCTCCAGCTAAAGAGATGCAGCTGCTAGTGTCTCTATGACTCTGATGCAGCTCTGCCTTGAGGAGCTGATCCAGCAAATGGTGGAAGTACTGAGGCACGGTGGTTGCTCTTCCCTGAATAGGCAACAAGGCAGGAAAACTAATACCCGTGGTGAACTAGATTCACTCGGTGAATGGGTCAGGAGAGCTGGTCTTGTTCGAACTGCTGGCACATGGAGGGCCAGCACTGGTGAGTAAATGGAGCACAGTGTAGCTGACATTGAGAGGAAGACGGGTGGTTACTACCCCCACCAATCACTTAGGAGCCATGGAGAAGCAGCAGATGAAGGGTTGCTATAGTAAACATCCACTGTGCTGAGGAAAGTTACTCATGGGGCTGTCATTAAGGCCACCACCTGAAGCACAGAGATGTATGTCTGTCCAGTGCTGGTCACCACTACACTGCCCAAAGCAGAGAGGAGTACCGAAGAGTGCCCCAGTTTAATGGTGTCCATGGCAACCTCTCTCAAGCATGCTTTTTCTGTACAGGAGGCCAACCTCCTGCTGCCATCTCCAAGTAGGCTGGCACGAAGCAACACAACTCTGAAAGGCTCAGTGCCATGCTTTGCCTCCTCAGATAGGCCACATCTCTAGCTGTCCTCTTGGAACAATCTAGCATCATGTGCTCACTGCCTGAGAGAAACCATGCAGCACTCCCCCAGAGCAGTTTGGCGCATAATAGCGTGCCATCTGAGCAGCCTACCGCTCTGCAGTGCTACCTCTGAGTGGCCTGCAGCCAGGCAATCACAGCAGCAATGACACTGCCAGAGCACAGTGTCTCTGATACATGCCTCTACTAGAGGAATGTGACGGCGATGCTCTCTGGATGTTGTGGACAATTACACACTCCTAAGGGCCTCTGCATGTGTTATGCAATTTGCATTTCTGCTAGGAGAAAAGCACTGACAATTAGAAATAACTGCCCTTTGGGCTACAATCAGCATTGTGTGTTTATAAATGCTTAGCAGCCTTACCTGCATTTCTGCACAAGATGGAAGATGTTTCTCTCCTCCTCAGATGACTGATTAATCAAAGGCAACATCTTGGATTGGATCCCAGGATCAGTCAGTGCCACCAGTAAGCAGTATCTGCTTTGGCTTATTTGTCCCTGCAAGGAAATGGGATGTCCATGCCAACTGTTGTTTTTTTTTAGGGAGTAACTGAAATTAGTCTATTTTTGGTGCAAGCTCTGCAGAGCTCAGAGTGTTCTTATAGGAGTCCATGCCATATAGAAGGGCAGTGCATGTCCCCCTTCTCCCCCACTATATACACTTTCACCATATTAAAGTCAGCTTCTTGAAAAGGATTGTGGAGGGGAGAGTTAGGAAGCCTTTCAGCAGTGCTGCAGAGATGCTACAAACAGTAGAGCCTGTAGTAATTTCCTGCAAGCCCCAGCTTTACTGTTGCATATTTGAGACCAGATCCCCAACTGGAGTAAATCACTGTAATTCTACCGAAGTCAGGTTATAAGAGAGCTATGTTAATTTACACAAGCTAAGGATCTGGGCCTTGTAATACATAAAAGCACAACCAGGCATGGCTATTCTTTTAACCTTTTTTTCAGTTCCTGATCCACATAACTTTCTGGGATTCAAAACCTGGATTCACCAAACCCAGCATCCCAGATTTTCCCCCACCTATACTTGGACTCTGAAAGAGCCCTGCTAAACAAGACCCCTCCACCAATCCCATTTTTGAGGGTATCTCATACAAGTTAAAATTATTCATTGTTACCATTTTTATAAGGTCCTTGAATCTTAGCAGAAAAAAATATCTTTTAAAAAATATCTTGTATGGTGTAAATTGGGATAGCAATAAACAATGGATAAAGATGGAGCAGAAAGAGTTCACTATCTCTGTACAGTCAATGGCTTTCTTACAAAAACAGATGAGACCTGTTGAAAAAGAGCTCCCGGTCAGAAGTTTCCCTTACCTTAAAATCTGGGGGAAACCCAGAATGAAAGCCAGCCTTGCCATGCTTCTCTACGATGATTAGCTCAAACCCAAGTTTCCTTTCAGGAGACACTAGAAACCTGTTTTTAAAAGTGGGCCTGCAAAGAGTAGGACCATTAATTTATGGGGGGGAAATGTTGGGCCCATCCACATTACAAAGAACTTTTAATGTAGAGAAGATAGCAGTATTGAATTGTGCACAATGGGCACACTGTATTTGAAACCCCCAAGAAAGGCCAGGCTTCAAGACACCGCACATAGAAAAGGTGATAATCAACTGTAGAGTCTCAAAAGGTGTCATTTAAAAGTGACACAGTGACTTTATCAAACTAGATATGGAAGGCAAATGTAATTTCATGAGTAGCTGGAAAAAGATAAGGAAATTCCCCTTCAGCACTAGGCCCTTATTTGGCATGAGGCAGCTTTGTCTTCCATATGTGTAAGAGAAAAATAAAATCAGAAGTTACATCTGCAGATTTTCTTTAAATGGAGGTACTGCTATTTCTCCATCGGATCAAGGTGTGCTCTGTCCGAATTTGGAAGCTGGTGGAGCCCTTTATTAACGGATCCGATGCACAGCTAGTGTAAATCAGTTTTAAAACAGTCAGATTTTGTTTCAGACTATTAGGCCTTTTGCACATCTGTCCAATTGAGACCATTGCATTGCTATTGGAGACCATTGCATTGCCTTCACCTTGCTGGTAAGGACCAACTTGTCACTGTTCGTGCTGTGTTTGTGTTCTCCCTTTTATGGTGGTCGAAACCAGGACCTTTTTACAGAGTCATACCCTGCATTCTGACTCCACTGGCAATTGTGTTGATGATAGATACTTCAAGATTAGGCTAGGAAACAAACCTGTATCAGCTCACAAACTGTGGCCTCTGGACACAGACTAAGCTTCACATAAATGTCTTGGAATTGAGAGTACTCAACCTGACCTGCCAGGAATCTTTCTTTGACTGAAAGGCACCTTTAGATTTGAATGGACAGTATCAACACCATTTATTTTATCTGCTGATAGGGTGGGGCATATTAGAGACCTCTGTCCTGGAAGTGAAACTTTGGAACTAGGAGGTCCATCATTGCCTTTCACCTACAGCATGTTCTAGGAAAAGAAAATACTTCTTGCTGAGGCCATCTGCTAGGAAAGTGCCTGGCACTGGTGGTCTGTCAAAGAGGCAATAGCCAGCAACTTGAGGTGGGGATCACCTCAGATTACCCTTTTTGCTGCAGAACATGGTACCAATTGCAACCAGTCCTGCCCTAGAGGTGGGAAGAGCTCAGGGTCTCAGTCAGACACATTCCTCTTGGACTGGAAACATATCTGATTCTTCTCATCCTTCGGGTCCTGTGGAAGATCAGACAAGACAAAGACAAGATGGTCCTCATAGCATCAACTTGGGCCCATCAATTTTGCTACCCAACATACTGAAATTAGCAGTGCATCCTCCAGTCCCTCTGCCTGATCTAATGAACTTGTCACAGTAGTACAGCCAGATTCTGAGGTCTTTGAATTGGGCATTCTGGATACTGTCTGGCTGAGTAACTTGGACTGTGATTGCTCTGTAGAAGTTTAGAAAATTCTGCTGGGAAACAGGAAACTTTCAACAAGAAATCTCTATGAGATGGAAGTGGTTTTTCTATCTGGGCAAGGCAAAAAGGACCTGCTGTTCATCAGTCTTTCATTCCACTCCTTCTGAACTACCTGCTTTACCTCAGACAATCTGGTCTCTCCCTCAGACTAATGAGAATTCCCATGGCTTACAAGTTTGGTCTTTCATCCTCTGTTATAGAACTATACTGTATTCTTTGATCCCACAGTGATGAGATATTTTTAAGGCCCTACTTCATGTTTTACCTGTGTTCTGAAGCGATCCGTGTCCTTGGACAAATGAATTGAACCCCACATTTGAACCCTTGTCAAAATATTTCCTGGACCATATCAACCTGGAGAGTCTGAAAGCTGGCAATAATAGTTGATTGATCTACCATACACGGTGTTCCATAAGGATAAGATGGTCATTCACCACACCATGTATTCTTCTCAATGGTGGCTTGTGATTTCCATTGACACCAATCTATAGGTCTACCTCTATTTTCCTCAGCCCCATTCATTTCCAGGAGAGCCTAGGCGACAACTTCTACGTATTAAGAAAGCTCTGAACTACTATCTGAACAGGACTAAGCCATTCCACAGCTAACAGCTAGATAGCTTGAAGCATATGGGGCACTGGGGGCCAATCAATCCCAATCCAGAAGACTGTCCAAAATAATCAGACTGTGGATAAAGCACTAGGCTGGGACTCAGGAGACCTGGGTTCTATTCCAAGGCCTATCACTGGTCTGCTGGGTGACCCTGGGCAAGTTACTGAAGTTCCCCGTGCATCAGTTTTGCCATATGTAAAATGAGGGAAATGATACTGACCCCTTTGTAAAGTACTTTGAGATCTACTGCTGAAAAGTGCTATATAAGAGCTAGTTATTATTTTATAATATTCCTTTGCTATGGACCAGTAGTTATTCTGATATCAGCAGGCATCAGAGCACATCCACTGGATCTAAGGCAGCCTCAACTGCCTGTCAAATAGATTTTGATATATGCAAGCTGTATCCTAATGTTCCATCCATACCTTCGCTCAGCATTACTAATAGGGCCTAGCCTCCTCTTCAGATGCGCTGTCTGGGAGAACAGTCTTGCCATCTTTATTCAAAGACTCATCAGACCCTCCTCGTCTGGTCTTGGACTGTTCCTGCTCTAAGAAAAAAGAACAGTTAATTGCCCTAGTAACTGTGCTTCTTCAAGATGATCTACACCCACCCTTCTTCCCTACTCTGTTGGAATCTCCCAACAAATCCATAGTGAATAGCAATTGAAGGGAAAATGGGGCATGAAGACATAGGCAGGGTGTATATGTGGTCCAGTGGACAATGTTTTCCTCATCTGTCAAATGGGGATAATACTTACATCCTTTGGAAGTGCTTTGAGGTTTATGGATCAAAAGATCTTGTAGAAGGTACACAACTGCAAACAGTGCTGGCTAGTGGTTAGGCAGGGGTTGGCGGGTTGGTTCCCATTGACGCACAGTCCTGTCCTTCAGTGCCTTCACCCCCAGGGTTTCCAGTCCTCCCCTTTAGCAGAGGGGTTTTGGGGGCTGGGTCCCTGAATAATCACAGTCTTTTCCAACTGGCCCCTCACCCTAAGTGATGGCTCTTGCTGTTGTATTGTCCTCTCGGAGTGGATAGGGGAGCCCGGGCCTTCCCTCTCCACTGGGCTCCTGTCCATGGCCCAATGGTGGGCAGCTATACCCAATGCCTTCGGGTTCTAAGCCACTGTCCCCCTGGACCGCTTCCTTCTCCCATCTCCTTCAGCTTCCCAGAGTAGATTACTCCAATCAAATCTCTGGCCTGCACGCTCTGTCACCTGCCCCTCCTTTGTGGGTTTTCACAGGTCTGTGTTTGTCAGGTCCTATGCAGTGAGCTCCTGAGCAGTACTTCCCACTCAGAGCAGCCATCTGCTCCCTTCCACTGCCTGCCTCTTAACTGCTCAGGAGCTCACTGCATCGACACCAATCTATAGGTCTACCTCTATTTTCCTCAGCCCCATTCATTTCCAGGAGAGCCTAGGTGACAACTTCTAGGTGTTATTGTTATTATCCAGGCAGGCAGTTGTCCGAAGAAGTGAGCTTTAGCTCACGAAAGCTCATGCTAAAATAAATTTGTTAGTCTTTAAGGTGCCACAAGTACTCCTGTTTTTTTTTTCAAAGAACCCAGTTACAGTGGTAAATAAATGTTCTTTTATAAAGAATACAACAATTTGTTTGTGCTGTTTTCTCCATGGCCAAATGGCTTTATTTTCTTTTCCCTTCATGTTTTAAATGTAAGTATAGAACTATGTTTGCTTGGACACAGCTTTGAAAGGAACACTTGCATATACTTTCTAATGTTACTTTTAATAATGTGATTTTTTTTAAAATCTCCATTGATATGTTTTCTTAAAAGCTTGCCTCTTACAGTAGTGTTTGTGCATAGCTCCTTGGCAAACATTGATTTTTATTTTCCATTTCTTGTGTTTCAAATGGAGCTTGAAATTAAAATAGCTCTGTTTGTTCATTTCCTTGTTCATGCACCACCATTGTTGACCTCAGCACAATTCTAGGAATAGGCTTGTTAGTCACTTTGTAATCTCATTTTGGTTTTGCAGTAGCAGAGTCCATATAGCAGAGTAGAGAGTTTTAAGTTCCGTATAATCAGTGGATTTTTTCCCCAGATTTCTCAGTAATAAATGGCAAATTAAAAGAAAAGCATGTAGAGTCTAGTGGACATGCACAGAGCCATAGATCATTGGGCTGGTAAAATCCTCATAGATCATCTACTGCAATCTCTTTTAATAATGCAGATTTTCCTTCACACTCAGGACTCAATCCAGCAAGATACTGAGCACTCTAGCCCTGATCCAACAAAGCATTCAAACACGTTAACTATAAGTTTAAAACTATAAACTATAAGTACCCGAGCAATACCACTGGATTCAGTGGGACTACTCAGGTGCTTAAAATTAAGCAAGTGCTAAAATGCTTTTTGCTGGATCAGGCCGGAGTGCTTAGCACCTTACGGATCAAGCCTTAAATCCTTAAGTTTTGTTGTATCTAATCTTCTCTTGGACAATTCTAGTGACTGTGCCATAACACTGTCCCTTGATACATTATTTCATTGTTTACTAGGATATGTTTCTTAGTATCTGATTCAAAAAGCCCCACAATTTCCTTTTACAACAAAGCAACAAAATCATCTATCCCAATGTTTACTCCTCACCTTTTCATTTTTGTGCTGGTTCATATGCTTCATCTAAATTGTCTACAATTTTAACATTTTTTTATTGTTTATCTGTTTAAATTAAGCTGTAATGTGGTCCCAAATAAATATTCTTTCAGGAAAAATGTTTTTAGGCATATTCTAAATATACCATGGGTCAAATTTTAAAAGCCGGGCCAATAGATGGTGCACCTGTTAAAACACTTCCCCCTGAGTCTGCTTCCAAAGCCTCTCATGTTCACAAGCATACCTGTCTACTCTATTTGCACAAGCATGGGATTTGGCACACACAAAATGGGGTGATGTTTGCTGGTGCATTTATCACACCCTGCTTTGAAAATATGGCCCCAAAAGCAAATCAGATTATGTCAGACAAGCAGAAGGCAAACCATTTTCATTGATGGTGTCTATGTGAGAGGGAAAAAAATGTTTAATACTGTAGAAGTTGCCTGCTCAGGCATATGTTGTGCTGTGAGTCCATGAGCCTGAGACATGATTTACAGACAGGATTTGCATTTGCACTTGAGTACAGTGCAAGTTGAGCAAGCATTTTTAATGGAGGTGAAGTATGCAGTCTTCTAAGTGGATGGAATTGGCTGTCCACATGCAAAAACAACCCTCACAGTTCAATCAAGAAAAGTCACCTTTGTCAGCAGTTGCAACTGAAGCAGCAGATAGGCACTCTGCCCTCCCAGGTGGAAGCAACGTGACAGATGGTACAGTAGTAGATGCTTTCAGGGACAAGAGTAGTAGAAAAAATACAAAAACCCATCCTAATAAAAGAAAATGTTACTTCTGAGCTGCATATTCCTTTTCTAATAGTGGTAATAATTGTTCTGTGCCTTACTGTAGTTAATGGTTGCTGTTTTATTTAACAAATGGATACAAATATAAACAAGTTGGAGCTCACTCTTGACCTATCTAAGGTGATGTCTGGTTGCTCCTCTGGGGAACTTCACTGTCTCGTGATATAATGTTTCGAGGGGTCTCTGCTTCTTCTGACTGATCCTCCTTAGTTTGCTCTTGGTCATAGCAGTTCTTGGACCCTCACCTCCAGTTACGTCTAGCAGCCCTTCAATTTTAGGGCTGGCAGTTTGCTTTGGTCTTCTGGCTGTTTTCTTAGAAGCAGTCTGATGAAGGGCTGTCATCCCTTTGCTGTCCCAGGCCTTTCTGCCTTCTCCTCCTCTCTACTCTCCCCTTTATAGCAGGCCTTGTTTTCTCTGTTGGTTGTAGCTGTGGGTGCCTGCCTCTGGCAGCTGCGTGGGGGTGTGAGCAAGCTGTTTGCTTGTAAACAGGAAAGGCTCTCCTCCCACCTCTATCTATGCTCAGTATGGGGTTGTGGACCCCATTACATATCCCCCCCTGCAAAGCTAAGGCCTGGCCAAGGCTGATGTAGGGTACTTCCCTGCACAGGAAATTGGCATTACGATACAAGCTTCCTGCCCGGTGCTGTACCTCAAAGGCGTATAGTTGTAGTGACAGGTACCATCTCATGATCCTCAGCTTTGTCTCTTTCATCACATTTAGCCAGCATAAGGGAGCATGATCAGTAACTAGTGCCAACTCGTTTCCCAGGATGTAGTACCACAGGCTCCCTATTGCCCAGTTGGCAGCCAAACATTCTTTTTCAATCACTGAGTATACTTTTTCACAGGGGAAGAGTTTCCAGCCGATATGTACTATTGGGTGGTATTCTCCATGTATGTCTTGAGAACAGACTGCCCCAGTCCTACCTCCAATGCACCTGTTTGTAGTACAAGTTCTTTTTCAAAGTTCAGGCTATAAGGCACTGGGTGTCTGCAGAGCATGGTTTTGAGTTTTTGAAAGGCACTTGTGCGGGTTGGTGACTATAGCATCTGTCTTGGGGCAGCATTGTCAATTAGCAGGACTGCTTTGGTGGTGGAATGGGGTATGAACTGGTGGCGGTAGTAGCCAGGTGAGCCAGGAAGGCAAGCATTTGCCTTTTGGTCATGGGGGTCATGTATGCCTGGAAGGCATGATCTTTATCCACCCAGGGGTGGACTTGTCATCCGCTGACTCTATGTTCCAGGTAACGGGCTTCTTCCTTTCCTATTGTACATTTAGCAGGATTTGCCGCTAACCCAGCTTCTCTCAGTGATTGGAAAACAGTGGCTACTTTGTCCAGATGGGAGTCCCAATCCTTGCTATAGATAACTACATTGTCCAAGTATGCCACCACTTATTGACTCTGCAGTTGGAGTAATTGGTCCATCAAATGTTAAAAAGTGGTCACCACCCCATGTAACCCAAAGGGCGTGGTCTTAAAATGAAATAGGTCAAGCGGCATAGAAAAAGCCGCCTTCTCCTGGGAATCCAGTGCTAAGGGGATCTGCCAATACCCCTTTGTCAAATCCAAAGCGGGCTTCTCACAGTTAGTGTAAGAGTTCATCCACTCATGGCATGGGGTAGGCATCAAATTTAGAAACGGTGTTCACTTTTCTGAAATCTGTACAAAAACGTAACGAGCCATCTGGCTCTGGGACCAGCAAAAATCGGTCTCCTCCAGTCATTCTGAGATTCTTCTATCACCTCAAGTTCAAACATGATTCTGATCTCTTTCTCAGTGCCCCCCCCCCGCCCAGTTTGTTGGGAATTGGTCAGAACCCTTCCCGTATTACTGTTCTGGATTTTGTATTAATGCAGTGTGCCGAGAACATCTCCCTGAGGAAAGCTGAGACTACCTGTGGGAAAGCAGTCACCGTTGGAGCACCTGTTCCTTTTGCTTATGGTTTAGGTTCTTTGGGAGGGGTACTGAGCTTTCTTTAGGCAGTCATTAACTTGGTCCAGTTCCTCAAGATAGGGTGTGATGAAAAGATTTTTCCTGGCTTTTTAGGGCTCCACTTTCTTTATCACCTCACAAAGGCCTTGCCACTTGGCCATTAACTTCTGAGCTTGGAAGAAGTAACAGGACTCTGTCGCCCAGTTGAAACGTGCACATCCATGTCCCTTTATTCTACTGTTGTTGTTCCTGTGCTTCCTTGAGAATTTTCTCTAGCGTGTTCTCCCATAGCGGCCAAGCTGTCATGTAACTTTACAACATACTGCGCTATGTTTTCAGCTCTCAGTGTTGAGGCTTGGGGGCATTTTTCTGATGTTGAAGAGGAAGTCTGGGAATTGTTAATCCCATGTTGAGGATCCCGGGAAATGAATTTGTTGAGCATCCTCTTGAGTGTCTGATCAAATCTACAAGGCTGTCTGTCTGCAGGTGGTACACAGATGTGTGTAATGCTTTAATAATTCCCATACTTCGTTCACCAGACGGGATATGAAATTTGTCTTTGGGAACTCCTACCCCCACAGAGATCTTCAGCAGCTCATTAGCAATAGTCTTGTCATTTGTAGTCCGGAGTGGCATGGCTTGTGGCTATCTAGTGGCATGATCTATAGTAACAAGTATAAACTGATGTCCAGAGATGCTCTTCTCTAGGGGGCCTATCAAGTCAATTCCTGTTCTTTCAAAGGGAGTCCCCACCAAGGGGAAGGGTACTAGTGGCACCTGCAGGATTTCCTTAGAGGTCGTTAAGATTGACATTCAGGACATGATGCACAGACATTCTTGACTTCCTTAAAGACCCCCGGCCAAAAGTACCAGACCAGGATTCTAGACTGTGTCTTGTCCTTCCCAAGATGTCCCACACATTGGGTTGCATATGCCAGATGCAGAAATTCTCAGTGATATACCCAAGGTAGTAGCAGTTGTTGTTCTCTCTTGTGTCTGCTTGTCTTGGTCTACGAGATACAGCAAGAAGTCTGCCTTAAGAGCAAAACGGAAGTACTGCCATGCCTTTAGGGATCCACTTCTTCATCATCTATCGTGACTACTTATTCAAAGGCTTAGCTCAAAGTCTTGTCATTTCCTTTGCTCCACACAGAAATCCAAGAGTCCGGTTAGCTTCTACAGGTTCGGTTGTGGAGGGGGTGTTGTGTTTGGGTGGCCCTTCTGTGGGATCTTCTGTCCCACCAGCATCAGCTCCAGTGTCTGTAGTCTCTATTATGCTATGGAAGGGATTGTTTCTCTTACCTCTCTCCACTCTTTCCTTGCTATCCATTTTTCTTCCCAGGATTTTTTTTCCTTAGGCCAGGAGGTAAGAAGGTCAGGGTCCTTAAAAGAGAACAAGATCCCGACCATCTCTTCTGAGGTGTCTTTCTCAGGCTCCTGTGTTAAGGGACGCCTCTGCAAGAGCTCTGGGAAATACAGCCAGTCTTGACCTAATGTCACAGGGTGGAGAGGTCTGGAGACATGCATACTCTCCTCAACAGTCAGTCTTATTGTCATGCTGGGATATCGTAAAATATCTCAGTGGATACGTGTAATGGGGATTTCCAATTTCTCGAGTCTCCCTACTGCTTCAGCTATCCATTCCTGGATAAATGTCTGATCACAGCCCGAGTCCACAAGGGCCAGTGTTTTCTTGATGTTTACCCAAGAGGAGCCACCAGTCTTGGATTCTCAGCCCATTTCTTTCTCCAATGTGTCTGGAGCAGTTATTTCCTCTGATGAGGGTCCCCAAATGGCTTGAGCAGCCATATTGTTCTCCATGAAGTAGATGGCCTCCACTAGGGTTGCCAGTCGGGATCTACAAACCCAGTCTTGGCCAGCAGGTGGAAGAATCTGGATGAACTGTTCCATAACTACAAGTTCCCCTATCTGGGGTCCTGTCCAAGACTCTGGCTTTAGCCAGCACCAGCAGAAGTCCTCAAGTCTTTGGGCGATCGTCCATGGTCATGCCTTGGAGGCAGGGGTAGTGCTCATGGCAAAAACAGTGGTGTTAGGTCTCTTCATCTATGTCTGACCTGTCCAATATGGCTGCCTTGACTTGCTCATAGTCCTGAGTCGCCATGTCATCAAGCCCCTGGAATGCTGCCTGGGCTTTCCTGCTGAGGAGTGGGATGAGCTGGATTGCCCACTGGGATGGAAGCCCGTGGGAACCCATGGCTACCTTCTCAAAGGTTACCAGGAACGATGCTGGGTCATCATCTGTCGTCATCTTGGGGAGCAGCAGGGTCAGAGTGGTTCCCTGAGTTGTGGGGGATGTAGTCTCTGTAGGTCTGGAACTCTGAGGGGTAGGAGCCGGCACTAGTTCTGCCACCCTTTGCAACAACTGTTGCTGATGGGCTGCCATCTGTTCGAACAGCTGTTGTTGTCTCTCTGGTTGTTGTGCTTGTGAGTCAGCCAGCCATTGCGGTCGCTGATTCACCTCCATAGTTCTCTTGTGTATAGATGGTGGGGAGGGGAAAGGAGGGAAGTTCTGTTCTGTTTAGTTTTGGTTTTTTGGTTTCCCATTTCTGCGTGGATGGTTAACTGCAACCCCACTTTTGGTACCATGTTGTAGCTGCTCCCTGGTATGATCTTTCAAGAAGTCTCTGCTTCTCCTGACTGAGTTTGTCCTATCAGGGCAGTTCGTGGACCCTGACCTCCAATTACATCTAGCAGCCCTTCAGTTTTAGGGCTGGCAGTGTGCTTCAGGCTCCTGTCTGTTTTCTTGGAAGCAGCCTGATACAGGGCTGTCACCCTTTGCTGTCCCAGGTCTTTCTGTCTCCTCCTCCTTCACCGGACTTTCCCCTTTATAGCAGGCCTTGTTGTCTCTATTGGCTGCAGCTGTGGGTGCCTGCATCCATGATTGGCAGCTCTGGCAGCTGCGTGGGGGTGTGAGCAAGCTGCTTGCTTGTGAACAGGAGAGGCTCTCCTCCTCCCTCTATCTATGCTCAGTCTCGGATTTCTAGACCCTAGTACAAGAACATATGTAGTCATTTGTCCTGACATTTTGTTAAAACAGGGTGGTATTCTGGGACCAATTCACCTAATTCCGAACTCCCTGGGGCCGTTAGCTTAGCGTTAGAAAGGTGTTTCTGAAGCACGACAGATGTTGGTGTTGGGTCTATTGTGTGGTGAACAAAAACGGTAATATTGTGCTCATATGCTGCCTTTGTATCATTGATACAGGAGCCATTTCACAAATTAGGTACAACTCTTCCCCAGCAAATTGCATTACTGCTTTATATTTCATTGTTGGGCTACATTTTTTTAAAATAACAGCACTGTAGTGGAAGAGAACAGTTGAATTTAGGCTTTGCTGTAAGGCATGTTGGGTTTTGATCTCATTAGCTGCTGACATTCCTATCTCATTGTGTTGGTTGATTGGATACATTTGCAGAAGTTTCTCATGTCCTCGTATGCTTTTTACCACCTTATTAGTTTTGTTTAAAAGCCACATTTCAGTAAATAGGTTTCTAATCATTTCCCCCAGAAGGCAGTGCTTTTTAGAAAACTGCTGCTCAATCAAAGATCAGTAACTCACACTGGAGAAAGCCTTCCACTGTCCATGCTTGCAAAGCACAGATAACTCACTGCACACACAAGCATGCCTAGCTTATTCCCAGAGTTCTGCGGACAATAGAACTATTCTAAAATGGTACAGTCCTGCACAGACCATTCTCAGGCCGGACATTTTTAATTTCAATATAACAGAAAGTACAATGGTGTGTAACATCCAGGCCCTCCCAAACTGGGGTGAAATATTGGCCTCGTTGAAGTAAATGACAAAACTACTGACTTCATTGGAGCCAGGATTTCACACCTGCTCTCTAAAATTGCCTGCAAGTCAGAAAGATCTAGATCATCAAAACTGTTTAGGTGCCTAAGTCCCATGGGAGTAGGTGCCTAAATGCCTTTGAAGATATGGGACAAAGTGCTTTAAATGTGAGAATAAAAAGCATGTGTATTAGAACATCCAAACAGTATTTTGCGTGAAAAATGTAGATGATGAAAATTGAAAAGCAGTTTTAATCGCTATTTATATGTTTATTGCTTTAAACTTTTAGTTGCGATAATACCTAGCTCTTATATAATGCTTTTCATCAGTAGCTCTCAAGTACTTCACAAAGTGGGGGGGGGTCAGAATCATTATCCCCATTTTACAGATGGGGAAACTGAGGCACAGAGTGGCGCTGTGGCCTGCCCAAGATCACCCGTAGACCAGTGGTAGAGCTGGAAATAGAACCCAGGTGTCCTGAATTTCAGTCCAGTGCTCTATCCACTAGGCCACACTGCTGTATAGTGCAGCTGTTGGTTCAAATAACTAAAGGAACACCACCAACTTAAAATTCATAGTTCTGCCTGAAACTTCCCCCACCCCCACTATTAGTAAAAATAACATCTAAAATAACAGCTGGATGAGATTAGAAGAATGATTTTCTCTATTTTTTCAATTTGTTTACTTTGTGCATCTGACAACATGTTCTGAATAGATCGTTCAGCTGAATCCCGCGTCTATTATTAATTAGGCCTCAATCCCTACAAATACCTTAATATGTGCTTAACTTTAAATATGTGAGCATTCCCATCAAAATAAATGGGGCTATTTATCATGGGGCAGATCATCAGATTGTCATAGCTCATAATTGTCATAGCTCCATTGACTTCAGTGGAGTTGTGACAGTTACAGGCACTGAGGATCTGCCCCTATATGGTAGTAGGACCTTAGTGAGTTTCCCTTGTTTGTCTGGGTCTTTCACAGAGCAAAAGGTGAGATGAAACTGTTTTAAAAATGTGATTGTACAACCACAAAAATTGTCAGAGTGACTCATAGATAGATGTAATACCTGAAGCTACCTTTAATTCATTTTTTTTTAAACTGACCGGATTTCAAGTTCACAGTGCCACTTAAAGTATATTTAAAGAGTCAAGGGGTTGCAATTTAAAGTCCAAGGCCCTGACTGCAGTTGCCCATGTGTAGAACCACTGAAGTCCAGTGGGAGTTCCACGTGGAGCACTTGCAGGGTTGGACCCCGAAATATTACATGTATCATATTGCATAAAGGTATGAATATGCACATTTTATTTTTAAACAAAACTCTGCTGTAAAGACATTCCATTAATATTTTGAACTTTGTTTCCTGATTTCTCTAATTTCCTTTCAAAAGTTTTTCACTTTTTGTCACATTATAAATGCATTCAAATGTCTGAAATGTTGAAACATATATTTTCATTTCATAAAATCATTTTCCTTAAACGTGGAGTTTATTATAACAAATCTTGCTAAAACAAATGTCTAAGTAGGTGAAATATTACTATTTTTGAGTTAAATTGTTTAAAATGGTAAGCAGAAATTTTTGAAATACTCAGTAAAGCAAAAGTTCTGACAGTCAAGTCCTTATAAATCAGACCATTTCTCTAAACATGGATAGCAGCTAAACAGTTTGGAATCGTGTGAAGATGTGCTAGATTTGATACGTTTGAGATCTGTGGTGATTGCTTGAATCCTAATCAGAATAGTAAACTTCCTCGAGTATCTTCTGGAATATTCTTAGGGAAATCCCATAACTGAGATTAAACTAACTGGCCACTGGATGTCATCATTGTACCGTAAAAAAATATAGTTGAAGGAACATTTATCTGGCAGTAAAAAAAAAAAAAAAAAAAAAAGTGGAAGGGCCAATTAACATACATTTATCTCTGGATTTCAAAGATTATAAAATACCCTTGTCTGGTACAAAAGATTTCTCCAAATCTTTCATGTTTGTAGTTCCTTGCATGGCCAGCCTCTTTAAAGTCACCTTGTTTGTTGAGGCTTGATTTTTAACACATCAAGCTATTGTGTCAACTATTTTATGTAAAGAGAAAAATTCTCTAATCTAAATCCATAGACATTTTTGTAAGAATAATTTATTTGGAAGAATAAATGTTGTTTTCCTCTCTTGCCTCCTATAGGTAATAGAGGGAAACCTGTTAGAAGTTTTAGATTGCATCCTGAATAAGTGTGTCTGCAGAAATGTAGAGCAAGAGAAGAGTGTCTGATGAATAATAAAAGTAGTTCTGATTCCTATTTCTCCCTTCAATGCACATGTGAATTTACAATTATGCATTCTGTGACATGTGAAGTTTGTGCAACCCAAAGCAATAACTAAAATGCAAAGTGTGTAATGCTTCAAAATGGAAACAGCCTCTCTGCTTTTCATGAGAAAACTGAAAACTCTATATAGCACACTACAGAGATTTTCTGTCAAATGCATTATCTCTTGATCCCTCTCATATATTTTCTGGCGCCCTCTGTTGGTTAGAGAAACCAAAGGACACCAGTAAAGATGACTACACCAAGTTTTACTGTCTCAACCAGTGTATACTTTAGGTAGAGGGAACATGAGAAACTATGAATTAATTAAAGTCTACTGACCAGATCTTCAGTTGGTGTAAATTGACATAGCTCCATTGAAATCAATGAAGATGAGCTGATTTCTGCCAGCTGAGGATCTGGCCCTCAGTCTAACTTTTCTTTATTTGGAAAAATGATTTTAGAAGCCATTTCTCAGTGTGCTGCTTGAACACGGAAAAATCAAAACATTATAACTATATTACATGTATGCTTCAGGTAAAGATATTCCCATGAATTAAAAAAAAGGTAAAATCTAAAACAATTGCTCCAGAAAGCATAAAAATAATCAAAAGATTATATGAACATATGCTCCTAGGTGCTAGGTGAATGTTAATAAATTATAGAAAACTCTCAAAGTTCAGTCTCTAGCCTCCAGCAAATACTCCATAACCTCTTCTCCAAGAGAAGTTGGAACATTAAGTTCTAGAACTTTTCTGTAGCATGTTAAACATGTGCATACTTACTCAGCAGTGTTTAGCCACTAGGTTGATTTGTGGTATGCCTGGGGCAATTCATAATGTTGGTCATGTTGATAAACCATAACAATAGTTTTAGAAAAATGGAAGATAATGCATTACTAACATTCTAATGTTTCTTAGCTGGTTACTTCTGGGTTTGTACGTATGTATATGTCTTGTTTTTGGTTTCTTTTACAGTTAAGCTATGCTTTGAACCACATAAATCGAAAGCTGATGCTAGAGCCTAAAGTATCTGTCAATGCTAGAATCGTGGTGGTTGGTGCATCAAATGTTGGAATCTCCTTTCTAGAAACACTGATTTTTTGGTAAGTTTTAAAATTTTGCTGGCTTTCCTACAGTGAGGGGACTAAGCTACTTTTTTAATTTTAGAGGTCTTGATTCAGCAATGAAGCTTCAACTCAGCTTCTATTTCTTTTGGTGCAGTTTTGCATCCACAAATAATTGCACCTGCATTTTGATGTTTGCATTTGAATTATGGATGCAGAATTAGTAGTCAGATCTACAACAGTCTGATACGTGGAGGTAAAGAGGTAGATTTCTCCCTGTTAATTGATTCAGCAATTCAAAAGTACTAATGTAATTGTTTGCAGGTACAAAATTGTGCCCACAAAAATGAAGGCCATCTCTGAAAATCAGGTCCTCACTAGCAATGGAGAGAACTAAAAATAAGAATTTTAGAATGAAAAGACATCCTGTATATCGACCGCTGAAGGTCTCACAGGAGGACTGAACAATGAGAGTACAAAACTACATTGTATTCTACCTGCAGCATCTTGGCAGTAATGTTGTAGGGTGTGTGACTTGTACGTTCCAAATGGATTTGAAGTTAGCAGCTTGATTAGGTAAATTAAAAGCCTAGAGCCTATTCTAGAACATATTTTGACTCTGTCAACATTGGCCAGCCAATGTTCTCAGTGACACCAGATGACAGAACAAGGAGTAATGGTCTCAAATTGCAGAGGGGGAGGTTTAGGTTGGATATTAGGAAAAAGTTTTTCACTAGGAGGGTGGTGAAGCACTGGAATGGGTTACCTAGGGAGGTGGTGGAATCTTCTTCCTTAGAGGTTTTTAAGGTCAGCCTTGACAAAGCCCTGGCTGGGATGATTTAGTTGGGGATTGGTCCTGCTTTGAGCAAGGGGTTGGACTAGATGACCTCCTGAGGTCCCTTCCAACCCTGATATTCTATATTAGAACACTGTTTAGCTTAAACCGAGTCTAAGTCCTCTTTGAATATACGTTGTTAGACTTGGTTGCAAAGTCAAGATAGATGTGGCTTAAAGTTCTAGCCATTTCTATATAAACCAGTGTACTGTTGACCTTTGGAGCTAGGTCTGCACAATACCAGGGCTGGTTATAGTGGTGGGGTGGTCATACCGCTGTGCCACTTGGCTGTTTTTTGTTTGTTTGTTTTTGCTTCACTGATTGGCTGGCCCTGTGGTTTTTGGGGAGGTGGGGTTGGTTTTTATGGGCGAGGGGGAGGGGAGGAATTAAGAACATAAGAACGGCCATACTGAGTCAGACCAAAGGTCCATCTAGCCTAGTATCCTGTCTACCGACAGTGGCCAGTGCCAGGTGCCCCAGAGAGAGTGAACCTAACAGGCAATGATCAAGTGATCTCTCTCCTGCCATCCATCTCCATCCTCTGACAAACAGAGGCTGGGGACACCATTCCTTACCCATCCTGGCTAATAGCCATTTATGGACTTCACCACATGAATTTATCCAGTTCTCTTTTAAACGCTGTTATAGTCCTAGCCTTCACAACCTCCTCAGGTAAGGAGTTCCACAAGTTGACTGTGCGCTGGGTGAAGAAGAATTTCCTTTTATTTGTTTTAAACCTGCTGCCTATTAATTTCATTTGGTGACCCCTAGTTCTTGTATTATGGGAATAAGTAAATAACTTTTCCTTATCCACTTTCTCCACATCACTCATGATTTTATATACCTCTATCATATCCCCCCTTAGTCTCCTCTTTCCAAGCTGAAGAGTCCTAGCCTCTTTAATCTCTCCTCATATGGGGCCCTCTCCAAACCCCTAATCATTTTAGTTGCCCTTTTCTGAACCTTTTCTAGTGCAAGTATATCTTTTTTGAGGTGAGGAGACCACATCTGTACACAGTATTCGAGATGTGGGCGTACCATGGATTTATATAAGGGCAATAATATATTCTCAGTCTTATTCTCTATCCCCTTTTTAATGATTCCTAACATCCTGTTTGCTTTTTTGACCGCCTCTGCACACTGCGTGGACATCTTCAGAGAACTGTCCACATCTTTTTCCTGACTCGTAGCTAAATTAGCCCCCATTATATTGTATGTATAGTTCGGATTATTTTTTCCAATGTGCATTACTTTACATTTATCCACATTAAATTTCATTTGCCATTTTGTTGCCCAATCACTTAGTTTTGTGAGATCTTTTTGAAGTTCTTCACAGTCTGCTTTGGTCTTAACTATCTTGAGCAGTTTAGTATCATCTGCAAACTTTGCCACCTCACTGTTTACCCCGTTCTCCAGATCATTTATAAATAAATTGAATAGGATTGGTCCTAGAACTGACCCTTGGGGAACACCACTAGTTTCCCCCTTGTATTTGGGTTGGGGTTTTTTGATCAGCTGCTCCAGAAGAGTGGTGCTAGGAACGTTTTCCACACTGGCTGGCAAAACATTTAGTGCCATTCCTTCTGTATAGTACCAGAGAGAGAGATGTACACTTCTCCTTTCCTCTCATTTCATTATGGTATTATTTTCAGAGCCAAGTTGGAATATACATAATGGGCTCAAACCAGAGCCCCACTCAGCTTCTGTAGAAGCCCTCAGATCTTTCTTGCTGAGGATTATCCTGGCATTTGGGAGTCTTCAGGAAGCACAGAGATGCCATATCTAGCTCCTACAGCACGGGTGGGCAAACTGAGGGCTGCATCGGGTTTCGTAAATTTTATGGAGGGCCGGTTAGGGGAGGGGGTCGTGGCCTGGTCCCCACCTCCTATCTGCCCCTCCCTGCCCCGGGACCCCTGCCCCATCCACACACACCTGCTCCCTGTCCCCTGACTGCCCCCAGACCCCCGCTGCCCCATCCAACCCCTCCTCTCATTCCTCACAGCCCCCCCAGGACCCCTGCCCCATCCAGCCACCCCTTCTCCCTGTCCCCTGACTTCCCCTAGAACCCCTGCCCCTGACTGCCTCCTGCTGCCCCATCCAACACCCCCTCCTTCCTGACTCTCCCCCCCAGGACCCCTGCCCCCATTCAGCCCCCTGTTCCGCCCCCAACCGCCCCGATCCCTATCCACACCCCTGCCCCCTGACCACCACTGCAAACTCCTCTGCCCTCTATCCGACCCCCCTGCTTCGTGCCCCCTTACCGCGTTGCCTGGAGCACTGGTGGCTGGCGGTGCTACAGCCGCACCGCCCAGCATGCAGCACAGAGACGGGGTCAGGCCGGGCTCTGCAGCTGCGCTGCCCCAGGAGCTCACAGCGCCACCACCCAGAGCATTGAGTCGGCGGCGGAGCGAGCGAGCTGAGGCTGCGGGGGAGGGGGAACAGCAGGGGACGGGTGGGGGGACAGCCTCCCGGGCCAGGAGCTGGGGGGCTGGGCAGGACTGTCCTGCAGGCCAGATGTGGCTCGTGAGCCACAGTTTGCCCACCTCTGTCCTACACCATTTCCCTTGCAGCCCCTGGTATGGGGGTGGGGAGAGGGCCTGACTCGAGTGTGCCGCACTCCAGTAATCCCTGCCTCCCAGAGGTCCCACTAGGGGCATAGGCAATCACGGTAGATCAGAAAGCTGCAAACCAAATTGCCAGGGTTATTATAAGTTGTCCAAACCAAAGCAAATCAACTGTGCAGGCAGAGTCAGAGAACGAGTACTAATATTTTAAATAGCTAGTACTTTCTAACCTTGACTTAGACTGTTGAGATTTTAATGTCCATTACCTTGTGACCTGCCAAGGCTAAATACAAATGCTGCTTCCGGTCTGGTTAATTTATAGTTCTCCACACTCATTTCTAATCCTTATGGCTCATGAAATCCTTATGGCTCAGAACTTAAAACCATCACTGCTCCAGGACCAAATATTACAAGGTTTGGACCAGAAACCAAGGTCATTTTTGGTCCTTGCACTCATCTGTTCTTAGCTGCCACAGATGGGGACAAAGAAACATTTTTTGTGATAGGATATTTTCCTCAACAAAATTTTGACTGTGTGAAAGTTGCTTGACAGGATTAGTAGCAGTCCTAGTGTAATGATGATGTGGATGAGCAGAATTCAGGTGAGAAGATCAACGATTCATAATAAATTATGTTTATTCAATGGATGGAGAAATAAAGTTTATTCCATGATTAAAAACAAAACAAGAATCCCGTACTCCTACAGCACATACAATCTATTAAAGTAAAAGAGGTCTAATTTTATGTCTACCTTCCTTATTGTCATTGTTCTTGAAGCATTCTTCTTAAAGAAAATGTTTGTATAATTTTCATATCTTGGCGATATGAATATCTTTTCCATATGAGTGCATTTTCAAGCAGATTAAAAATGCTTAAATGTGTGTTGAAAAGCTTTTTAAAAAACAATATAAAGTTTTAGATGCCAGATTCTGAATAGACTCCTCACAGCAAAATATTCATTACAGAAACAAAATAATGGAAAGAATATTGCCATTTTAATGACTCACTACCTGCTAAGAGCTGAGTTCAGGGTTTTGTATTTCTACTACCACTGTTGTTGATATCACAATTAGAAATATCTGGATAGTGTTGTGGGGGGGGGGGAATAGAAGCCCTTTATGAATGGCATTGCATCGTTATAAGCAATTGACAGAATAGCTCCCTTTCCCACTCCCTCCTCTGGGCTGCCAATGCCTTCCTTTCTAACATTCAACCCAGTGTACCCCCTCTTGGTGTAAGACCCTTCTCCTCTGGTGCTTCTGCCTACCGTACCTTAGACTCTCTATCCCAATGTATTTTTTAGCTGTTACCCTTTTTTCTGTTTCTCACCATGTGCTGTTACTTAGTAAACTGTGTAACTGTGTTACGTATATGACTCTTGCAATGTTGTTACTAATTTATATTACAGTACCATCTAGAGAGCCTAACTGTTTCCAGTGCCCCATTATGCTAGGCAGTGCACACAACAGGATGAGACGGTCCCTGACAAGCTTACAGTCTAAATAGACAAGACAGACAAAGGGTGGGAGAAAAGAAGTAGTAGTATCCCCATTTTACAAATGAAGAATTGAGGTACAGTGAGATCAAGTGACTTGCCCAAGGTCACACAAGAAGTCTGTAACAAAGCTGGGAGTTGAACCCACGTCTTCTGAGTTCCAGTCCAGCACCTTAACCACCAGAGGATCCTTCCCATTTCTACAGCATTTTTCACACAAAAATTAATTGTATTCTTGACAATTTACCTTTACAGCTCCGAGAGAGTTCCACAGACAAGACTTCTCAGCAGTAAGCCTTAGTCCAGCTGTGTTCTAATTAAGAATTCTCACAAGATCTGTTTGTGTGATACTTAGGAGTACTGGTCTTGAAGACAATATAATTGGAACTTTCAGATTCATGAAACTTGAGTACTGCCCCATAAGAACCATTAAGAACTCAAAGAATCA
Organism: Mauremys mutica; assembly: GCF_020497125.1. Lineage (NCBI taxonomy): Eukaryota > Metazoa > Chordata > Testudines > Geoemydidae > Mauremys > Mauremys mutica. The sequence continues at coordinate 205,493,802 of NC_059074.1, forward strand.
AAGGAGCTAGTACTCAGCATCACATTTTACATATTTTATATTAATGTGTAATATAAGCTTAACAAAGCTAAGTTTTAATTTTCATATCAGCAGTTGATAAAGAAAATCTTCTGGTCAATGCAGAGACCTTTTAATACAATTTAATTTAATATAGTCACAATTTTCTACCATTGTTTGAAAAGGTTACATGTACTAAAAATAACTAGATTGAATCAGTTTATAAACCCCCTAATCCTTAAAAGAGGAAGTAGTTTTCGCCTCATTTTTCTTCCTACTTAATTATTTTACATTAGTAGTCTCCATAGAAACACACAAATATAATTCACTTACCTGCATAACAGTCATTACAACTAGATTTTAGAAGTGATTTCAACTTGATTGAAACTGAGGAAATATATTTTTCATTAAATACTGAATTATATCTACTTGTTTGAAAGATGTAGAAAACTGCCTCTTGGTGCTATTGTATTGTAGTATTAAATGTGGCAGTAACACTGTAGTTTGTGGAAAATCCATTTGAGGCAGAGTGCTCCAGTTATTTTTCTAGGACATTCAGTGCTTTCACTGTTTGAACAGGGCATATTCAAGCATCAGTTCTTATCATCTGAATGTAAAAATGTGCTCTGTAGTCCATCCTCCAAAATGCTGAAGTATATTTTGTATATTATTTTATTAGAAAATGCTTTTTAAATCCCTCATTTTCACTCACAAGAGTGAATATCAGGAGTTTGTAGGAACACCCTACAAACTCCTGAGATTGCCATACTGAATCAGAGCAGTGGTCCATCTCAATCTGTGTCCTGTCTGACAGGAGGCAGTACCAGGTGCTTCAGGGAATCCTATAGTGGACTATTATACCCTCCAGGGAAGCTTCTTTCTAACACCCCTTCCTTCAGCAAGTGATTGGTTCATGCCCTGAAATATGAGAGTTTTTAGCCCTAATGTTTTATCCAAGTGAATGTGAGTGCAGCGGTTCTTATTTTCCATGTGCCATTATCCAAATAAATGGCTCCTGCGCCTTTTTCCTGAGTTCAGTCTTCTGCTTTAGATGTTAGTTTTAGCTCAACAGTAATTTTAGTTTAGTCTACACACGAGTGAGAATTTTTTCTTCGAGAATTGACCAAAAAGGGCACAACTGTCAATCACTCCTAGGCAGTTACACAGGAGAGTGAGGGTGTATAAGCCCCACCTTCATCAGCTGCATGGCCTTCCCCGATTGTGAGTCCACATGCAGGCGTGAAAGCAGGCTTCAGACAGCCACTACACCCCATCCCTAATCAAATGTATGGGAAGGGGCAAAAGAGAGGAAGCAAGCAGAGCCTTGGTTCTGCCCCATAAATTCATCAGCCAGCAGAGCTGAACTAGTGGTGGAGTGGGAGGGGAGTGAGTAGCACCATAAATTGCTACAGTAATTAACTTCCCTGCAGGAGCAAAGGCAAGCAGTGAAGGAATTGTGACTCCTGCAATTCATACCCAGGGCTCCTCCTGGCCAGTGTGATTATATGCTTCTCCTTACACAAAGACAGGAGTTAGGGCACTATCTAGGATTCAGACAAGGTAGTGCAACATCACACCTTTTGTTAAATCAGCACAATGTTTGCATGTACACCAGCCCTCAAGCAGAGGCAGCAGCCTAACAATGCTCTTTTTGTGGAGAAGCAGTTCAACCCAGCAACGGGTCAGTCCCTATTGTTCTCCCCGCTCCAAACTATCTCATTGGTGCTCTTGCCTACTGTTTGTTGTAGAATGTCAGAAGAAAAGATGATTTTGGATTGAATCAAACTAAAGAAGTACCAGGAACCGATTTTTAAAACATGGATTTTTTTTGTTGTGTTTTTTTGCATTGAATTACTTAGTCTGAGGACAAGAAGCAATAACAAGAAAAAGAGTTTGATCAGACATCAAGTAAAAAATATACAATCTTACATTCTAAAGTGTTGTGAACACCATGTTATAAAAAAAATTGTGTCAGGACCCCCAAAAACCATGCGATTGGCTTAAAAGTAATTAGATTTTTGAACTAAGAAGTATTGGGTTATTTTTATTTGCCTTCTGGTTTTTGAGCTTTTAGGGCTTATGTTTTTAAGCTTTTGTCTACAACCATGACTTCTAGAAATATGGTTTTTTTTAATTGAAAGCTGAGATTCTGATTACACAATTCCAGGAGCTGAGGTTTTAAGAAAAATACCAGATACCATGAAACTTGTGACTAAACCTGGACAGTTGGCAACTGTTCATTTTTTTTTTGGAAGTTTGGGGTATACGGAATGCAAGATCTGGTTCTACCTGAATTTATTTTAGTGTGTGATCCTTGAAATGTTTCCTGTTATGGAGATATAGTCATATTGAATAAATATACCTGCTTCCACTTATGTCATTGGATATGAAATATCTACTGTAATTATTAAAATAATCACTGCAGTGAACTTAATGTACTGGTCATGTGCATTATAAAATTTTAAATTGCTCTTAACTTCCTAATTTCAAACTTGGTAAATTATGCATTCCTTACTGAGATATACTGGCATATACATGCTAAATTTAAAGTTATAAAACAAAGCCATATTTGAATTATTCAGCTGCAGAAACAGCACCTGAAAGTATTTTTCAAGTATGAATTCTGTTTTTAAAAGTACATAATTCACAGTTTTAAAAAAAAGACCTTGAAGCTGAGCTCAAGCATGAGAAATACCAACCTGAGTTAAATATTTGATTTGAGAAAATTATGAGCAACTGGAAACTGGGTATAGAATGAAAAAAGACATCTCATTTTAATGATGTTGCCTCAACATTTCCACTTGAACATAGTTTATAGCATTATATTTTATGCATTTTCTTAAATATTGACATACTCTGAAAAAATATCGTAGCTCCCCATCCTTCGGAGTACCTGATTTGTTGTTTTTCATTTATTCTAGTTTTCCATAAACATTTAGTGTCAGACGGTGTTTAAGAATGGCAGTTACAACAGCAAAGTTAGGCCAGGGAAGAAGATAATTCATGTTATATCATTTTTAGTTTATTCCATCATATGATTCACTGAACAGCATGCTAACAAGACACTCTGACAACAGTTGATTAGAGTTTGGCTACAAGATCCCAGAAAGTTTCCTCGTGGCAGTATCTTGTCATTGGTTCCAGTACAATGAACCAATTAGCTTTTTATCCATCTCTTTGCATATAGGTGGGGGAAGTGTTATTCTGTCCTCATTATGGAAAAAGTCCCTTTTAATCCATGATGTTAAAACCTTGTTAATCCAATCTCTGGTGTAAACAATGACTTATTCTCTGAACTCTGTATATGTAAAGTTACTATAAACGTAACAAATAAGAGGTTACTGAGATCACAAAATGTAATATGATGACACAGAATAGAACATATTTTGGCGCTTAAAGGATCATAGTCTTAAAGTTTATTTCAGTAAGACATTGAATCTGGTCTTAAAATTTAAATCACTAATTTGCTAAATCCCCGATTTCCTGTCAAGAAATCAGCTTCCCTCTGAAGGTATCTAAGAATAGCTTAGAAATACTAGGGTTTTTGTGTTTTTTAAAGCACTATTTGCAACAGACCAACTACAACTCCTGTTATCTGGCAGCACACTATTACACAATATCCTGCACATCTGTCCTGTTTGGCAATAGCGAGCATAATGCTGGCTGTTTAATTAGGCTTTTTATCTTTACATTTGTCTGAGAACATCTGAAGCTTTCCATGTTGCCTGTCACTAATTAGTTGACTAATTAAATAGTTAGTGCTTACTTGCTGATCACAGAGCTAACATGTAATGAAGGGTTTAGTGATCTTTATTGTTTTATTCTATCTGTCTTTGCCAAATGAGTTGATATATGTATGCTTCCTTTTGACTGCTTTTTTTTTTCATACCAAGGCAAAAGCAAAACAATGTTGTAGTCTACCATGTGTTCAATGTCACTGGGCCTGCATCATTCAGACATTGTTGCCTTCCATCATTTCTAGTGAATAGAGATCAAGTTGTGACAGAGATAAATAGGATAGGTCATATCTTGCCTTGTTGTTAAATCAGTGTCACAATGTATACTGTCAGTGACTGATACTAGCATAACCTATGGGGAAGGCTATGAGTCAAGATCATCTTTCCTAACAATCATTTGACTTTCTTCTGCCAAAAACAATTCAGAATTATTGCAGCCATGTTATTATTTTATAATGAAATGGCTTGTTTTAAGTCTATTTTCAAGTCAAAAACAGGAATATTTCTATTTTAAGCATTTGCCATTTTAAACATATTGTGCAAACACCAGGCTGGGACCAAGCATTGTGGAATGCTTTGTATTTGTATATATTTGTAGGTGTTGCTTTTTATTTTATTTTATTTTTTAAAACTAAATTTAGGGCAAAGAATATTATACCTCACAAAGGACCTGTTGCAATGTCCAAAGTAATCAATGAGAAGAAATGTTGATATTTTAATTCTGAAAAAAAAAGCTGGGTGACAAAGCATGATAATAGCATGAACAGCTCATTATGGAGCTTTGTATCCGAGTGCCTTGGAGTTTGTCGGAATCTGGACAATGCAGTTGAGAATAAAAAAGGACGATTCAAACTGCATCACAATCCATTTATATTTTCCATTTCTTCGTGTAAATGGTACTGGAAATCACTGCTTTTCAGTTCTGTTCATGATTATTTTTCATTGTTTAAAGAACAGGGTGACCAGATGTCCCATTTTTATAGGGACAGTCCTATTTTTGGGGGACTTTTTCTTATATAGGCGCCTATTACCTCCCACCCCCGTCCTGTTTTTTCACATTTGCTATCTGGTCACCCTATTAAAGAAGCATGCTTTGGAAAAGTGATGTTTCTACCCATACCTGAGAGGTGACTATTGGGATGTTCAAAACAGTCTGTCAGCTGCCCATTGGGGTTGGTTGGTTGGTTGGTTTATTTGGTTTTTGAAGTACTGTGGAATTTGCCAGTTGAAATGTGAGAGAGCTGGCTGGTTGTGCTAGTGACTCTGCCCTCTGGTGTAACATAGGATTTGATTCTTGCCTATACATTTTTTAACGTTAATGAGTAGATTTTGTATGACAAATTAAGACATTTGTTTGAAGGTATTTGCTTATTTATTATTTTATTTTTGGATGCCTTTTTGCAGTGCCTTTTAGAGATCACTTTTTGGGCATAATTCCCCCTGCACCCTATGTTTCTGCAGTGCAAAGAGGAATACTATGGGTGCAATTTATGTTGAAATGGGACTTGGGAGGTGCACAAGGAGTGGTAATGTAACTGCGTGGTATGTTCCCACAGCAACATAACTGTGAACAGCATCTATACACCAACCAGATGTGTGATTTCAGTAGCATGCGAAACAGAAGGCATGGCCTGCTGGAGGGGAAGGAGTTGGAGAACGGCCTTTGTAGTCAGTGTGTTCTCCATGTAAAGAGGTGGGTGTACCATGACTTAATGTTACTCTCCCTCACAGAGCTCCTCTGCCTCCGGGGGAACCAATGCCAGCCAAGCAAATGTGCTTGGGATGTTGGAAGACCCAAAAGGGCAGCTTTTACATGATATAGCCTTTTATTTTATTTAAAATGGATTTTGTAATGTGGTATTACACCACCGTGGGTTCGGCTCTGGGGGCTATAGTGTCAAGCCTAACCGAGTGAAAGTCACCTCTGCTACTTGCTTCAGAGTTGGAGTCTCTGGGAACATATAAAGACCAAGGATAGTGACCACACATACATTCACTGGTACAAAGTCTAGTCTGTTTTACTAGTTTTTTTAAAGTTACAATTAAAGTTATGATTACCCAAACATATAGAAATTCTATACAGACCTATGCACAAGCTACATCACACAATAAATGGATAATAAACTAAAATAATTGGCTACAATGTGGATGTTCTGAAATCAGGGGTTTTGGGCCTAGTTTTTCTCTTGATCTTCAGCTAGCCATGGCCCCTTCCGTTACACAACTGCCCACTTTACAACAGGACAAGATAACACCTTGGTGGCTGCAAAAAATCACCCAGCTTTGTGAGAAATGCTCTCTTTCTGTGTGGAAGATGTCTGGGGAACATCTGGCCCTGAGTCAACAGGGAGAACAAGCATGTAGGACTGAATCTAAAGCCAATGGGAGTCTTTCTACTGACTTCATGCTTTGGATCAGGCCCGTGCTTTTTCTCTCACTCAAGAGCAATACATTCAGTATTTGTGCCAAGCGATAGGGAGCATTTCAGAATATTAGATCCTGTCTTGTAACAACACTAAAAAGGATTCAAATTAAGCATTGAGGTTGCAAAAATTGATTTGTGGCATAAGGAAATAGGCCATAGTATTAAAAATGCCATGTTAAAGAGCTAGAATTTGCACTGGATGTTACTCACTGAAACATTGGGAGCCAGTCTTTTGCCACATTCATACAGCAACAACAGAATAGTAACAGACAAGAAACTCAAACACACTCCTGGTGTCCTTTCCTAATCTGCAGCTTCTCGGGGCCTTATTTGCAGAAGCCAGTATTAGTAAGCATTGTAAGAGTGTACCTCACCAGTGATTTTAACTGCTATGTTCCAGGTGGTTATATCTAACAAAATCAAGTATTGTTCCCAAGGTGGTCATATACATTGAGCAAGGGTAGAACGGCCGGGCCCAGTAGCTCACAGGTTCTGATTAGGGTTTGAGGAGAGATAGCACAGCGCCCTGCCAGATGGTGAATTGATTGCAAAGTCTGAGCAAAACCAGTTCTGTTAATAAATAAATAAATCTTGCAACATTTTTGACTCGCTCTAGCACGGAAACATCTGGGGAAAGGAAGTTTGAAATTTTGACACCAAAATAGCCCTCAGTAAGGAGAAGTCATTTTGTGTGTTCTGGTGAAGATAGGTTTTGATCAAATTCTAAACCTTTGAAAATTGCATTTTGTACTTGTTCAGTAAATTCGGCGTGGGAGTATTTCTCTTGTAAACTGTGCAGCTAAGGAGGTTCATAATGTGTGTGTCTGCCTGAATAATTTAGCTGCACATCTTCCCCGCATGAGCTGAGACAAGAGCTTTTGTAAGATACACTACTCTGTCAGACAGACTTACAAGTGGTTCTCTCCTGTGGGTTGTTATGGACGAGAAGATCTTGGAAATTCCACAAACTCTAAGTGAGGGGTGGGCTATACCTATGCTTGCCAGGAGGAGATCAGGGACTAAATGATACCTCAGAATTATAATTTGGTCCCTACTTATTCCTTGCTCCAGGAGGGGGGTAAACTGGATCAGCCCTATAATGAGTGTAGCTTACTTCTTCCAGTGTGTTTAGGAGCAGAGACAAGGCTCCAAACATCTTCTCCCCCTGCCCATTTACCTATACAGGACCCTGCATCAGCTATACTTTCCCCATCCCACACACAGACCAGCAATTCAGGTAGCTGGTGTAAGGAGGAATCTTACACCACCTTGCTCCCGGCACAGGCAGGTAACCCAACGCATACTTGAGCCTAGAGTGGAGCTTAGGTAAAGGAAGAGAGAGGGAAGAGGAAGTGCTGTTAGTCAAGATTCATGTGTAAGTTGGTTGTAGTAATGTGTGGTCCCCCAGTATGCCTCTACTGTTGTCTGTATGTTTTTTTTCTTTATACTTACACTCTGGGGGTTTTATTGGTACACATGGAGAAACAATACAGATACTCTTTAAAAATATTGACAAGGTGCTAGGCAAAATGATGGTGTTGAGAAGAGGCTTTCAAGAGAGCCAAGGGGCAGAAGGGTTGGGTGTTGAAGACACATGGGTTGATCAGGGTTTAGACATCATGTTGTTTGGAAATGAAGAAGACAAAACAGAATAAAAAGAGAACTAACTGAATTATGAGGAAACAGTCAAAGATGGAGGTTGGAGTGGTATGTGTGAGGGAATCCATTATAGAGAAGAAAGCAGAGTTGAAATTAGAGACCATGGAGTTGACACAGATGAGGAATGGAAAGAAGCAGCTGAGAGTTGCAGAGAAGTTAGATAAATCTACTGGAGAGAATGAAAGCAATGAGAGGGGAGGGTGAGTTATTCAAGGAGATGAAATGGGGATCAGGGAGGGAGTTTGAAGGTAGAAACTGGAAAGATTAAGTGTCTGGCAAAGACTAGGTCAGGAGAAGGGCTGAAATGGTGAGTTGGCCCAAAGCTAACCATCAAATGAACAAAATGAAGTGAAAAGGAGAAGTCAGACTAGTGAGTATAATGGGAATTTAAATTGTGTGGGATAAGGGCAGGGATGGAGCAGATAAGAAAAAAGTCAACCATTAAAGTTAGGAGAGCTCAGGGAGTCTGAGGAAGGGAGCTGCTACTCAGAGGAAGGGAGGGAGGAGAACTGAATGGAATGAAGTTAGAGGAGGAGAAAGGAGCAGGATATGACAGGAGGAGAGGACCACCTTTGAGTCAGGATGATTAAGAGGAGTGATCACCAAAGAGGAGAGAAGCATCCCAAGCAGAGTCAGAGGAGAGAGGCAGGTTTTAGAGAGGGAGGAAAGAAGCAGGAAATAATTTGTGGATCAAAATGAATGTATTGGAGATGTAGCAGGAGTTAAAGGGGTATCAGGAGGAGAGAGGGGGAGCACAGATTATAGGAATAATCTTAGCAGAGAGAGAATCTGTGGGGCATGTATGAAGTCTGGAGTGAGGGGTCATTCTCTTGCTCCCCTGGCATTCAGGGAGGTAAAGCTGCAAGACAGGGAGAGAGAGGAGCCCTTGTAGCTTCCTTGAGGAGAGTCAGTCATAAGTCAAAGTGAAAATTCCTTGGCTTTTTGGAAGAACTGACAGTAAGATAAAGGAAACAGTGACTGCTTAATGGGCTGGTGCTGCATGGTGCTTTGCTTATTCTGTCTGTGGGATACAGCATCTGCCAGAGGGTTGAGGAAGAATGTCATTAGTAGAGCTGGCTGGAAATTTTCCAACTGGAAGTTTTCCTGTCAGTAAAAGCAAATTTTTTGACTAAATTTTATTTTGAAAAACATGAAATGAAGTGTTTTGATGATGTTCGATCCGTTTTGATGTTATTGGAACAAAATGTTTTTATTTTTTGTTTTGAAAGACTTTGTTCTAAAAAAGTCAGAATTGGAACAAAAGTTTAGATTTTTATCAAAATGAAACATTCAACCAGCTCAAAATGAATTTTTTAAAAATATTATTTTATGGGAAATTTTGTTTCAATTTGGAACAAAAACAAATTTTGAAATGTTGAATTTTCCCATAGAACAGAAAAAGTTTTGACCACTTCTAACCACCAGAGCTGGGAAGGAATGTTCCTCTGCTGATATAGCCTACATTGGGCTGATGGCTTTGGGGAGCCTGGGAAAGATAAGGGGTGAAAACCTGGCCCCACGGAAACTCTCATTGACATCAGTGGGGCCAGGATTTTATCTAAAGTGTCTGCTACTGAGAAGCCCTGTGGAGCAACTGACAACTAGAGTCATTTTTAGTTCTGATGCTGCAACTCAGATGGAGAGGGGACTGTTGAGGAAAAACCACTAATGATTGCTGAGAAGTTTTATAGAAAATGCAGCAAATTCTGGTTTTGAATTATTCAGACAAAATATTTGAGAACCATTCTGTATGCTTGATTCAATGGAGCAACTATACGCGGGAATCCTATTAATTAAAAATTCCACTAGGACAAAAAAATTTATTTAAGGTCACTTCCTGGAGTCCTGTCTTGAAAGGGTCCTGATAAAAACTCCACTACAATGCTACTCTTCACCAAAGCCATTTCAAATGTCTTGGGATTTTTTTCTCCAGTGTTGGTCAAATGGAGAATTAGAAAGTACAAGAAAGTATGACCTCAGGTGTGGGGCCTTCATGATGTTTGGTATGACATTCTTTCCAAAGAGAGAGAATATTGTGCATTGTTTTCCCATGACTCCTCATACTTATAAAATCATAGAAATGTAGGGTTGGAAGGGATCTCAAAAGGTCATCAAGTACATCCCATTGCGCTGAGGCAGGACCAAGCAAGCTTTGACCATCCCTGAGAGGTGTTTGTCTAACCTGTTCTTAAGACCCTCCAATAGTAGGGATTCCATAGCCTCCCTTGGAAGCCTATTCCAGAACTTAACTACTCTTATAGCCAGAAATTTTTTCCTAATATCTAACTTAAATCTCCCTTGCTGCAGAATAAATGCATTACTTGTCCTACCTTCAGTGGACATGGGGAACAGTTGATCACTGTCCTCTTTATAACTGCCCTTAACATATTTGAAGATCATTATCAGATGCCCCATCAGTCTTCCTTTCTCAAGACTAAATATGCCCAGTTTTTTAACCTTTCCTCATAGGTCAGATTTTCTAAACGTCTTTATTACTTTTTTGTCTCTCCTCTATACTCTCCCCAGTTTATCCACATCTTTTGTAAGTGTGGTACCCAGAATTGGATACAGTACTCCAGCTGAGGCTTCACCTGCCTGTGCTGAGTAGAGTGGGACAGTTATCTCCTATGTCTTACACATAAACCAGAATGATGTTAGGCTTTTTCGCAACTGCATCACATTGGTGACTCATATTCAACTAGAACTAGATCCACTAGAACTCCCAGATCCTTTTCAGCTGTACTATCACCTAGACAGTTATTCTCCATTTTGTAGTTGTGCATTTGATGTTTCCTTCCTAAGTACTTTGATCTTATCTTTACTGAATTTCATCTTGTTGGTTTCAAATCAATTCTCAAATGTGTCAAGGTTGTTGAGTTCTAATGCCGTCCTTCAAAGTGCTTGCAATCCCTCACATCTTGTTGTCATCCACAAATTTTATAAGCATACTCTGCACTTAATTATCCTGGTCATTAATGAAAATATGGAATAGTAGCAGGTACCCAGGACTGACCCCTGCAGGATCCCACTATAGACGCTCTCCCAGCTTGACTATGAACCATTGGTAACTACTCTGTGAGTATGGGTCTTTCAATCAGTTTTGTACTCACTTTATAGTAATTTCAGCTAGCCCACATTTCTGTAATTTGCTTGTGACAGTATCATGTGGGAGTGTGTCAAAAGCCTTACAAAAATCGAGATATGTCACATCTGTTGATTCCCTCCCTATCCACTAGGCCGGTAACCCTGTCAAAGAAAGAAATTAAGTTGTTTGGCATGATTTGTTCTTGACGAATCTGTGTTGGCTATTCCTTATAACCCTGTAATCATCTAGGTGCTTACCAATTGATCGTTTAATTTGTTCCAGTAACTATCCATTTACTGAAGTTAGGCTGACTGATCTATAATTTCTCTGGTCCTCTTTGTTCCCTTTTTTAAAGATAGGTAATATGTTTTCCCTTCTTCAGTCCTCTGGGGCCTCAGCTGTCCTCCATGAGTTCTCAAAGATAATTGCTAACAGTTCAGAGATTGGTTCAACTAGTCCCGTACGTGTCCTAGGATGAATTTCATCAGGCCCTGCTGACTTGACTACATCAAACTTATCTAAATAGTCTTTAACCTGTTCTTTCCCTATTTGGCTTTCATTTCTTTCTCCTTGTTCTTAATTATTTGTGTTGTTTGTCTGGTCATCATTAACATTTTTAGTGAAGCAAAACTGAAGCAAAACTGGCATTAAACACCTCAGCCTTCTTGATATGATCACTTATTAACTCTCCTTCCCCTATAAACAGTGGACCTACACTTTTTTTCATGCTTTTCTTGTTCCTAATGTATTTAAAGAACAACTTCTTCTTGCCTTTTATGTCCCTTGCCAGGTGCAACTCATTTTGTGACTTAGGCTTTCTGATTTCGTCCCTACATGCTTGTGTTATTCTTTTTGTTCTCCTTCCTAATAATTTGTCCCTGTTTCCACTTTTTATAGGATTCCTTTTTGATTTTTCAGGCCATTAAAGAGCTCCTCATGAAGCCATATTGGCCTCTTAATAGCTTTCCTTTGCCTCTGGATTTACATTGTGCTTTTAATATTGTCCCCTTGAGAAACCACCAGCTCTCCTGAACTCCTTTATCTCTTAGATTTTCTTCCCGTGAGACCTTATCTACCTGTTCTCTGAATTCGTTAAAGTCTACTTTTTCAAGGCCATTGTCTTATTCTGCTGCTCTTATTCCTTCCTTTCCTTAGAATCATGAAATCTATCATTTCATGATCATTTTCACCCAAATTGCTTTCCACCATCAGATTTGCAACCAATTCCTCCCTGTTTGTCAGAATCAAGTCTAAAATGGCTGTCCCCCTGGTTCCCTCCTCCATTTTTTGGAGGAAAAAAATGTTGTCCTCTATAAATTCTACGAACTAATTGGAAATTTTGCATTTTGCCATATTACTGTTCCAACAGATATCTGAGTAATGAAAGTCCCCCATTACTACCACTCTTGTGTTTTGTATATTTCTGTTATTTGATCTAGAAATGCCTCATCCACCTTCTCTTCCTGATTTAGTGATCTGTAGTAAACCCATATCATGACATCAACCCAATTTTTCCCCTTTTATCTTTACCCAGAGACTTTCAACTGGTCTGCCTCTCACCTCCTTTTGGACCTCAGAACAAGTGTATATATTCTGGATGTATAATGCAATACTTACTTATTTTTCCCCTGCCCATCCTTCCTCATCCCCTGTATACCAATGTTCTGGTAATGAGAACATGATCTTATGTTGATTCTTATATGCCAGAAAAGAATGCTGGTACCTGAACAATGGGAGAAAAAGAAAGGCGTGTAACTGACTTCAGCTCTGGCTGGCAAAGCAACAAGTCACAAGGCAGCAAGTGGCCAAGAAAATGATTAATATCATTTATAGTATCATAACATAGTTAATATGTCGAGAAAGGTGCACTGAGTGAAGGCCACTGTGCCAGATTTTAATTGAAAATTAAAGTGATTTCATGTATCTGTCATATAATGTATGTACAGATTTGATTTTCCCCATTTCCCCAACTTAGGGAGGTTGTGGAATCTCCATCATTGGGGATTTTTAAGAACAGGTTGGACAACATCTGTCAGGGATGGGTCTAGATAATACTTAGTCCTGCCTTGAGTGCAGGGGACTTGACTAGATGACCTCTCGAGGTCCCTTCCAGTTCTGTGATTCTATGATTACTATCAGCTACCCTTGTTATACTGTAGCATTTGCTTCTCTAGTTTTAAATACTGCTCAAAACTGGCAGTTTGCTACAATTTTTTTAGAACTGTCTCAAGCTTTCATATTTAGAACCACTTTTATGAGACCAGGTTAGAGTACAATGGAATTCAAGTTGTCTGTGCCTTTGACTTAGTACGTCATATAACACCAAATATTAAGGTTGTTATTTAAATACTATGCTTACAGGAGACCAGCACATCGGATAACCTTTTTTTTGTTATTCTGAGAATGTATTACTTCTTAGTATAATTTTGTTATTCCCTTTAAACTACTGGAAAAGCTGCACAGGTGTGTAATATTTAGGTTCAAGTAAATGAAATGGAAACATTTAGATCCATGTGGGCTACTGCTCTTTACTTTATGTTAAAAGGCTATTTGGCTATTTATTTGTTCAAATGAGAGGTTTAATGAAAGCAGTTAATTAAATGGCTTGCTTAGACAGTTTTTGCTAAAAACAGTAAAAGCTACGGAAGAATAATCTGGTAGATTTGCAAATGGCTCTTGCCAAGATGCCTGTAAGTAATGTACTAATTTATTTTTTTGCTTACTTCTTTTATTATGCTCACAATAAATTGGCAAGGGGACCCTTTTTTATTTCAAGAACAAGGATGTTTAGGCCTTCTTTTGTAGATGTCCTCTAGAACCGTGCAATGAAACTCAATACCTTTTACTTATTTCCCTAGATACTCTAATCCCTCCCCGCTTTACAAGTATCTTTAGCTGTTCTTCCCTTTTGTATCCACAGCAACATGAATCCCTGCAGGAATTATTTGCTTCTAAATTGCAGGTGCACTTGTGTAATGTTTCATTGGTTTGAGCTCTTAACTTGAAGACTTTTTCACAAAATGGTGACCTCTCCTTTTACAGCACTTGATGTTAGGCATTGTTTATATACATTAAAAGCATATAAGCCACTCTGTTTCCTAATATGCAGTACCTGTTTTTCAGTGTCTGTTGTTTTTCAGGTATCAGGAGCTTGCTTTTAGACTGGCAGTGAGGAACTAAAGCCAGAATGTATGAACCATTCTTTCATCGGCATATAAATAAAACTATATAAAAAGAACCCCAAATGTATTGATGGAAAGTATAATGATACTCAGCAGTGTCATTGGCCAGTATTTTCAAACTCAGCTGCTTATGCATAAATCTGTATTCCAGCGCCTGATTTTCATAGATGTTGAGAACCTGTAGCCCCCATTGACTTGTCTGGCTAATTATATTTAGGTGCCTATATAACGATTTAAGAGCCTAACTTTTGGTGCACAGGGTAAAATTTTCCAAAGCACCTTTGTCACTTAGGCATTTTTTAAAATGGGATTTATGCATCTAAGTTACTGACAGCCAGTTTTTTAAAGCTATTTAGGCCCTTATAGCTGCAAATAAGGGCCTAACAGGATTGTCACAAACACCTATCTGCATCTTTAGGTGCCTAAATACCTTTAAAAATCTGGCCCTTTGGCACTTTTGGAAATGTCACCCACAGACTTGAACATTTTGGCCACTAAATTTATGAAATTGACATAATTTCCATTATTGGGTGTTCATAACTTGGCTAGAAGAGATACTTTGGACTCTTGACATACAAAATCTTGTTTTAGATATTTTTAAAAAAGATGTATTTTACTAATCAGTGTTAAAGAAGGGCAAATAATATAAAAATGCTTACTGGGTTTTCATGCTTTCTATATGATCCTATAACTTAAAAATAGCCTTCTATTTAAAATGACATTGTTCTTATGATTAGTGTGATAAATAAACTCCTTTTGGAACATAGGAGTTGCCATGTTGGATCTCTCTAGTGGTCAGTCTAGTCCAACCTCCTGGTCTGGACTCCAGCTATGAATTTGTCAGTTCTTAGCTAATGCCTGCAGCCTGGACAAGAGCTGGCATCTGGCCTGCCAGCATCACAGTTACGCCCGTGACGTTCCTCACCGTCTCCTCTAGTATTGCCCAACCTAAATGGTTTTGTGTCTTCTGCTAATGTTGACATCTCATTCTTCACCTCCTTTTTGAGATCATTAAGAATATGTTAAACTACACCAGTCCTAGTACTGAATCTTGTGGCACTCCACTTCTATCCCTTTGCCAGGTTGAAAACTGGCCATTAATTCCTACTCTGTTTTCTGTCTCTTAGCCAGTTTCTCATCTTTGGCAGTAGCTTGCCTCTACGAATGCTTACTTCCCTTGATTTCATTTTGTGAGGGATTTTGTAAAAAGTTGTTTTGATAAACTAAGGGTGGTATTTTCAAAAGCACTCCGCATTGCCTTAACTTTGCTCCCATTAAAGTCAGTGGAGTGCGTTGACATAAATGAGAGCAAAGTTAAGCCAATGCTTGAGCACTTTTGAAAATCCCAACCAAAATAATTTCAGGTGGTTCTCCCTTATCAGCTTTTTGCTGACATGCTCAAAAATTTCTAATACATTCAAGAGGCACAGTTTTCCTTTACAGAATGCAGGCTGCTTTACCCCTTGTTGTATCTTGTTGTTCTAGGTGTTTTAGAATTCTACTTTTAATTATTCTTTCAACCAAATTATCTGATAATGGGGTAAAGCTGACTGGTCTCCAATTCCCATTTTTGTATTTTAAAAATAATTAAAATGTCAAAGAATATGAAGGTTTAAACATGGGACAACATGTCAACTACTTATTGTAAGGGCTTTCACTGTGCAATTGTGTTTTATTATATGCACAGGAAGCGACACCTATCATTAAGACTGCCCAACACTTCCCATCATAAGACCTGGTTTTCCGTTGCTTATAATTAGGGTTCCATGTCTGTCACAGAGATTGTGGAAGTCATAGATTCTGTGACTCTCCGTGACATCTGCAGCCACCAGTGTGGCTGACCCCGGGGCCGCCCAGGGCCAGCTACTCTGGTGGCCCCGGGGACAGCCACACCGGCCGCTACTGGAGTGGCTCCACGGCCAGCTGCTCGGGGAGCCCCAGAGCTGACCTCACCAGCCGCTGCTGGAGCTGTTCGGGTGGCAGCCACTGGCTGCTACTCGGGCGGTCCCTGGGTGGGGGCTGCCTGAGCAGCTGCTGGTGCGGCTGGCCCCGGGCACTGCCTGAGCAGCAGTCCCGGGGGCGGTGGAAGCAGCCACAGCTTGGTGGCCCCCGGCAGTGGTCCCATGAACAGCCAGAGCAGCAGCAGGGAGGCGGGCATTGCAGCTGCTGTTAGGGTGGCCCCTGGCAGCTGGTGCCACTGGTCCTGCACCCCCCCAGCAGTGCCCCCCTCCCGGGGCAATCCCCCAGAGCAGCAGCTCCCCTAGGTCTCCCCTTAGCAGAGGCCCCCCAGAACAACAGGCCCCCCGCTAAAATTTAGTCTGGGGTATTTATAGTACAAATCATGGTCAGGTCACAGGCTGTGATTTTTTGTTTATTGCCCGTGACCTGTCCATGACTTTTATTAAAAATACCCATTACTAAATCGTAGCCTTACTTATAACTTTGCAAAACTTTAACCATTTGTGTTGAGATTTTTTGTTCATTTTCTCTGCCTCAGCCTGAGTTATTCTAGAAAGTTTCTGCAAAAAGAGTTCAGCCTTTTCTTAGTACAAGGTTATAGAAAAATACTTGGTTTTGCTCATGTTAATGAAGTAGTTGTAAGAAATTATTTTAGATGCTCTAGTGTCTTCATGCCTGGGAGAAGAGTCTTCAAATTTGGCAGGGAGGCCGTCCTAGTGTCAGGGATGTGCCTTTCATTGTTCCTGAGAAAAAATGCCCAAATTCGACCAGATTATCAGCCTTTGTAAAATCTCAGTCTGCACATGTTTGTTAGAATCTGGAGGCTAGAATCTCTGAAGATTCCATCTGTATTGAGCATGCTCCAGCCTCTTACATCGTCTAAGACTAGGTCTACACTGCGCGGGGCGGGGGGGAGTGTCGACCTAAGATACCCAACTTCAGCTACACAAATACCATAGCTGAAGTCGATGTATCTTAGGTCGATTTACCTGCCGTGAGGACAGCTGCAAGTCGACCGCTGCCGCTCCCCCGTCGACTCCGCTTCTGCCTCTCGCCGCAGTGGAGTTCTGGACAGCAAAGCGATTGATTTTATCGTGTCTACACTAGACGCAATAAGTCGATCTTTGATAGATTGATCGCTACCTGCCAATCTGGCGGGGAGTGTAGACATACCCTAAGTGTGATTGGACTATAGGTAGGGCCTTCCAAATTCATGGTCCATTTTGGTCAATTTCATGGTCATAGGATTTAAAAAATCATAAGTTTCATGATTTCAGCTATTTAAATATGAAATTTCACAGTGTTGTAATTGTAGGGTCCTGACCCAAAAAGGAGTTGGGGGGGGTCGCAAGGTTATCGTGGGGGAGTTTGCGGTACTGCTACCTTTACTTCTGAGCTGCTGCTGGCAGCGGCGCTGCCTTCAGAGATGGGCAGTTGGAGAATGACAGTGGCTGGCCGGGATCCCCGCTCTGAAGGCAGCCCCGCCGACAGCAGCAGCACAGAAGTAAGGATGGCATGATATAATATTGTCACCCTTACTTCTGTGCTGCTGCCTGCAAAGCTGGGCCCTCAGTCAGCAGCCGCCGCTCTCTGGCTGCCCCGCTCTGAAGGCAGCAGTTCAGAAGTAAGGGTAGCATGGTATAGTATTACCACCCTTACTTCTGTGTTGCTGCTGTCAGGCCACTGCCTTCAGAGCTGGGCTCTGAGCTAACAGCTGCCGCTCTCCGGCCGCCCAGCTCTGAAGGCAGCGCAGAAGTAAGGGTGGCAATACCACAACCCTCCCCTAAAATAACCTTGCGATCCCCCTGCAACTCCCTTTTGGGTCAGGGCTCCCAATTTGAGAAACACATGGTTTCCCCCATGAAATCTGTATAGTATAGGATAAAAGCACACACAAGACCAAATTTCACAGGGGAGAAACCAGATTTAATGGTCTGTGACGTGTTTTTCATGGCCGTGAATTTGGTAGGGCCCTAACTATGCTACCCTGGAGAATTGGATTCTCTGTCAACCTCTGCCACAGAGTTCCTGTGTGATGCTAGGCAAGTCACTTAAACCAAAATATTCATAGTTGCCCAATATGAGACACCTGGGGGCAGATTTGCAGAAGTGCTGAGCACTGACACCTGCAGCCAAACTCAATTGGAGCTGCACTTTTGACATATTAAGTGCTATAAAAATGCTATAAAAGTATTCTGAAAATTCAGGTCCCAAGTGTCTCCAATTTGGCCATCAGAACTGGTGAACGTTTTTGACAATTTGGGCCTTAATCTCTCTCTGTGCTTCAGTTCCCAGACAGTAAAATGGGGATAAAAACACCACCCAATCTCACAAAGATGCTGTAAAGATAAATTACGTAATGTTTGTGAAGCACTTGGATGTTATGGTTAGAACATCCTAGAAGTGTTGAGGAGGAAATTAATAATATTTCATTCAGTGCAATGTTGGAATGGATAATAAGGTCTGGGGCCACACAGTGACGATAAAAAGAAACATTAAATAACAACACATTTACTGAATGAGGTAGGTTTCCTGTAGAAAAATAATATGGGATCATGTAATTAAAGGCAGTATCAGAGTGAGAGGGAAAATTAAGGTTTCACAAGCAACCTTAAAACTGTCATTTCCTAACTATTGAGTGCCTGACTTTGCATCCTTAATGTTATTTTAATTTGGTTCTTGTAATGTAATTTAGTATGTACATTACAGTAGCACTCAAGATTGGAGCCCCCATTGTGCTAGGTGCTGTACAGCATCCATGAAGAAATGGTCCCTCCCCCAAAGTGCATACAATCAAAGATAACAAGTGATGTATGAAGGGGGCAGAGAGACAGATCTATACATTGAAACATCAGTAATTTGTATATCAGTTTCCAGTTATTGTCCTGATAACTGTATGTAAATTGCCAAGTATCTGAATATTATGGATCTTGACAATTAATGGTATTCATTCACACTCACACCCACAGTAGCAGCTCCAAATACAGATGCCGTACTGTATGTTTTAAAATGCAGACGAATGGATTGAGTCTGATTTTCATTTACACTAAAGCCACTTTACAACACTCTATGAGTATAAATGGGCCTTAAAGTGGGAGAAAATTGTATTTATACCCACTTTAAGGACCTTTTGCACTGTTGTGTAAAATGGCTTTTGTGTAAATGAAAATCAGGCCTATAATCTGTATAAATATATGCACGCTGTTACATTCAGGTTATTTATTACATTGTGCCCAAAGTATGCATGGAGATTTATAGTAGATGATCCATAATCCAGAATTAAACTATTAATATGCATTTATAGAGTGGCAGCCATAACCTTGAAATTCCTTGGTTTAAATGTGACCTTTCACTTTGTTTGAATATATTTTTTAAATGTATGAATAACAAATTAACATTAGTAGATAAAAAGCATACAATTTCCTTGTAGCACTTATATCTATCCATATTTAAATTGTACAAAGCCTTGAAGATTATAAGGCTTAATCATTCATAATATTTATTTGTTTTTAAATGTCAGATCCAGGTTAGTTTAATATATTGTCGGAGCCCACATTGTTAATCAAAATGCAGTGGGACAAATTCTCTTGATATGTATCAAAAAGCACATGCAAGTGAGAAAATGGCAGAATCTCTTGGTGCTTAGATTCTGGCCCACACAAATGAATTGCTCTGTGGAACCTGCTGGGGACGGCATTGAAAAATCTGCTGTTCCACTGAGGAACCCTCCTAGTTCCAAGAAATCCATTACAGGAAGTGGATGTACTCTCCTTGTTGCTAGGAATCCATTACAGGAGGTGGCTAGAGTATTGCAGGCCCCGAGGCGCTCTCATGCCACGGTGGCCTCACTGTCCAGCTATTTTCCTTTGGAGGCTGAGCCACAAACAGCACTGACAAAGTTGGGATAACCTTATTTCAACCATCCCACCAGCAGGACTGCTTCCTGCCTTTGTTGCATGTCATGTGATGGAACGTTGGGAGGAACCAATTACTCATGAAAACACTATATCCTGCTTTGGGCAGTGCTCAGCAGGTGTGGGACTCTGCTCTAAGCATAACCTGCACACGGTTGCTAAGGCTCTGTCTTTTTTCTAGCATGTACCCAACAAGCCATGTGAAAGCAGTAATTGTAGCTGTCCACTGATATTCATCAGCTGTCTGAATAACTGCACATTTCCAGCATGCATTGTGTCTGTCTGAATATGCGCTTTGGCCCCAATTCTGCAAACCACTGAAGCACATGCCTAAATCTATTCCTATTCAGCAAAGCATTTGAAATCAATGGAAGTCAAATGTGTGCTTAAAGTTAATGTTGCTTTGCTAAAACAGGGACTTTATTTCTGCTTTGCCTTCTCTTTACTTGCATTATCTTAACTTTGCATGGGTGTGGTGAGCGGTATGTTTACTAGAGACACAGCAATAGACATGTTTAAACTCCCACATGCAGATAACACAAGGGTCTTCCTTCTACCATTGCTGTATGTCAGCAACGAACAACTTTATTTTTCATGTTATTCCCAGAAGTGAAGCCTCGGAAGGGTTCCACTTGAGGGTCTGATGCAGGAGTGTCAGCCAGGCCCTCTTACGAAAACATCTGCTGAATCTTAACCTTATCAAAGTGATCCAGATTGTGGCTGGCACTAATGGAGCTGTACAGGGATTAAAGGGGGAGTAAGATCATCTTCACTTACCAGCATGGCCTCCCCAAAACTTGGGTTCAGATGTGAGGGGAAGAACAGGAACTGCACCCCTGAGAAGGTGGGCAGGGTGTGGTCACAGCCTTGGCTCCATCCCCTCTGTAGTGCCAGCAGGCAGAGCTGAACTGGCACGAGTGAAAGCAATCTGCACCTAGTGCCATATATAACTTCCTAAGGGCAGCGGGGATCAGAGAAGGAATTTTAACTCTATAGAGCTTTGTTTTCCCCAGAAAATTAGGTCACGTGGGTGGGAACACTAACTAGAGAAGCTGCAGCGACACCAATTGAATCTATTTCCCTATGTTAAGTTCTCCTCACACCTTCTATGGGCCATCTTAATTATCACTTCAATAGTTTTTTTTCCTCCTGCTGACGATAGCTCATCTCAATTGATTAGACTCTGCCTGTTGGTATGCATACTTCCACCTTTTCATGTTCTCTGTATGTATAAATATCCCCTGTCTGTGTGTTCCATTCTATGTATCCGAAGAAGTGAGCTGCAGCTCACGAAAGCTTATGCTAAAATAAATTTGTTAGTCTTTAAGGTGCCACAAGTACTCCTGTTCTTTTGACATGGTATTAACACTCAGGGTTGACAAGAACTATTGTGTTTAACTTCATGCCAGCTACTACAGCTAGCCAATGCTATGTCAAACACAACAGTCCTCCTCCACTCGGAGTGCTAAGTCATGCTTAACACTGTGATCATTACTATGACTCCTCAAGGCCGTTTTCTAACACAACCTAATTAGCAAGTGAAGGCAAGGCCTGAATCCGTTCCTGCCATGGCTCACTTCTGGGGCAGCATAGATGCATGCTTCCTGATACTCAAGTCATTGAGCAAAGGTTCAGTCTAGCTCTAGGATAACTTTCAAGTTAAGTGGTGACTGAGGTAATTTATGCCATATAGCTCTAGAGACACAGATCATAATTATTTTTATTTTATTTCTTATCTGTATTATGATGTAGCCCAGAGATCCCCAATCAGATTCAGGGCCCCATTGTGCTGGATTCTGTACAACTAAAACAAACTTCTCAGGAATAGATTGGGAAACCCTGTTGGATGTAAACACTAATTATAACGGTACCTTTCAGCAAAATCAAATTACAAGTATACCTAACTGAACTTCAGCAAACTCATGGTGATCTATATTTTGCATTTTGTTTTTACTTCTTTAGTCCGCACCTGAAGTTTAACAATCTGACCCTGATTTCAACTCATGGGCTTCCAGGAAAAAATCCACCAGACTCTAAGAACAGAGGATTTTTAATTCACAGGTTTGATTTAATTTCTAAATATTTGTGATTGTTTCAAAGGAAAATAGAATACATGTGAATTTTTTTGTGACTTTGTAGTACAATTCAGCATACATATGTACAGAAATGTGTATTTTTCTCAAGTCTTAGCGCTTATAATAAGAAACTAAAATACAAACATAATCAGAAAAAATAAAAACAATCAGAAAAACTCTCCAGTTTGGGATTCAACACAGTTCTGTTGTGATCCTCAATCATAGATGTGCTTTCTCAAAGGCATTCTCCATGTCTCTTGAATAACCACACCTTGTGGATATATGTATCCGTACCTACAAGTGATGGAAAGCCATGTCAGAGATTAATTTTGCATGGAGTTCAGAACATCATGAAGTAATGATCATTTTTACCTCTTCCCAGAAGGAATTCCACTGCCAGAGCCTTTCCCTGCTGCCACATGTAGTGACACACTGCAGTGTGGACGCAGCCTACCTTTCACTAGGGCATGTAGCTACATGTACCCTACACACCCCCATAAGTGTAGGCAACACTTTGTCTTCAGGGAGTATGTCAGTACAATGCTAGGTGCCAACCCAACTAATAGGACAAGACAAAGGCAAAGAAGATTTGAATTTAATAGATAAAGCACATCCCTATATATATGTTTCATATGTAAACAAATATTTCCAGTGACATTTACAAAATATCTATATTTATAGAAAATTGTAGTTCATAACTGTCTAAAAAGAGCTAGTTGTTTAATTTGAAAATAGATAAATAATGGATCTGAATTAATTTAATTAAGGAGCAGCTGGAAATTAAAATGATCTTTGGTGGGATTTTAAAAGCTCCTAAGTGATTTTGGAACACAAGTCTCATTGACTGCCAATGACATTTGTGCTTCTAAATCACACATGTGCATTTCCAAATCCTACCTCTCTTTATTATTCACTTTATGGAAAGTCCTTCCTCTTCCCTTCATCCTATTTGTTCATTTCCGTCTCTTATTTGTGTCCTATCTGAACTTATGGCCAGATTTTCAAGAGCATTGACCATCCAAAACTCTCATCAAAGTAAATGGCAGATGTGGATGCTGAGCACCTCTGAAAACCTGGACATTAGATCACAGAGCTCATCAGGGCATGGAAGCACTTTTACTTGTTTACTTGTATTCACCCACGAAAGCTCATGCTGCAAAACGTCTGTTAGTCTATAAGGTGCCACAGGATTCTTTGCTGCTTTTACAGATCCAGACTAACACGGCTATCCCTCTGATACTTTACTTGTTTCTGTGAAGCATGTACCCCATTTCTGGGTACTCTAATAACAATAATAATTAATAATCATTAGCAATCAGACCTGTGTTTGAATACAAATATTTATAAATATGAATATTTGTATTTGATATTCATCTTTAATATGAATATAAAATATGGCAGTATTGGTACTACTACTAATAATTGTTATTACTTTGTTTATTTTCAACTTTCTCTGTTTATTGTTTATAATGCCAAAGAACTTAGGGGTTCAAACTGGATCAGGATCCCATATTTTTTAGTCAAGCTGTGTTTGGGACCTGGTCCATAGCTCACTGAAATCAGTGGAATAACTCTCATTGGATTTATATTGGGCCTTTTTCCACTACACACCAAATTAGGGTGACCAGATGTCCCTATTTTATAGGGACAGTCCCAATTTTTGGGTCTTTTTCTTATAGAGGCTGCTATTACCCCCCACCCCCTGTCCCGATTTTTCACATTTGCTGTCTGGTCACCCTACACCAAATAAAAATAAAGTTGTTCTAGAGGCACTCAATGCTGATGTGCTTTGTTTGCTAAATGGAATATTTTATTCCTGGCAGCAGTAACTTCAGCTCACAGAATGAGTGAGTTCCAGGCTTTGCACATTGCTTCAAAAGGATAAAGTAGTGCTACAGATTGGTCCTAGTTTCTTTTTAAATGTGGCATCTGAGTTTCACCTTAATCAGTCAGTTATCTTGCCAACATTTTCTGATGTATATTTCTCCATAAAGACCTTACTTCACAAACTTGATGTTAAAAGGTCTATGACTTCTATCTAGAACATCCATTCAGCTTTATATTTCATTCAAAAGCCACTGTAATTTAGATCTTCAGGGTCCATCCCTTCATGGGCCTGTAAGCAGCTTGTCTTTACAAGTCGCACAAACCTCCAACTGTTCTAAAAGAACCTTGTGGAGTTTTTTAATAGATGATTTTCCCTCTTCCGGTGTGAGGATCTGGGTTCAACCCAGACAAGTAAGGTGTCACCACCTACCCTATAGTCCTGGGTGCCTTTGTACTGTGCAGCTTTGGTTCAGAGCCCAGATACCAACAGCCTGATCATTACCACACTGATCTCACCCTGGCTTCCACCAGCTTGGTTGCTCCATGCACAGTAACACCAACACCCTTCCAGTCCCAAGTTCTCCCCAAACAACATCTTTCTCTGCAATGCACAGCTCATCTGACAGTAGCACTCACAAAATCTTATCAAGTTCACTGCTCCTTTAAAGAGACACAGCAGCTTATTAACTTAACTGGGGTTGACAAACTTTCCACTTCAAACAAAGCTCTGAGTTGGTTTATAGGTAAGGTAAAACAAGTTTATTAACAAAAGGACATAGGTTTAAGTGAAAGAATAAGTAGAAAGAATAAAGATAAAAATTGTTACGCACAAACAAAAGTAAAATGCGTTTTTAAGACTGAAACTTAACTTAATTAGTTATAGTTCTTGTTCAATATAGTTTCCCTACTTAAAGCAACTCCTCCAGCATGACTGGCTTTTCCAGCCAGGATCAACCCTTACAGATTCAAAGAGCTGGCTACCTAATTCACTTTCGAAAATGGGATTAAGGCTCCTACATAACTGGTACTTCTAGAAATTGTATCTAAAGTGTAGGTTTTAACATTCACAGTGTCATTGGGCCATCAGTCTTTATGAAACCTTGAACAAAATAAATAAATATGACACTTGTTAAGAGTTAGGATAGAAGTAGTGAATCTGTCTGAACAAAACAACTGAGTAATCTGCGGCCTCTTTCCTCACTTACCACCAAACATGCAAGGGTAAAAAAGGCCTCTGTGGCTGCAGTTGCTAAATGGAAGAGGGTTTTGTTTATAAGAATTTCACATAAACTGTTCTTTGTTGCATTATATATAAATTAATTGGTTTCAAAATTCCTCCTCTCCTTAAGGGTTGGGAATGAATTGCTTGTCAGTCAGACCCTGTGTTTATGGGGATTATCAAACATACACTTTCAAGAGAGAGAGAGATTTTCATGTGCCTGCTAATTTCTTCCTCTTGGCGCATATGATAATCTCCCTCTCCCTCCTGTGAATGGCATCTCTTTAGTTGCTTCATATACAGCATTTTGAAGGTTTCTTTAATGTCATTACAATGTTTTTCATCCTTACCATTTTGGAAGAGCTCATCTGGAGAGGGAAAGCAGAAGAGCAGATCTGATGATATCTCTGCCCTTTACTGGCATTTCTGCCTTTGTAGCTGTCTTAGTAGTTGTAAACACTTTCAGAGCAGGGCTATGTAAGACAGTAGTTATACTAGTGGTCTCACCACAGCTGTTACTGGTGGAGCTGAACTAGTGGTAGCAAAAATGGGAATATTTTAGCAAAAGAGCATTTTGTAGAGACAGCCAAAGAGAGGAAATTATCAGGTAAGAAAAGCAGTTTCTTTTACAGGTCCAAAACTCTGCACTGTGCATCAGACTGCAAATTTGAACCATAGTAAAGTATATATTTCTGACTTGTTTTTAAACTCTGTTGTAGTGTGGCCTGACGCTGGGAGGAATTATTTGGTTTTAACAGGAACTTGTCGGTTTGTAACTGAGTGTTTCATAATGAATAATCTCTCACTATAGGCTTTAGTAAGCTCACAGCAAGACAACAGACTTGAACCACTAGGGGACTTCAACCAACTCACCAGATGTCTAATTAATGCCTGCTGTCAGCTGCTAAAATGTCACTTATAGATATTCTTTCTTCACAGCCACTGTTTTAATGATAAAGATTATGCATGGATGTCACTTTGTTCCTGGGTTAATGTTGTGGTTGGCAAAATGACTGGCATTGACCGAGCAGCCAAACAGGTAGTGGTTTCCAAAGGAAAAAAAGTGCCATATGACCATCTTGTTCTCTGTACTGGGCAGCAATACCAGGTAAGATTGTGCACATAGTGAATAAATGAACATTTGATGTTTACAGTGATTAACAATTAATATGTTTGTGGAGAGTGTCACAGTTCAGGGCAGCTGCACCTGTACTTCTCCCTTGATGGTTCAGCAAGGGCGGTCGCTTTAGACTCTCAGCTTTTCAGCAGTCACCTCTCGTGGGTGGGGACCCACATCTCTCTCCTCCTTGTCCATGGTTTTTCCAGGCTGCACATATCCCTGGCAACACTGTGAGTTGCAAGCTAGGTGGCCTAAATGGCCAGTGTCTGTATGTTGCTTTCTCCTGAGGGCTATAAACAGCATAATTGCCCACCGTTAAGTTACCACACAGCTCTTTCTCAGCAAGGACATTTATTCTTATGATGAAGCATTACAGAGAAAACATTAAAATAATAAAACAACCTACAGGCATGCTACTAAGCTTACCTCTGATTACCCCCATATAGACGGGCTACTCACCGCCGCGGCGCCTCCTGCTGGTTTTCCTGGGGAATTGGCTCTTTTCAGCCCGGAGCGCCCTCTGCAGGCCGGTGATCCCCCCCCTTTTCCTATCGGCCCCGTGTCCCTCCCAGGACCCGGTGCCCCTTTTACTATAATTGGGTCTCCCCCTCCCAGGGGAACCCCCACCCTACTATCCCCACTTCGCCTCAGTAGTGGCCACTGACAGTCATGGTCTAGCCCCACACCCTGGGGCAGACTGCAGTATCAGCCCACTCATCACAGGCAAAGGGGTTTGGACCTGCTGCTTTGTCCTACCCCTGGGCTGCCCTCTGCAACTCCCAGTACCTTTGGCCCTTTGCTAGGCCGCAGCCTGGGGCTTTCCAGGCTGGAGCTTCCCTAGCTCCTCAGCCTGTTCCCAGCCCTGCTTCACCCAGGTACTTTACCTCTGCTCATAAGCAGCCAGGCCCATCCCTCTCTGAAGGCAGAGAGAGACTGTGTGTGCACTGGCTTCCCTGCCTCTTATAAGCCCCAGGGCTTCAGTTTGGGGCGTGGCCCCAGCTGCAGCCACTTCTTTAATCAGCCCAGCTTCCAGAGCCACCCCTCTCAAGCCCTGTCAGGCAGCATTTCAAGCCCCTCCCGGCAGGAGCAGGGTCCACCCTGCTACAGGGACCTCTCTGTGTCCCTGGGCTGCCCTGCTGGCTGGAGGGCTCCCCCTTCTCTGGCTGCCTTGCTAGCTGGAGCTCCTTCTCC
Organism: Mauremys mutica; assembly: GCF_020497125.1. NCBI lineage: Eukaryota > Metazoa > Chordata > Testudines > Geoemydidae > Mauremys > Mauremys mutica. The sequence goes on from NC_059074.1 coordinate 205,521,192, forward strand.
CTTCCTGGGCTGCTGCTGCTGGCTGGAGTGCTTCTTCCCAGGACTGCTGCTGCTGCAACTGCTGCTGAGTGGGTGAGTGAGGGGTGGGGGGGGCCTTGCTGGCCAGCCCCCACTCCCCCACCTCTGGAGGGAGAAGCCAGGACCCCGCCACCACCACTACAGCTGCCACCTGTGGGGGGTCCTTCCTGCCTGGCCACCAGGGCTGCTGGAGGAGGAGAGGCTGCTGCTGCTGGAGCTGTGTTTGTCCCGGGGAGCTGCTGGAGCCTGGAGGAGGATTGAGAAGACCACCGGCTGCTGGGAAGTGCACAGGAATCTGAAGACCACTGTGGAGGGGGCCTTAAAAACTGAGTAACTCTTTGACTGTGCTCTAGTGGTGGGGGTTTAGACTGTGTTTGTGGGGACACAGGGGGTGGGGCGTTGAGCCTGCCCCCTGGTCCATCTGTGTCCCCCCCAACCCCCACCACCACCGCTGCCCCCTCCACCACCCCTGCTGGCCCCCTACCATCTGCCTCAGTTCCTGCCTCTGGGACTCAGCTGCTTGCCTGGCCTGCCGCGCCCTATTGCCACCGTTTGGGCCTCCAGCAGCAGCCAGCCAGCCATTGACTTTGCACAAGCGCTTGTGGGTGCACGCACCCCCCCCCTTCCCCGGACTCCCCCCTGCCCCTCTGCAACAGGCCCCCTAGCTTTGCCCCTTGTTGCCTGCCCCATTTGCCCCTCGTAGCCTCCCTGCCCCACCCCCCCGCTTCAGTTTGTTTGCCTGCCCTGCCCGTCTCCCTTTGCAGCTTTGTTTGTCCTGCCCCAGCCCTAAAGCCAGCCCCTTGGTCCCTCTGCCCCACTCCCAGCCTGGTTGCTACCTTCCCTCCGCGGCCCCTCACCCTGATTAGCCCCTCCCCTCGTGCGCCCATAGCTCTATCAGTGCGCTTGTGCCTCTCCCCTGTTTAAGTTGCCCCTCTTGCACTGCACCCCCCATTGCTCTTGTTTCCCCTCCCCTCCCCTAGTGCAGCTAGAGGAGCCGGATTTCAATCCTCTGTCGGTGACTAACCCCCCCCCCCGAAGTCCTCGATAGTCCCCGTATCTGCCCCCCCCCCTCTATTGTTGGCACCATCCTCCCTGCCCACAGCCTAGCAGGGAGGAGTAGGTGACCTGTTCTTTCCCCCCCACCCCCTTTCTCTGGTGTTTGCCCTCCCTCCCCATTCAGCATGGCGGGAGGCGCGGCGGGTGGGATTCCCGGGACGACGTCTGTCCCCCCTCCGTCGCCTGCTCCCCCCAAACGCCTCCCGGTCTCGACCTCACCCGCCGCTGCCGGACCACCTGCCACCGCTCCCGCTGAGGCGCCGGCAGCGGCGACCGACGGGGTGCCCTCTGCTGCTGCCACGTCCCTCGCCCCTTCCGCCTCTGGGGGAGCCCCCCCAGCCGGCGGCAAGGGCCAGGGCAAAAAGAAGGGAAAGGGC